>NC_079880.1:611897-1214897 GCF_029227915.1 Hydractinia symbiolongicarpus
TTGTACCAGCATGAACTTAGCGATATGTTTCTGATATTACTAGGTTGCATCGCCTTTAACAATGAAACGATTGACTGTAGGACTTAATTAAACTAACTTTGGACTGTGACCTGATAAATGTGATAAATGAAACAATTGGACTCCAAGAAATAGCATTCTTCTTAATTTGACATGATTGCATAAACTCAGCGATTACACTGGGCGCTGTTGTAGCGCTTCATTTAAAAATTTAAATTAATAAGTCATTTTTTACTTAGGCACCAATCCTAGCTGTTAGCGCGCGCCGAAGAAATAAAAACAGTTTCAAATACTACATTTCACTGACTTTCTAACGGTGTCAGTTCGTTTGAGTTTGAACGCTTGCGTCACATATTCGTACCACATGTATTTAGAGATATTTATCTGATATTACTAGGATGCATCGCTTTTAACAGTGAAACAATTGACCGTGGGACTTAATTGAACTAACTTTGGACTGCGACCTGATCAATGTGATAAATGAGAAAATTGGAATGCAAGAAAAACAATTCTTCTTAATTTGACATGATTGCCGAAACTCAGCGATTACATTGGGCGCTGTGGTAGCGCTTCAATTCAGAATTAAGATAAGAAAGTCATTTTTTACTGAGGGACCAATCCTAGCCGTTAGCGCGCGCTGAAGAAATAGTGACAGTTTCAAAAACTACATTTCATTGACTTTCTAACGGTGTCAGTCCGTTTAAATTTCCACGGTTGGGTCATATATTCGTACCAACATGTATTTAGCGATATTCATCTGACATTACTAGATTTCATCGCTTTTAACAGCGAAACGATTGACTGTGGGACTTAATTGAACTAATTTTTGACTATGACCTGATAAATGTGATAAATAAAAAAATTGGACTCCAAGAAATAGCATTCTTCTTAATTTGACATGATTGCATAAACTCAGCGATTACACTGGGCGCTGTTGTAGCGCTTCATTTAAAAATTTAAATTAATAAGTCATTTTTTACTGTGGGACCAATCCTAGCCGTTATCGCGCCCTGAAGAAATAGCGACAGTTTCAAAAACTACATTTCATTGACTTTCTAACGGTGTCAGTCCGTTTGAGTTACAACGGTTGGGTCACATATTCGTACCAACATGTTTTTCTTGATACTTTTCGGGTATTACTAGGTTGTATGCCTTTTAACAGCGAAACGATTGACTGCGGGACTTAATTGAACTGACTATGGACTGTGACCCTGTAAATGTGAAAGCGAGACAATTGGACTTCAAGAAATAACATTCTTCTTAATTTGAAATGATTGCCGAAACTCACCGATTACACCGGGCGCTGTGGAAGCGCTTCAATTAAAAATTAAGATAAGAAAGTCATTTTTTACTTAGGCACCAATCCTAGCTGTTAGCGCGCGCCGAAGAAATAAAAACAGTTTCAAATACTACATTTCACTGACTTTCTAACGGTGTCAGTTCGTTTGAGTTTGAACGCTTGGGTCACATATTCGTACCACATGTATTTAGAGATATTTATCTGATATTACTAGGATGCATCGCTTTTAACAGTGAAACAATTGACCGTGGGACTTAATTGAACTAACTTTGGACTGCGACCTGATCAATGTGATAAATGAGAAAATTGGAATGCAAGAAAAACAATTCTTCTTAATTTGACATGATTGCCGAAACTCAGCGATTACACTGGGCGCTGTGGTAGCGCTTCAATTCAGAATTAAGATAAGAAAGTCATTTTTTACTGAGGGACCAATCCTAGCCGTTAGCGCGCGCTGAAGAAATAGTGACAGTTTCAAAAACTACATTTCATTGACTTTCTAACGGTGTCAGTCCGTTTAAATTTCCACGGTTGGGTCATATATTCGTACCAACATGTATTTAGCGATATTCATCTGACATTACTAGATTTCATCGCTTTTAACAGCGAAACGATTGACTGTGGGACTTAATTGAACTAATTTTTGACTATGACCTGATAAATGTGATAAATAAAAAAATTGGACTCCAAGAAATAGCATTCTTCTTAATTTGACATGATTGCATAAACTCAGCGATTACACTGGGCGCTGTTGTAGCGCTTCATTTAAAAATTTAAATTAATAAGTCATTTTTTACTGTGGGACCAATCCTAGCCGTTATCGCGCCCTGAAGAAATAGCGACAGTTTCAGAAACTTCATTTCATTGACTTTCTAACGGTGTCAGTCCGTTTGAGTTACAACGGTTGCGTAACATATTTGTACCAACATGAATTTAGCGATATTTTCTTGATATTACTAGGCTTCATCGCCTTTAACAATAAAATGATTGACTGTGGGACTTAATTGAACTAAATTTTGAGTGTGACCTGATAAATGTGATAAATGAAAAAATTGGACTCCAAGAAATAGCATTCTTCTTAATTTGATATGACTGCCTAAACTCAGCGTTTACACTGGGCGCTGTTGTAGCGCTTCATTTAAAAATTTAAATTAATAAGTCATTTTTTACTGTGGGACCAATCTTAGCCGTTATCGCGCACTGAAGAAATAGCGACAGTTTCTAAAACTTCTTTTCATTAACTTTCTAACGATGTCAGTCCGTTTGAGTTACAACGGTTGTGTCACATATTTGTACCAGCATGAACTTAGCGATATTTTTCTGATATTACTAGGTTGCATCGCCTTTAACAATGAAACGATTGACTGTAGGACATAATTAAACTAACTTTGGACTGTGACCTGATAAATGTGATAAATGAGACAATTGGACTCCAAGAAATAACATTCTTCTTAATTTGACGTGATTGCCGGAACTCAACGATTACACTAGGCTCTGTGGTAGCGCTTCATTTAAGAATTTAGATAAATAAGACATTCTTTACTGCGGGACCAATCCTAGCAGTTATCGCGCGCTGAAGAAATAGCGACAGCTTCAAAAACTACATTTCATTGAATTTCAAACAGTATCAATTTGTTTGAGTTACAGCGGTGGATCCACATATTCGTAGCAGCATGTATTTTTTGATATTTTTCAGGTATTACTAGGTTGTATGGCTTTTAACATTGAAACGATTGACGTTGGGATTTAATTTAACTAACTTTGGACTGTGACCTGATAAATGTGAACTCAGCGATTGCACTGGGCGCTGTGGTAGCCGTTATCGCGCGCTGAAGAAATAGCGACAGTTTCAAAAACTACATTTCATTGACTTTCTAACGGTGTCAGTCCGTTTGAGTTACAACGGTTGGGTCACATATTCGTACCAACATGTATTTCTTGATACTTTTCGGGTATTACTAGGTTGTATGCCTTTTAACAGCGAAACGATTGACTGCGGGACTTAATTGAACTGACTATAGACTGTGACCCTGTAAATGTGAAAGCGAGACAATTGGACTTCAAGAAATAACATTCTTCTTAATTTGAAATGATTGCCGAAACTCACCGATTACACCGGGCGCTGTGGAAGCGCTTCAATTAAAAATTAAGATAAGAAAGTCATTTTTTACTTAGGCACCAATCCTAGCTGTTAGCGCGCGCCGAAGAAATAAAAACAGTTTCAAATACTACATTTCACTGACTTTCTAACGGTGTCAGTTCGTTTGAGTTTGAACGCTTGGGTCACATATTCGTACCACATGTATTTAGAGATATTTATCTGATATTACTAGGATGCATCGCTTTTAACAGTGAAACAATTGACCGTGGGACTTAATTGAACTAACTTTGGACTGCGACCTGATCAATGTGATAAATGAGAAAATTGGAATGCAAGAAAAACAATTCTTCTTAATTTGACATGATTGCCGAAACTCAGCGATTACACTGGGCGCTGTGGTAGCGCTTCAATTCAGAATTAAGATAAGAAAGTCATTTTTTACTGAGGGACCAATCCTAGCCGTTAGCGCGCGCTGAAGAAATAGTGAAAGGTTCAAAAACTACATTTCATTGACTTTCTAACGGTGTCAGTCCGTTTAAGTTTCCACGGTTGGGTCATATATTCGTACCAACATGTATTTAGCGATATTCATCTGACATTACTAGATTTCATCGCTTTTAACAGCGAAACGATTGACTGTGGGACTTAATTGAACTAACTTTTGACTATGACCTGATAAATGTGATAAATAAAAAAATTGGACTCCAAGAAATAGCATTCTTCTTAATTTGACATGATTGCATAAACTCAGCGATTACACTGGGCGCTGTTGTAGCGCTTCATTTAAAAATTTAAATTAATAAGTCAATTTTTACTGTGGGACCAATCCTAGCCGTTATCGCGCCCTGAAGAAATAGCCACAGTTTCAGAAACTTCATTTCATTGACTTTCTAACGGTGTCAGTCCGTTTGAGTTACAACGGTTGCGTAACATATTTGTACCAACATGAATTTAGCGATATTTTCTTGATATTACTAGGCTTCATCGCCTTTAACAATAAAATGATTGACTGTGGGACTTAATTGAACTAAATTTTGAGTGTGACCTGATAAATGTGATAAATGAAAAAATTGGACTCCAAGAAATAGCATTCTTCTTAATTTGATATGACTGCCTAAACTCAGCGTTTACACTGGGCGCTGTTGTAGCGCTTCATTTAAAAATTTAAATTAATAAGTCATTTTTTACTGTAGGACCAATCATAGCAGTTATCGCGCGCTGAAGAAATAGCGACAGCTTCAAAAACTACATTTCATTGACTTTTTAACGGTGTTAGTCCGTTTGAGTGTAAACAGTTGGGTAACATATTCCTACCAACATGTATTTAGCAATATTCCTCTGACATTACTAGATCGCATCGCTTTTAACAGTGAAATGATTGACTGTGGGACTTAATTGAACTAACTTTGGACTGTGACCTGATAAATGTGATAAATGAGAAAATTGAAATTCAAGAAATAACATTCTTCTTAATTTGACATGATTGCCGGAACTCAGCGATTACACCGGCCGCTGTGGTAGCGCTTCAATTCAAAATTAAGATAAAATACTCATTTTTTGCTGAGGGACCAATCCTAGCCGTTAGCCCGCGCTGAAGAAATAGTGAAAGGTTCAAAAAATACATTTCATTGACTTTCTAACGGTGTTAGTCCGTTTAGGTTTCAACGGTTGGGTCATATATTCGTACCAACATGTATTTAGCGATATTCATCTGATATTACTAGGTTGCACCGCTTTTAACGGTGAAACGATTGACTGTGGGACTTAATTGAACTAACTTTTGACTATGACCTGATAAATGTGATAAATGAAAAAATTGGTCTCCAAGAAATAGCATTCTTCTTAATTTGACGTGATTGCATAAACTCAGCGATTACACTGGGCGCTGTTGTAGCGCTTCATTTAAAAATTTAAATTAATAAGTCATTTTTTACTGTGGGACCAATCCTAGCCCTTATCGCGCCCTGAAGAAATAGCGACAGTTTCAGAAGCTTCATTTCCTTGACTTTCTAACGGTGTCAGTCCGTTTGAGTTACAACGGTTGCGTAACATATTCGTACCAACATGAATTTAGCGATATTTTCCTGATATTACTAGGTTTCATCGCCTTTAACAATAAAACGATTGACTGTGGGACTTAATTGAACTAACTTTTGACTGTGATCTGATAAATGTGATAAATGAAAAAATTGGACTCCAAGAAATAGCATTCTTCTTAATTTGATATGGTTGCCTAAACTCAGCGTTTACACTGGACGCTGTTGTAGCGCTTCATTTAAAAATTTAAATTAATAAGTCATTGTTTACTGTGGGACCAATCCTAGCCGTTGTCACGCACTGAAGAAATAGCGACAGTTTCAAAAACTTCTTTTCATTGACTTTCTAAAGATGTCAGTCCGTTTGAGTTACAAGGGTTGCGTCACATATTTGTACCAGCATGAACTTAGCGATATTTTTCTGATATTACTAGGTTGCATCGCCTTTAACAATGAAACGATTGACTGTAGGACTTAGTTAAACTAACTTTGGACTGTGACCTGATAAATGTGATAAATGAGAAAATTGGAATTCAAGAAAAAACATTCTTCTTAATTTGACATGATTGCCGGAACTCAGCGATTACACCGGCCGCTGTGGTAGCGCTTCAATTCAAAATTAAGATAAAAAACTCATTTTTTGCTTAGGGACCAATCCTAGCCGTTAGCGCGCGCTGAAGAAATAGTGACAGTTTCAAAAACTACATTTCACTGACTTTCTAACGGTGTCAGTCCGTTTAAGTTTCAACGATTGGGTCATATATTCGTACCAACATGTATTTAGCGATATTCATCTAATATTACTAGGCTGCACCGCTTTTAACAGTGAAACGATTGACTATGGGACTTAATTGAACTAACTTTTGACTGTGACCTTATAAATGTGATAAATGAAAAAATTTGACTCCAAGAAATAGCAGTCTTCTTAATTTGACATGATTGCATAAACTCAGCGATTACACTGAGCGTTGTTGTAGCGCTTCATTTAAAAATTTAAATTAATAAGTCATTTTTTACTGTGGGACCAATCCTAGCCGTTATCACGCCCTGAAGAAATAGCGACAGTTTCAGAAACTTTATTTCATTGACTTTCTAACGGTGTCAGTCCGTTTGAGTTACAACGGTTGCGTCACAGATTCGTACCAACATGAATTTAGCGATATTTTTCTGATATTCCTAGGTTGCATCGACTTTAACAATTAAACGATTGACTGTGGGACATAATTGAACTAACTTTGGACTGTGACCTGATAAATGGGATAAATGAGAAAATTGGAATTCAAAAAATAACATTCTTCTTAATTTGACATGATTGCCGGAACTCAGCGATTACACCGGCCGCTTTTGTAGCGCTTCCTTTAAAAATTTAAATTAATAAGTCATTTTTTACTGTGGGACCAATCCTAGCCGTTATCGCGCCCTGAAGAAATAGCGACAGTTTCAAAAACTTTTTTTCATTGACTTTCTAACGGTGTCAGTCCGTTTGAGTTACAACGGTTGCGTCACATATTCGTACCAACATGAATTTAGCGATATTTTTCTGATATTCCTAGGTTGCATCGACTTTAACAATTAAACGATTGACTGTGGGACATAATTGAACTAACTTTGGACTGTGACCTGATAAATGGGATAAATGAGAAAATTGGAATTCAAAAAATAACATTCTTCTTAATTTGACATGATTGCCGGAACTCAGCGATTACACCGGCCGCTGTGGTAGCGCTTCAATTCAAAATTAAGATAAAAAACTCATTTTTTGCTGAGGGACCAATCCTAGCCGTTAGCGCGCGCTGAAGAAATAGTGACAGTTTCAAAAACTACATTTCACTGACTTTCTAACGGTGTCAGTCCGTTTAAGTTTCAACGGTTGGGTCATATATTCGTACCAACATGTATTTCTTTACATTTTTCAGGTATTACTAAGTTGTATGGCTTTTAACAGCGAAACGATTGACTGTGGGAATTAATTGAACTGAGAATAGACTGTGACCTTATAAATATGAAAGTGAGACAATTGGACTCCAAGAAATAACATTGTTCTTAATTTGACATGATTGCCGAAACTTAGCGACTACACTGGTCGCTGTGGTAGCGCTTCATTTAAGAATTAAGATGAAAAAGTCATTTTTTTACTGTGGTACCAATCCTAGCCGTTATCGCGCGCTGAAGAAATAATGACAGTTTCAAAAACTACATTTCATTGACTTTCTAACGGTGTCAGTCCGTTTGAGTTTCAACGAATGGGTCACATATTCGTACCAACATGTATTTAGCGATATTTTTCCGTTATTACTGGGTTGCATCGCCTTTAACAATGAAACGATTGACTGTGGGAGTTAATTGAACTAACTTTTGACTGTGACCTTATAAATGTGATAAATGAAAAAATTGGACTCCAAGAAATAGTATTCTTCTTAATTTGACATGATTGCATAAACTCAGCGATTACACTGAGCGCTGTTGTAGCGCTTCATTTAAAAATTTAAATTAATAAGTCATTTTTTACTGTGGGACCAATCCTAGCTGTTATCGCGCCCTGAAGAAATAGCGACAGTTTCAGAAACTTCATTTCATTGACTTTCTAACGGTGTCAGTCCGTTTGAGTTACAACGGTTGCGTCACATATTCGTACCAACATGAATTTAGCGATATTTTTCTGATATTACTAGGTTTCATCGCCTTTAACAATAAAATGATTGACTGTGGGACTTAATTGAACTAACTTTTGACTGTGACCTGATAAATGTGATGAATGAAAAAATTGGACTCCAAGAAATAGCATTCTTCCTAATTTGACATGATTGCCTAAACTCAGCGTTTACACTGGGCGCTTTTGTAGCGCTTCCTTTAGAAATTTAAATTAATAAGTCATTTTTTACTGTGGGACCAATCCTAGCCGTTATCGCGCCCTGAAGAAATAGCGACAGTTTCAAAAACTTCTTTTCATTGACTTTCTAACGGTGTCAGTCCGTTTGAGTTACAACGGTTGCGTCACATATTCGTACCAACATGAATTTAGCGATATTTTTCTGATATTCCTAGGTTGCATCGACTTTAACAATTAAACGATTGACTGTGGGACTTAATTGAACTAACTTTGGACTGTGACCTGATAAATGGGATAAATGAGAAAATTGGAATTCAAAAAATAACATTCTTCTTAATTTGACATGATTGCCGGAACTCAGCGATTACACCGGCCGCTGTGGTAGCGCTTCAATTCAAAATTATGATAAAAAACTCATTTTTTGCTGAGGGACCAATCCTAGCCGTTAGCGCGCGCTGAAGAAATAGTGACAGTTTCAAAAACTACGTTTCACTGACTTTCTAACGGTTTCAGTCCGTTTAAGTTTCAACGTTTGGGTCATATATTCGTGCCAACATGTATTTCTTGATATTTTTCAGGTATTACTAAGTTGTATGGCTTTTAACAGCGAAACGATTGACTGTGGGAATTAATTGAACTGAGAATGGACTGTGACCTTATAAATATGAAAGTGAGACAATTGGACTCCAAGAAATAACATTGTTCTTAATTTGACATGATTGCCGAAATTTAGCGACTACACTGGTCGCTGTGGTAACGCTTCATTTAAGAATTAAGATGAAAAAGTCATTTTTTTACTGTGGTACCAATCCTAGCCGTTATCGCGCGCTGAAGAAATAGTGACAGTTTCAAAAACTACATTTCATTGACTTTCTAACGGTGTCAGTCCGTTTGAGTTTCAACGGTTGGGTCACATATTCGTACCAACATGTATTTAGCGATATTTTTCCGATATTACTAGGTTGCATCGCCTTTAACAATGAAACGATTGACTGTGGGACTTAATTGAACTAACTTTGGACTGTGACCTGATGAATGTGATAAATGAGACAATTGGACTCCAAGAAATAACATTGTTCTTAATTTGACATGATTGCCGAAACTCAGCGACTACACTGGTCGCTGTGGTAGCGCTTCATTTAAGAATTAAGATGAAAAAGTCATTTTTTTAATGTGGTACCAATCCTAGCCGTTATCGCGCGCTGAAGAAATAGTGACAGTTTCAAAAACTACATTTCATTGACTTTCTAACGGTGTCAGTCCGTTTGAGTTTCAACGGTTAGGTCACATATTCGTACCAACATGTATTTAGCGATATTTTTCCGATATTACTAGGTTGCATCGCCTTTAACAATGAAACGATTGACTGTGGGACTTAATTGAACTAACTTTGGACTGTGACCTGATGAATGTGATAAATGAGACAATTGGACTCCAAGAAATAGCATTCTTCTTAATTTGACATGATTGCATAAACTCAGCGATTACACTGAGCGCTGTTGTAGCGCTTCATTTAAAAATTTAAATTAATAAGTCATTTTTTACTGTGGGGCCAATCCTAGCCGTTATCGCGCCCTGAAGAAATAGCGACAGTTTCAGAAACTTCATTTCATTGACTTTCTAACGGTGTGAGTCCGTTTGAGTTACCACGGTTGCGTCACATATTCGTACCAACATGAATTTAGCGATATTTTTCTGATATTACTAGTTTTCATCGCCTTTAACAATAAAATGATTGATTGTGGGACTTAATTGAACTAACTTTTGACTGTGACCTGATAAATGTGATGAATGAAAAAATTGGACTCCGAGAAATAGCATTCTTCTTAATTTGACATGATTGCCTAAACACAGCGTTTACACTGGGCGCTGTGGTAGCGCTTCATTTAAGAATTAAGATAAGAAAGTCATATTTTACCGTGGGACCAATCCTAGCCGTTATCATGCGCTGAAGAAATAGCGACAGTTTCAAAAACTACATTTCATTGACTTTCTAACGGTGTCAGTCCGTTTGAGTTTAAACGGTTGGGTCACATATTCGTACCAACATGTATTTAGCGATATTCATCTGACATTACTAGGTTGCATCGCTTTTAACAGTGAATTGATTGACTGTGGGACTTAATTGAACTAACTTTGGACTGTGACCTGATTAATGTGATAAATGAGAAAATTGGAATTCAAGATAAATCATTCTTCTTAATTTGACATGATTGCCGGACTCAGCGATTACACCGGCCGTTGTGGTGGCGCTTCAATTCAAAATTAATATAAAAAACTCATTTTTTGCTGAGGGACCAATCCTAGCCGTTAGCCCGCGCTGAAGAAATAGTGACAGTTTCAAAAACTACATTTCATTGACTTTCTAACGGTGTCAGTCCGTTTAAGTTTCAAAGGTTGGGTCATATATTCGTACCAACATGTATTTAGCGATATTCATCTGATATTACTAGGTTGCACCTCTTTTAACAGTGAAACGATTGACTGTGGGACTTAATTGAACTAACTTTTGACTGTGACCTGATAAATGTGATAAATGAAAAAATTTGACTCCAAGAAATAGCACTCGTCTTAATTTGACATGGTTGCCTAAACTCAGCGATTACACTGGGCGCTGTTGTAGCGCTTCATTTAAAAATTTAAATTAATAAGTCAATTTTTACTGTGGGACCAATCCTAGCCGTTATTGCGCCCTGAAGAAATAGCGACAGTTTCAAAAACTACATTTCATTGACTTTCTAACGGTGTCAGTCCGTTTGAGTTGCAACGGTTGCGTCACATATTCGTACCAACATGAATTTAGCGATATTTTTCTGATATTACTAGGTTGCATCGCCTTTAACAATGAAACGATTGACTGTGGGACTTAATTGAACTAACTTTGGACTGTGACATGATGAATGTGATAAATGAGACAATTGGACTCCAAGAAATAACATTGTTCTTAATTTGACATGATTGCCGAAACTCAGCGACTACACTGGTCGCTGTGGTAGCGCTTCATTTAAGAATTAAGATGAAAAAGTCATTTGTTGACTGTGGGACCAATCCTAGCCGTTATCGCGCGCTGAAGAAATAGCGACAGTTTCAAAAACTACATTTCATTGACTTTCTAACGGGGTCAGTCCGTTTGAGTTTTAACGGTTGGGTCACATATTCGTACCAACATGTATTTAGCGATATTTTTCCGATATTACTAGGTTGCATCGCCTTTAACAATGAAACGATTGACTGTGGGACTTAATTGAACTGACTATGGACTGTGACCTGATGAATGTGATAAATGAGACAATTGGACTCCAAGAAAAAAACATTGTTCTTAATTTGACATGATTGCCGAAACTCAGCGACTACACTTGGCGCTGTGGTAGCGCTTCATTTAAGAATTAAGATGAAAAAGTCATTTTTTTACTGTGGGACAAATCCTAGCCCTTATCAAGCGCTGAAGAAATAACGACAGTTTCAAAAACTACATTTCATTGACTTTTTAACAGTATCAATCCGTTTGAGTTACAACGCTTGAGTCACATATTCCTACCAACATGTATTTCTTGATATTTTTCAGGTATTACTAAGTTGTATGGCTTTTAACAGTGAATTGATTGACTGTGGGACTTAATTGAACTAACTTTGGACTGTGACCTGATTAATGTGATAAATGAGAAAATTGGAATTCAAGATAAAACATTCTTCTTAATTTGACATGATTGCCGAAACTCAGCGACTACACTGGTCGCTGTGGTAGCGCTTCATTTAAGAATTAAGATAAAAAAACTCATTTTTTGCTGAGGGACCAATCCTAGCCGTTAGCGCGCGCTGAAGAAATAGTGACAGTTTCAAAAACTACATTTAACTGACTTTCTAACGGTGTCAGTCCGTTTAAGTTTCAACGGTTGGGTCATATATTCGTACCAACTTGTATTTCTTGATATTTTTCAGGTATTACTAAGTTGTATGGCTTTTAACAGCGAAACGATTGACTGTGGGAATTAATTGAACTGATAATGGACTGTGACCTTATAAATATGAAAGTGAGACAATTGGACTCCAAGAAATAACATTGTTCTTAATTTGACATGATTGCCGAAACTCAGCGACCACACTGGTCGCTGTGGTAGCGCTTCATTTAAGAATTAAGATGAAAAAGTCATTTTTTTACTGTGGTACCAATCCTAGCCGTTATCGCGCGCTGAAGAAATAGTGACAGTTTCAAAAACTACATTTCATTGACTTTCTAACGGTGTCAGTCCGTTTGAGTTTCAACGGTTGGGTCACATATTCGTACCAACATGTATTTAGCGATATTTTTCCGATATTACTAGGTTGCATCGCCTTTAACAATGAAACGATTGACTGTGGGACTTAATTGAACTAACTTTTGACTGTGACCTTATAAATGTGATAAATGAAAAAATTGGACTCCAAGAAATAGTATTCTTCTTAATTTGACATGATTGCATAAACTCAGCGATTACACTGAGCGCTGTTGTAGCGCTTCATTTAAAAATTTAAATTAATAAGTCATTTTTTACTGTGGGACGAATCCTAGCCGTTATCGCGCCCTGAAGAAATAGCGACAGTTTCAGAAACTTCATTTCATTGACTTTCTAACGGTGTCAGTCCGTTTGAGTTACAACGGTTGCGTCACATATACGTACCAACATGAATTTAGCGATATTTTTCTGATATTACTAGGTTTCATCGCCTTTAACAATAAAATGATTGACTGTGGGACTTAATTGAACTAACTTTTGACTGTGACCTGATAAATGTGATGAATGAAAAAATTGGACTCCAAGAAATAGCATTCTTCCTAATTTGACATGATTGCCTAAACTCAGCGTTTACACTGGGCGCTTTTGTAGCGCTTCCTTTAAAAATTTAAATTAATAAGTCATTTTTTACTGTGGGACCAATCCTAGCCGTTATTGCGCCCTGAAGAAATAGCGACAGTTTCAAAAACTTCTTTTCATTGACTTTCTAACGGTGTCAGTCCGTTTGAGTTACAACGGTTGCGTCACATATTCGTACCAACATGAATTTAGCGATATTTTTCTGATATTCCTAGGTTGCATCGACTTTAACAATTAACCGATAAACTGTGAGACTTAATTGAACTAACTTTGGACTTTGACCTGATAAATGGGATAAATGAGAAAATTGGAATTCAAAAAATAACATTCTTCTTAATTTGACATGATTGCCGGAACTCAGCGATTACACCGGCCGCTGTGGTAGCGCTTCAATTCAAAATTAACATAAAAAACTCATTTTTTGCTGAGGGACCAATCCTTGCCGTTAGCGCGCGCTGAAGAAATAGTGACCGTTTCAAAAACTACATTTCATTGACTTTCTAACGGTGTCAGTCCGTTTGAGTTTCAACGGTTGGGTCACATATTCGTACCAACATGTATTTAACGATATTTTTCCGATATTACTAGGTTGCATCGCCTTTAACAATGAAACGATTGACTGTGGGACTTAATTGAACTAACTTTGGACTGTGACCTGATGAATGTGATAAATGAGACAATTGGACTCCAAGAAATAACATTGTTCTTAATTTGACATGATTGCCGAAACTCAGCGACTACACTGGTCGCTGTGGTAGCGCTTCATTTAAGAATTAAGATGAAAAAGTCATTTTTTTACTGTGGTACCAATCCTAACCGTTATCGCGCGTTGAAGAAATAGCGACAGTTTCAAAAACTACATTTCATTGACTTCCTAACGGTGTCAGTCCGTTTGAGTTTAAACGGTTGGGTCACATATTCGTACCAACATGTATTTAGCGATATTCATCTGACATTACTAGGTTGCATCGCTTTTAACAGTGAATTGATTGACTGTGGGACTTACTTGAACTAACTTTGGACTGTGACCTGATGAATGTGATAAATGAGACAATTGGACTCCAAGGAAAAACATTGTTCTTAATTTGACATGATTGCCGAAACTCAGCGACTACACTAGTCGCTGTGGTAGCGCTTCATTTAAGAATTAACATGAAAAAGTCATTTTTTTACTGTGGGACCAATCCTAGCCGTTATCGCGCTCTGAAGAAATAGCGACAGTTTCAAAACTACATTTCATTGACTTTCTAACGGTGTCAGTCCGTTTGAGTTTTAATGGTTGGGTCACATATTCGTACCAACATGTATTTAGCGATATTCATCTGATATTACTAGGTTGCACCGCTTTTAACAGTGAAACGATTGACTGTGGGACTTAATTGAACTAACTTTTGACTGTGACCTGATAAATGTGATAAATGAAATAATTGGACTCCAAGAAATAGCATTCTTCTTAATTTGACATGATTGCATAAACTCAGCGATTACACTGAGCGCTGTTGTAGCGCTTCATTTGAAAATTTAAATTAATGAGTCATTTTTTACTGTGGGGCCAATCCTAGCCGTTAGCGCACGCTGAAGAAATAGTGACAGTTTTAAAAACTACATTTCATTGACTTTCTAACGGTGTCAGTCCGTTTAAGTTTCAACGATTGGGTCATACATTCGTACCAACATGTATTTAGCGATATTCATCTGATATTACTAGGTTGCACCTCTTTTAACAGTGAAACGATTGACTGTGGGACTTAATTGAACTAACTTTTGACTGTGACCTGATAAATGTGATAAATGAAAAAATTTGACTCCAAGAAATAGCATTCGTCTTAATTTGACATGGTTGCCTAAACTCAGCGATTACACTGGGCGCTGTTGTAGCGCTTCATTTAAAAATTTAAATTAATAAGTCATTTTTTATTGTGGGACTAATCCTAGCCGTTATTGCGCCCTGAAGAAATAGCGACAGTTTCAAAAACCACATTTCATTGACTTTCTAACGGTGTCAGTCCGTTTGAGTTGCAACGGTTGCGTCACATATTCGTACCAACATGTATTTAGCGATATTTTTCCGATATTACTAGGTTGCATCGCCTTTAACAATGAAACGATTGACTGTAGGACTTAATTGAACTAACTTTGGACTGTGACCTGATGAATGTGATAAATGAGACAATTGGACTCCAAGAAAAAAACATTGTTCTTAATTTGACATGATTGCCGAAAATCAGCGACTACACTTGGCGCTGTAGTAGCGCTTCATTTAAGAATTAAAATGAAAAAGTCATTTTTTTACTTTGGGACCAATCCTAGCCGTTATCGCGCGCTGAAGAAATAGCGACAGTTTTAAAAACTACATTTCATTGACTTTCTAACGGTGTCAGTCCGTTTGAGTTTTAACGGTTGGGTTACATATTCGTACCAACATGTATTTAGCGATATTTTTCCGATATTACTAGGTTGCATCGCCTTTAACAATGAAACGATTGACTGTGGGACTTAATTGAACTAACTTTGGACTGTGACCTGATGAATGTGATAAATGAGACAATTGGACTCCAAGAAAAAAACATTGTTCTTAACTTGACATGATTGCCGAAACTCAGCGACTACACTTGGCGCTGTGGTAGCGCTTCATTTAAGAATTAAGATGAAAAAGTCATTTTTTTACTGTGGGACAAATCCTAGCCGTTATCGCGCGCTGAAGAAATAGCGACAGTTTCAAAAACTACATTTCATTGACTTTTTAACAGTATCAATCCGTTTGAGTTACAACGCTTGAGTCACATATTCCTACCAACATGTATTTCTTGATATTTTTCAGGTATTACTAAGTTGTATGGCTTTTAACAGTAAATTGATTGACTGTGGGACTTAATTGAACAACCTTTGGACTGTGACCTGATTAATGTGATAAATGAGAAAATTGGAATTCAAGATAAAACATTCTTCTTAATTTGACATGATTGCCGGAACTCAGCGATTACTCCGGCCGTTGTGGTGGCGCTTCAATTCAAAATTAATATAAAAAACTCATTTTTTGCTGAGGGACCAATCCTAGCCGTTAGCGCGCGCTGAAGAAATAGTGACAGTTTCAAAAACTACATTTCATTGACTTTCTTACGGTGTCAGTCCGTTTGAGTTGCAACGGTTGCGTCACATATCCGTACCAACATGAATTTAGCGATATTTTTCTGATATTACTAGGTTGCATCGCTTTTAACAATGAAACGATTGACTGTGGGACTTAATTGAACTAACTTTGGACTGTGACCTGATGAATGTGATAAATGAGACAATTGGACTCCAAGAAAAAACATTGTTCTTTATTTGACATGATTGCCGAAACTCAGCGACTATACTGGTCGCTGTGGTAGCGCTTCATTTAAGAAATAAGATGAAAAAGTCATTTTTTCTGTGGGACCAATCCTAGCCGTTATCGCGCGCTGAAGAAATAGCGACAGTTTCAAAAACTACATTTCATTGACTTTCTAACGGTGTCAGTCCGTTTGAGTTTTAACGGTTGGGTCACATATTCGTACCAACATGTATTTAGCGATATTTTTCCAATATTACTAGGTTGCATCGCCTTTAACAATGAAACGATTGACTGTGGGACTTAATTGAACTAACTTTGGACTGTGACCTGATGAATGTGATAAATGAGACAATTGGACTCCAAGAAAAAATATTCTTCTTAATTTGACATGATTGACAAAATTCAGCGATTATACTGGGCGCTGTGGTAGCGCTTCATTTAAGAATTAAGATAAGAAAGTTATATTTTACCGTGGGACCAATCCTAGCCGTTATCTCGCGCTGAAAAAAAACGACAGTTTCAAAAACTATATTTCATTGACTTTCTAACGGTGTCAGTCCGTTTGAGTTTAAATGGTTGGGTCACATATTCGTACCAACATGTATTTAGCGATATTCATCTGACATTACTAGGTTGCATCGCTTTTAACAGTGAAATGATTGACTGTGGGACTTAATTGAACTAACTTTTGACTGTGACATGATAAATGTGATAAATGAAAAAATTGGACTCCAAGAAATAGCATTCTTCTTAATTTGTCATGATTGCCTAAACACAGCGTTTACACTGGGCGCTGTTGTAGCGCTTCATTTAAAAATTTAAATTAATAAGTCATTTTTTTGCTGTGGGAACAGTCCTAGCCGTTATTGCGCCCTGAAGAAATAGCGACAGTTTCAAAAACTACATTTCATTGACTTTCTAACGGTGTCAGTCCGTTTGAGTTACAACGGTTGGGTCACATATACGTACCAGCATGTATTTTGCGATATTTTTCCGATATTACTAGGTTGCATCGCCTTTAACAATGAAACGATTGACTGTGGGACTTAATTAAACTTACTTTGGACTGTGACCTGATGAATGTGATAAATGAGACAATTGGACTCCAAGAAAAAACATTGTTCCTAATTTGACATGATTGCCGAAACTCAGCGACTACACTGGTCGCTGTGGTAGCGCTTCATTTAAGAATTAACATGAAAAAGTCATTTTTTTGCTGTGGGACCAATCCTAGCCGTTATTGCGCCCTGAAGAAATAGCGACAGTTTCAAAAACTACATTTCATTGACTTTCTAACGGTGTCAGTCCGTTTGAGTTACAACGGTTGCGTCACATATTCGTACCAACATGAATTTAGCGATATTTTTCCGATATTACTAGGTTGTATCGCCTTTAACAATGAAACGATTGACTGTGGGACTTAATTGAACTAATTCTGGACTGTGACCTGATGAATGTGATAAATGAGAGAATTGGACTCCAAGAAAAAACATTCTTCTTAGTTTGACGTGATTGCCGAAATTCAGCGATTACACTGGGCGCTGTGGCAGCGCTTCATTTAAGAATTAAGATAAGAAAGTCATATTTTACCGTGGGACCAATCCTAGCCGTTATCTCGCGCAGAAGAAATAGCGACAGTTTCAAAAACTACATTTCATTGACTTTCTAATGGTGTCAGTCCGTTTGAGTTTAAACGGTTGGGTCACATATTCGTACCAACATGTATTTAGCGATATTCATCTGACATTACTAGGTTGCATCGCTTTTAACAGTGAAATGATTGACTGTGGGACTTAATTGAACTAACTTTTGACTGTGACATGATAAATGTGATAAATGAAAAAATAGGACTCCAAGAAATAGCATTCTTCTTAATTTGTCATGATTGCCTAAACACAGCGTTTACACTGGGCGCTGTTGTAGCGCTTCATTTAAAAATTTAAATTAATAAGTCATTTTTTTGCTGTGGGACCAGTCCTAGCCGTTATTGCGCCCTGAAGAAATAGCGACAGTTTCAAAAACTACATTTCATTGACTTTCTAACGGTGTCAGTCCGTTTGAGTTACAACGGTTGGGTCACATATACGTACCAGCATGTATTTTGCGATATTTTTCCGATATTACTAGGTTGCATCGCCTTTAACAATGAAACGATTGACTGTGGGACTTAATTAAACTTACTTTGGACTGTGACCTGATGAATGTGATAAATGAGACAATTGGACTCCAAGAAAAAACATTGTTCCTAATTTGACATGATTGCCGAAACTCAGCGACTACACTGGTCGCTGTGGTAGCGCTTCATTTAAGAATTAACATGAAAAAGTCATTTTTTTGCTGTGGGACCAATCCTAGCCGTTATTGCGCCCTGAAGAAATAGCGACAGTTTCAAAAACTACATTTCATTGACTTTCTAACGGTGTCAGTCCGTTTGAGTTACAACGGTTGCGTCACATATTCGTACCAACATGAATTTAGCGATATTTTTCCGATATTACTAGGTTGTATCGCCTTTAACAATGAAACGATTGACTGTGGGACTTAATTGAACTAATTCTGGACTGTGACCTGATGAATGTGATAAATGAGAGAATTGGACTCCAAGAAAAAACATTCTTCTTAGTTTGACGTGATTGCCGAAATTCAGCGATTACACTGGGCGCTGTGGCAGCGCTTCATTTAAGAATTAAGATAAGAAAGTCATATTTTACCGTGGGACCAATCCTAGCCGTTATCTCGCGCAGAAGAAATAGCGACAGTTTCAAAAACTACATTTCATTGACTTTCTAATGGTGTCAGTCCGTTTGAGTTTAAACGGTTGGGTCACATATTCGTACCAACATGTATTTAGCGATATTCATCTGACATTACTAGGTTGCATCGCTTTTAACAGTGAAATGATTGACTGTGGGACTTAATTGAACTAACTTTGGACTGTGACCTGATGAATGTGACAAATAAGACAGTTGGACTCCAAGAAAAAACATTGTTCTTAATTTGACATGATTGCCGAAACTCAGTGACTACACTTGGCGCTGTGGTAGCGCTTCATTTAAGAATTAATATGAAAAAGTCATTTTTTTACTGTGGGACCAATCCTTGCCGTTATCGCGCGCTGAAGAAATAGCGACAGTTTCAAAAACTACATTTCATTGACTTTTTAACAGTATCAATCCGTTTGAGTTACAACGCTTGAGTCACATATTCCTACCAACATGTATTTCTTGATATTTTTCAGGTATTACTAAGTTGTATGGCTTTTAACAGCGAAACGATTGACTGTGGGAATTAATTGAACTGAGTATGGACTGTGACCTTATAAATATAAAAGTGAGACAATTGGACCCTTAGAAATAACATTGTTCTTAATTTGACATGATTGCCGAAACTCAGCGACTACACTGGTCGCTGTGGTAGCGCTTCATTTAAGAATTAACATGAAAAAGTCATTTTTTTACTGTGGGACCAATCCTAGCCGTTATCGCGCGCTGAAGAAATAGCGACAGTTTCAAAAACTACATTTCATTGACTTTTTAACAGTATCAATCCGTTTGAGTTACAACAGTTGCGTCACATATTCGTACCAACATGAATTTAGCGATATTTTTCTGATATTACTAGGTTGCATCGCCTTTAACAATGAAACGATAGACTGTGGGACTTAATTGAACTAACTTTGGACTGTGACCTGATGAATGTGATAAATGAGACAATTGGACTCCAAGAAATAACATTGTTCTTAATTTGACATGATTGCCGAAACTCAGCGACTACACTGGTCGCTGTGGTAGCGCTTCATTTAAGAATTAAGATGAAAAAGTCATTTTTTTACTGTGGGACCAATCCTAGCCGTTATCGCGCGCTGAAGAAATAGCGACAGTTTCAAAAACTACATTTCATTGACTTTTTAACAGTATCAATCCGTTTGAGTTACAACGCTTGAGTCACATATTCCTACCAACATGTATTTCTTTATATTTTTCAGGTATTACTAAGTTGTATGGCTTTTAACAGCGAAACGATTGACTGTGGGAATTAATTGAACTGAGTATGGACTGTGACCTTATAAATATAAAAGTGAGACAATTGGACCCTTAGAAATAACATTCTTCTTAATTTGACATGATTGCCGAAACTCAGCGACTACACTGGTCGCTGTGGTAGCGCTTCATTTAAGAATTAACATGAAAAAGTCATTTTTTTACTGTGGGACCAATCCTAGCCGTTATCGCGCGCTGAAGAAATAGCGACAGTTTCAAAAACTACATTTCATTGACTTTTTAACAGTATCAATCCGTTTGAGTTACAACAGTTGCGTCACATATTCGTACCAACATGAATTTAGCGATATTTTTCTGATATTACTAGGTTGCATCGCCTTTAACAATGAAACGATTGACTGTGGGACTTAATTGAACTAACTTTGGACTGTGACCTGATGAATGTGATAAATGAGACAATTGGACTCCAAGAAATAACATTGTTCTTAATTTGACATGATTGCCGAAACTCAGCGACTACACTGGTCGCTGTGGTAGCGCTTCATTTAAGAATTAAGATGAAAAAGTTATTTTTTTACTGTGGGACCAATCCTAGCCGTTATCACGCGCTGAAGAAATAGCGACAGTTTCAAAAACTACATTTCATTGACTTTTTAACAGTATCAATCCGTTTGAGTTACAACGCTTGAGTCACATATTCCTACCAACATGTATTTATTTATATTTTTCAGGTATTACTAAGTTGTATGGCTTTTAAAAGCGAAACGATTGACTGTGGGAATTAATTGAACTGAGTATGGACTGTGACCTTATAAATATAAAAGTAAGACAATTGGACCCTTAGAAATAACATTCTTCTTAATTTGACATGATTGCCGAAACTCAGCGATTACACTGGGCGCTGTGGTAGCGCTTCATTCAAGAATTAAGATAAGAAAGTCATTTTTTGCTGTGGGACCAATCCTAGCCTTTATTGCGCCCTGAAAAAATAGCGACAGTTTCAAAAACTACATTTCATTGACTTTTTAACAGTATCAATCCGTTTGAGTTACAACGCTTGAGTCACATATTCCTACCAACATGTATTTCTTGATATTTTTCAGGTATTACAAAGTTGTATGTCTTTTAACAGCGAAACGATTGACTGTGGGAATTAATTGAACTGAGTATGGACTGTGACCTTATAAATATAAAAGTGAGACAATTGGACCCTTAGAAATAACATTGTTCTTAATTTGACATGATTGCCGAAACTCAGCGACTACACTGGTCGCTGTGGTAGCGCTTCATTTAAAAATTAACATGAAAAAGTAATTTTTTTACTGTGGGACCAATCCTAGCCGTTATCGCGCGCTGAAGAAATAGCGACAGTTTCAAAAACTACATTTCATTGACTTTCTAACGGTGTCAGTCCGTTTGAGTTACAACTGTTGCGTCACATATTCGTACCAACATGAATTTAGCGATATTTTTCTGATATTACTAGGTTGCATCGCCTTTAACAATGAAACGATTGACTGTGGGACTTAATTGAACTAACTTTGGACTGTGACCTGATGAATGTGATAAATGAGACAATTGGACTCCAAGAAATAACATTGTTCTTACATTGACATGATTGCCGAAACTCAGCGACTACACTGGTCGCTGTGGTAGCGCTTCATTTAAGAATTAAGATGAAAAAGTCATTTTTTTACTGTGGGACCAATCCTAGCCGTTATCGCGCGCTGAAGAAATAGCGACAGTTTCAAAAACTACATTTCATTGACTTTTTAACAGTATAAATCCGTTTGAGTTACAACGCTTGAGTCACATATTCCTACCAACATGTATTTCTTGATATTTTTCAGGTATTACTAAGTTGTATGTCTTTTAACAGCAAAACGATTGACTGTGGGAATTAATTGAACTGAGTATGGACTGTGACCTTATAAATATAAAAGTGAGACAATTGGACCATTAGAAATAACATTGTTCTTAATTTGACATGATTGCCCAAACTCAGCGACTACACTGGTCGCTGTGGTAGCGCTTCATTTAAAAATTAACATGAAAAAGTCATTTTTTTACTGTGGGACCAATCCTAGCCGTTATCGCGCGCTGAAGAAATAGCGACAGTTTCAAAAACTACATTTCATTGACTTTTTAACAGTATAAATCCGTTTGAGTTACAACGCTTGAGTCACATATTCCTACCAACATGTATTTCTTGATATTTTTCAGGTATTACTAAGTTGTATGGCTTTTAACAGGAAAACGATTGACTGTGGGAATTAATTGAACTAACTTTGGACTGTGACCTGATGAATGTGATAAATGAGACAATTGGACTCAAAGAAATAACATTGTTCTTATATTGACATGATTGCCGAAACTCAGTGACTACACTTGGCGCTGTGGTAGCGCTTCATTTAAGAATTAACATGAAAAAGTCATTTTTTTACTGTGGGACCAATCCTAGCCGTTATCGCGCGCTGAAGAAATAGCGACAGTTTCAAAAACTACATTTCATTGACTTTCTAACGGTGTCAGTCCGTTTGAGTTACAACGGTTGCGTCACATATTCGTACCAACATGAATTTAGCGATATTTTTCTGATATTACTAGGTTGCATCGCCTTTAACAATGAAACGATTGACTGTGGGACTTAATTGAACTAACTTTGGACTGTGACCTGATGAATGTGATAAATGAGACAATTGGACTCCAAGAAATAACATTGTTCTTATTTTGACATGATTGCCGAAACTCAGCGACTACACTGGTCTCTGTGGTAGCGTTTCATTTAAGAATTAACATGAAAAAGTCATTTTTTTACTGTGGGACCAATCTTAGCCGTTATCGCGCGCTGAAGAAATAGCGACAGTTTCAAAAACTACATTTCATTGACTTTTTAACAGTATAAATCCGTTTGAGTTACAATGCTTGAATCACATATTCCTACCAACATGTATTTCTTGATATTTTTCAGGTATTACTAAGTTGTATGGCTTTTAACAGCAAAACGATTGACTGTGGGAATTAATTGAACTGAGTATGGACTGTGACCTTATAAATATAAAAGTGAGACAATTGGACCGTTAGAAATAACATTCTTCTTAATTTGACATGATTGCCGAAACTCAGCGATTACACTGGGCGCTGTGGTAGCGCTTCATTCAAGAATTAAGATAAGAAAGTCATTTTTTTGCTGTGGGACCAATCCTAGCCTTTATTGCGCCCTGAAGAAATAGCGACAGTTTCAAAAACTACATTTCATTGACTTTCTAACGGTTTTAGTCCGTTTGAGTTACAACGGTTGCGTCACATATTCGTACCAACATGAATTTAGCGATATTTTTCTGATATTACTAGGTTGCATCGCCTTTAACGATGAAACGATTGACTGTGGGACTTAATTGAACTAACTTTGGACTGTGACCTGATGAATGTGACAAATGAGACAATTGGACTCCAAGAAAAAACATTGTTCTTAATTTGACATGATTGCCGAAACTCAGTGACTACACTTGGCGCTGTGGTAGCGCTTCATTTAAGAATTAACATGAAAAAGTCATTTTTTTACTGTGGGACCAATCCTAGCCGTTATCGCGCGCTGAAGAAATAGCGACAGTTTCAAAAACTACATTTCATTGACTTTCTAACGGTGTCAGTCCGTTTGAGTTACAACGGTTGCGTCACATATTCGTACCAACATGAATTTAGCGATATTTTTCTGATATTACTAGGTTGCATCGCCTTTAACAATGAAACGATTGACTGTGGGACTTAATTGAACTAACTTTGGACTGTGACCTGATGAATGTGATAAATGAGACAATTGGACTCCAAGAAATAACATTGTTCTTATTTTGACATGATTGCCGAAACTCAGCGACTACACTGGTCTCTGTGGTAGCGTTTCATTTAAGAATTAACATGAAAAAGTCATTTTTTTACTGTGGGACCAATCTTAGCCGTTATCGCGCGCTGAAGAAATAGCGACAGTTTCAAAAACTACATTTCATTGACTTTTTAACAGTATAAATCCGTTTGAGTTACAATGCTTGAATCACATATTCCTACCAACATGTATTTCTTGATATTTTTCAGGTATTACTAAGTTGTATGGCTTTTAACAGCAAAACGATTGACTGTGGGAATTAATTGAACTGAGTATGGACTGTGACCTTATAAATATAAAAGTGAGACAATTGGACCGTTAGAAATAACATTCTTCTTAATTTGACATGATTGCCGAAACTCAGCGATTACACTGGGCGCTGTGGTAGCGCTTCATTCAAGAATTAAGATAAGAAAGTCATTTTGTTGCTGTGGGACCAATCCTAGCCTTTATTGCGCCCTGAAGAAATAGCGACAGTTTCAAAAACTACATTTCATTGACTTTCTAACGGTTTTAGTCCGTTTGAGTTACAACGGTTGCGTCACATATTCGTACCAACATGAATTTAGCGATATTTTTCTGATATTACTAGGTTGCATCGCCTTTAACAATGAAACGATTGACTGTGGGACTTAATTGAACTAACTTAGGACTGTGACCTGATGAATGTGATAAATGAGACAATTGGACTCCAAGAAATAACATTGTTCTTATATTGACATGATTGCCGAAACTCAGCGACTACACTGGTCGCTGTGGTAGCGCTTCATTTAAGAATTAAGATGAAAAAGTCATTTTTTTACTGTGGGACCAATCCTAGCCGTTATCGCGCGCTGAAGAAATAGCGACAGTTTCAAAAACTACATTTCATTGACTTTCTAACGGTGTCAGTCCGTTTGAGTTTCAACGGTTGGGTCACATATTCGTACCAACATGTATTTAGCGATATTTTTCCGATATTACTAGGTTGCATCGCCTTTAACAATGAAACGATTGACTGTGGGACTTAATTGAACTAACTTTGGACTGTGACCTGATGAATGTGATAAATGAGACAATTGGACTCCAAGAGAAAACATTGTTTTTAATTTGACATGATTGCCGAAACTCAGCGACTACATGTATGCAAATTTTAATTATTGTCCCTTAGTTTGGCATTTCTCTTCTTCGAAATCTCTATTGAAAATTGAAAAACTCCACAACAGGGCTTTAAGTTTTATTCATGATGACCCAAGACCAGTTGATTGCCTCCCAAATAAACATTATATGGAATTACTAAGGCACAGATATTTATGCATAGAAATATTTAAAATTCGGAGAAACATCAGTCCTTCTTTCATGAAAGATATTTTCCTTTTTGAGGAAACTGATAGGCCAGTAAGAAGTCAAAACTTGAACAACCATCGGTGTAAAAACAAGAGCCTTTGGTCTAAACAGTTTGCGATGTTTAGCCCCAAAAGATTGGAATAAACTTCCTTTTCATACGAAGAGTTGCGAAGATCTAGTTAAATTTCAGCAAATGATTAAAAAATGGAATGGCTCTCACTGTTCATGCACAGAGTGTCGGCAACTGATTCCATAACTTGCGTAATCAATACGAAAATGGCAGAGGGGAAATGTTTATCTTTTATTTATTATTTATTCATTATTTATTTATTATAGTTTTCATCTAAATTGTAAATATATAAAAATATTTGGTCGGTTTTGATTAGTTTTTTGCAAAATATTATTTTTTAAAGAACTATTGTATATAATAACCGACGGTAAATAAATTAAATCAATCAATCAATCAATCAATCATTTGGCGCTGTGGTAGCGCTTCATTTAAGAATTAAGATAAAAAAAGTCATTTTTTACTGTGGGACCAATCCTAGCCGTTATCGCCCGTGAAGAAATAGCGACAGTTTCAAAAACTACATTTCATTGACTTTTTAACAGTATCAATCCGTTTGAGTTACAACGGTTGCGTCACATATTCGTACCAACATGAATTTAGCGATATTTTTCTGATATTACTAGGTTCCATCGCCTTTAACAATGAAACGATTGACTGTGGGACTTAATTGAACTAACTTTGGACTATGACCTGATGAATGTGATAAATGAGACAATTGGACTCCAAGAAATAATATTCTTCTTAATTTGACGTGATTGCCGGAACTCAGCGATTACACTGGGCGCAGTGGTAGCGCTTCATGTAAAAATGTAGATAAATAAGTCATCTTCACTGTGGACCAATCATAGCCGTTATTGCGCACTGAAGAAATAGCGACACTTTCAAGAACTACATTTCATTGACTTTCTAACGGTATCAGTTCGTTTGAGTTACAACGGTTGGGTCACATATTCTTACCATCATGTATTTAGCGATATTTTTCTGGTATCACTAGGTTGCATCGCTTTTAACAATGAACCGATTGACTGTGGACTTAATTGAACTGATTTTGGGCTGTGACCTTATAAATGTAAAAGTGAGACAATTGGACTCCAAGAAATAACATTCTTCTTAATTTGACATCATTGCTGCAACTCAGCGATTACACTGGGCGTTTTGTTAGAACTTCATTTGAAAATAAAGATAAAAAAGTCATTTTTAACTGTGGGACGAACTCTAGCCGTTAGCGCGCGCTGAAGAAATAGAGACAGTTTCAAACGCTACATTTCACTGACTTTCTATCGATGTCAGTCCGTTTGAGTTACAACGGTTGGGTCACATATTCGTACCAACATGTACTTAACGATATTTATCTGATATTACTCGGTTGAATGGGTTTTAACAATAAAACGATTGACTGTGGGACTTAATTGAACTAACTTTGGACTGTGACCTGATAAATGTGAGAAATGAGACAATTGGACTCCAAGAAATAATATTCTTCTTAATTTGACGTGATTGCCGGAACTCAGCGATTACACTGGGCGCAGTGGTAGCGCTTCATGTAAAAATGTAGATAAATAAGTCATCTTCACTGTGGACCAATCATAGCCGTTATTGCGCACTGAAGAAATAGCGACACTTTCAAGAACTACATTTCATTGACTTTCTAACGGTATCAGTTCGTTTGAGTTACAACGGTTGGGTCACATATTCTTACCATCATGTATTTAGCGATATTTTTCTGGTATCACTAGGTTGCATCGCTTTTAACAATGAACCGATTGACTGTGGACTTAATTGAACTGATTTTGGGCTGTGACCTTATAATTGTAAAAGTGAGACAATTGGACTCCAAGAAATAACATTCTTCTTAATTTTACATCATTGCCGCAACTCAGCGATTACACTGGGCGTTCTGTTAGAGCTTCATTTGAAAATAAAGATAAAAAAGTCATTTTTAACTGTGGGACGAACTCTAGCCGTTAGCGCGCGCTGAAGAAATAGAGACAGTTTCAAACGCTACACTTCACTGACTTTCTATCGATGTCAGTCCGTTTGAGTTACAACGGTTGGATCACATATTCGTACCAACATGTACTTAACGATATTTATCTGATATTACTCGGTTGAATCGGTTTTAACAATAAAACGATTAACTGTGGGACTTAATTGAACTAACTTTGGACTGTGACCTGATAAATGTGAGAAATGAGACAATTGGACTCCAAGAAATAATATTCTTCTTAATTTGACGTGATTGCCGGAACTCAGCGATTACACTGGGCGCAGTGGTAGCGCTTCATTTAAAAATGTAGATAAATAAGTCATCTTCACTGTGGGACCAATCATAGCCGTTATCGCGCACTGAAGAAATAGCGACACTTTCAAGAACTACATTTCATTGACTTTCTAACGGTATCAATCCGCTTCAGTTACAACGGTTGCGTCACATATATTCGTACCAACATGTATTTAGCGATACTTATCTGTTATTACTAGGTTTCATCGCTTTTAACAGTGAAACGATTGAATGTGGGACTTAATTGAACTAACTTTAGACTGTGACCTGATGAATGTGATTAATGAGACAGTTGGACTCCAAGAAATAACATTCATCTTAATTTGACATGATTGCCGGAACTCAGCGATTACACTGGGCGCTGTGGTAGCGCTTCATTTAAAAATTTAGATAAATAAGTCATTCTTTACCGTATGACCAATCCTAGCCGTTATTGCGCGCTGTAGAAATAGCGACAGTTTCAAAAACTACATTTCATTGACTTTCTAACGGTATCAATCCGCTTCAGTTACAACGGTTGCGTCACATATATTCGTACCAACATGTATTTAGCGATATTTATCTGTTATTACTAGGTTTCATCGCTTTTAACAGTGAAACGATTGACTGTGGGACTTAATTGAACTGATTTTGGACTGTAAACTTATAAATGTTATAAGTGAGACAATTTGACCCCAAGAAATAACATTCTTCTTAATTTGACATGATTGCCGGAAGTCAGCGATTACACTGGGCGCTGTGGTAGCGCTTCATTTGAAAATTTAGATAAATAAGTCAATGTTTATTGTGGGACCAATCCTAGCCCTTAGCGCGCCCTGAAGAAACAGAGACAGTTTCAAATACTACATTTCATTGATTTTCCAACGGTATCAGTCCGGTTCAACTACAACAGTTGAGTCACATATTCGTACCAACATGTATTTAGTGATTGTTACCGATATTACTAAGTTGTATCGCTTTCATCAGTGAAACGAGTGACTGTGGGACTTAATTGAACTGATTGTGGACTATGACCTTATAAATGTAATAAGTAAGACAATTGGATTCCAAGAAATAACATTTTTCCTAATTTGACATGATTGCCAGAACTCAGCGATTACACTGAGCGCTGGAGTAGCACTTAATTTAAAAATGTAGATAAATAAGTCATTTTGTACTGGGGGACCAATCCTAGCCGTTATCGCGCGCTGACGAATTAGCGACATTTTCAAAAAGTGCATTTCATTGACTTTCTAACGGTGTCAGTTCCTTTGAGTTTCAACGGTTGGGTCACATATTCGTACCATCATGTATTTAGCGGTATTTTTCTGGTATTACTTGTTTGCATTGTTTTTACCAATGAAACGATTGACTGTGGGACTTAATTGATCTAACTTTGGACTGTGACGTTATAAATGTTATAAGTGAGACAATTGGACTCCAAGAAATAACATTGTTCTTATTTTGACATGATTGCCGAAACTCAGCGACTACACTGGTCTCTGTGGTAGCGTTTCATTTAAGAATTAACATGAAAAAGTCATTTTTTTACTGTGGGACCAATCTTAGCCGTTATCGCGCGCTGAAGAAATAGCGACAGTTTCAAAAACTACATTTCATTGACTTTTTAACAGTATAAATCCGTTTGAGTTACAATGCTTGAATCACATATTCCTACCAACATGTATTTCTTGATATTTTTCAGGTATTACTAAGTTGTATGGCTTTTAACAGCAAAACGATTGACTGTGGGAATTAATTGAACTGAGTATGGACTGTGACCTTATAAATATAAAAGTGAGACAATTGGACCGTTAGAAATAACATTCTTCTTAATTTGACATGATTGCCGAAACTCAGCGATTACACTGGGCGCTGTGGTAGCGCTTCATTCAAGAATTAAGATAAGAAAGTCATTTTGTTGCTGTGGGACCAATCCTAGCCTTTATTGCGCCCTGAAGAAATAGCGACAGTTTCAAAAACTACATTTCATTGACTTTCTAACGGTTTTAGTCCGTTTGAGTTACAACGGTTGCGTCACATATTCGTACCAACATGAATTTAGCGATATTTTTCTGATATTACTAGGTTGCATCGCCTTTAACAATGAAACGATTGACTGTGGGACTTAATTGAACTAACTTAGGACTGTGACCTGATGAATGTGATAAATGAGACAATTGGACTCCAAGAAATAACATTGTTCTTATATTGACATGATTGCCGAAACTCAGCGACTACACTGGTCGCTGTGGTAGCGCTTCATTTAAGAATTAAGATGAAAAAGTCATTTTTTTACTGTGGGACCAATCCTAGCCGTTATCGCGCGCTGAAGAAATAGCGACAGTTTCAAAAACTACATTTCATTGACTTTCTAACGGTGTCAGTCCGTTTGAGTTTCAACGGTTGGGTCACATATTCGTACCAACATGTATTTAGCGATATTTTTCCGATATTACTAGGTTGCATCGCCTTTAACAATGAAACGATTGACTGTGGGACTTAATTGAACTAACTTTGGACTGTGACCTGATGAATGTGATAAATGAGACAATTGGACTCCAAGAGAAAACATTGTTTTTAATTTGACATGATTGCCGAAACTCAGCGACTACATGTATGCAAATTTTAATTATTGTCCCTTAGTTTGGCATTTCTCTTCTTCGAAATCTCTATTGAAAATTGAAAAACTCCACAACAGGGCTTTAAGTTTTATTCATGATGACCCAAGACCAGTTGATTGCCTCCCAAATAAACATTATATGGAATTACTAAGGCACAGATATTTATGCATAGAAATATTTAAAATTCGGAGAAACATCAGTCCTTCTTTCATGAAAGATATTTTCCTTTTTGAGGAAACTGATAGGCCAGTAAGAAGTCAAAACTTGAACAACCATCGGTGTAAAAACAAGAGCCTTTGGTCTAAACAGTTTGCGATGTTTAGCCCCAAAAGATTGGAATAAACTTCCTTTTCATACGAAGAGTTGCGAAGATCTAGTTAAATTTCAGCAAATGATTAAAAAATGGAATGGCTCTCACTGTTCATGCACAGAGTGTCGGCAACTGATTCCATAACTTGCGTAATCAATACGAAAATGGCAGAGGGGAAATGTTTATCTTTTATTTATTATTTATTCATTATTTATTTATTATAGTTTTCATCTAAATTGTAAATATATAAAAATATTTGGTCGGTTTTGATTAGTTTTTTGCAAAATATTATTTTTTAAAGAACTATTGTATATAATAACCGACGGTAAATAAATTAAATCAATCAATCAATCAATCAATCATTTGGCGCTGTGGTAGCGCTTCATTTAAGAATTAAGATAAAAAAAGTCATTTTTTACTGTGGGACCAATCCTAGCCGTTATCGCCCGTGAAGAAATAGCGACAGTTTCAAAAACTACATTTCATTGACTTTTTAACAGTATCAATCCGTTTGAGTTACAACGGTTGCGTCACATATTCGTACCAACATGAATTTAGCGATATTTTTCTGATATTACTAGGTTCCATCGCCTTTAACAATGAAACGATTGACTGTGGGACTTAATTGAACTAACTTTGGACTATGACCTGATGAATGTGATAAATGAGACAATTGGACTCCAAGAAATAATATTCTTCTTAATTTGACGTGATTGCCGGAACTCAGCGATTACACTGGGCGCAGTGGTAGCGCTTCATGTAAAAATGTAGATAAATAAGTCATCTTCACTGTGGACCAATCATAGCCGTTATTGCGCACTGAAGAAATAGCGACACTTTCAAGAACTACATTTCATTGACTTTCTAACGGTATCAGTTCGTTTGAGTTACAACGGTTGGGTCACATATTCTTACCATCATGTATTTAGCGATATTTTTCTGGTATCACTAGGTTGCATCGCTTTTAACAATGAACCGATTGACTGTGGACTTAATTGAACTGATTTTGGGCTGTGACCTTATAAATGTAAAAGTGAGACAATTGGACTCCAAGAAATAACATTCTTCTTAATTTGACATCATTGCTGCAACTCAGCGATTACACTGGGCGTTTTGTTAGAACTTCATTTGAAAATAAAGATAAAAAAGTCATTTTTAACTGTGGGACGAACTCTAGCCGTTAGCGCGCGCTGAAGAAATAGAGACAGTTTCAAACGCTACATTTCACTGACTTTCTATCGATGTCAGTCCGTTTGAGTTACAACGGTTGGGTCACATATTCGTACCAACATGTACTTAACGATATTTATCTGATATTACTCGGTTGAATGGGTTTTAACAATAAAACGATTGACTGTGGGACTTAATTGAACTAACTTTGGACTGTGACCTGATAAATGTGAGAAATGAGACAATTGGACTCCAAGAAATAATATTCTTCTTAATTTGACGTGATTGCCGGAACTCAGCGATTACACTGGGCGCAGTGGTAGCGCTTCATGTAAAAATGTAGATAAATAAGTCATCTTCACTGTGGACCAATCATAGCCGTTATTGCGCACTGAAGAAATAGCGACACTTTCAAGAACTACATTTCATTGACTTTCTAACGGTATCAGTTCGTTTGAGTTACAACGGTTGGGTCACATATTCTTACCATCATGTATTTAGCGATATTTTTCTGGTATCACTAGGTTGCATCGCTTTTAACAATGAACCGATTGACTGTGGACTTAATTGAACTGATTTTGGGCTGTGACCTTATAATTGTAAAAGTGAGACAATTGGACTCCAAGAAATAACATTCTTCTTAATTTTACATCATTGCCGCAACTCAGCGATTACACTGGGCGTTCTGTTAGAGCTTCATTTGAAAATAAAGATAAAAAAGTCATTTTTAACTGTGGGACGAACTCTAGCCGTTAGCGCGCGCTGAAGAAATAGAGACAGTTTCAAACGCTACACTTCACTGACTTTCTATCGATGTCAGTCCGTTTGAGTTACAACGGTTGGATCACATATTCGTACCAACATGTACTTAACGATATTTATCTGATATTACTCGGTTGAATCGGTTTTAACAATAAAACGATTAACTGTGGGACTTAATTGAACTAACTTTGGACTGTGACCTGATAAATGTGAGAAATGAGACAATTGGACTCCAAGAAATAATATTCTTCTTAATTTGACGTGATTGCCGGAACTCAGCGATTACACTGGGCGCAGTGGTAGCGCTTCATTTAAAAATGTAGATAAATAAGTCATCTTCACTGTGGGACCAATCATAGCCGTTATCGCGCACTGAAGAAATAGCGACACTTTCAAGAACTACATTTCATTGACTTTCTAACGGTATCAATCCGCTTCAGTTACAACGGTTGCGTCACATATATTCGTACCAACATGTATTTAGCGATACTTATCTGTTATTACTAGGTTTCATCGCTTTTAACAGTGAAACGATTGAATGTGGGACTTAATTGAACTAACTTTAGACTGTGACCTGATGAATGTGATTAATGAGACAGTTGGACTCCAAGAAATAACATTCATCTTAATTTGACATGATTGCCGGAACTCAGCGATTACACTGGGCGCTGTGGTAGCGCTTCATTTAAAAATTTAGATAAATAAGTCATTCTTTACCGTATGACCAATCCTAGCCGTTATTGCGCGCTGTAGAAATAGCGACAGTTTCAAAAACTACATTTCATTGACTTTCTAACGGTATCAATCCGCTTCAGTTACAACGGTTGCGTCACATATATTCGTACCAACATGTATTTAGCGATATTTATCTGTTATTACTAGGTTTCATCGCTTTTAACAGTGAAACGATTGACTGTGGGACTTAATTGAACTGATTTTGGACTGTAAACTTATAAATGTTATAAGTGAGACAATTTGACCCCAAGAAATAACATTCTTCTTAATTTGACATGATTGCCGGAAGTCAGCGATTACACTGGGCGCTGTGGTAGCGCTTCATTTGAAAATTTAGATAAATAAGTCAATGTTTATTGTGGGACCAATCCTAGCCCTTAGCGCGCCCTGAAGAAACAGAGACAGTTTCAAATACTACATTTCATTGATTTTCCAACGGTATCAGTCCGGTTCAACTACAACAGTTGAGTCACATATTCGTACCAACATGTATTTAGTGATTGTTACCGATATTACTAAGTTGTATCGCTTTCATCAGTGAAACGAGTGACTGTGGGACTTAATTGAACTGATTGTGGACTATGACCTTATAAATGTAATAAGTAAGACAATTGGATTCCAAGAAATAACATTTTTCCTAATTTGACATGATTGCCAGAACTCAGCGATTACACTGAGCGCTGGAGTAGCACTTAATTTAAAAATGTAGATAAATAAGTCATTTTGTACTGGGGGACCAATCCTAGCCGTTATCGCGCGCTGACGAATTAGCGACATTTTCAAAAAGTGCATTTCATTGACTTTCTAACGGTGTCAGTTCCTTTGAGTTTCAACGGTTGGGTCACATATTCGTACCATCATGTATTTAGCGGTATTTTTCTGGTATTACTTGTTTGCATTGTTTTTACCAATGAAACGATTGACTGTGGGACTTAATTGATCTAACTTTGGACTGTGACGTTATAAATGTTATAAGTGAGACAATTGGACTCCAAGAAATAACATTCCTTTTAATTTGACATGATTGCCGGAACTCAACGATTACACATTGGCGCTGTGGTAGCGCTTCATTTAAAAATTTAGATAAAAATGTCATTTTTTACTTTGGGACCAATCCTAGCCGTTATCGCGCGCTTAAAAAATAGCGACAGTTTCAAAAACTACATTTCAGTGACTTTCTAACGGTGTTAGTCCGTTTGAGTTACAACGGTTGCGTCACTAACTTGTACCAACATGTATTTAGCAATATTTCTCCCATATTACTAGGTTGCATCGCTTTTAACAGTAAAACGATTGACTGTGGGACTTAATTGAACTGATTTTGGACTATGACCTTATAAATGTCATAAGTAAGACAATTGGATTCCAAGAAAAACATTTTTCCTAATTTGACATGATTGCCAGAACTCAGCGATTACACTGAGCGCTGGAGTAGCACTTAATTTAAAAATGTAGATAAATAAGTCATTTTGTACTGGGGGACCAATCCTAGCCGTTATCGCGCGCTGACGAATTAGCGACATTTTCAAAAAGTGCATTTCATTGACTTTCTAACGGTGTCAGTTCGTTTGAGTTACAACGGTTGGGTCACATATTCGTACCATCATGTATTTAGCGTTATTTTTCTGGTATTACTAGTTTGCATCGTTTTTAACAATGAAACGATTGACTGTGGGACTTTATTGATCTAACTTTGGACTGTGACGTTATAAATGTTATAAGTGAGACAATTGGACTCCAAGAAATAACATTCCTCTTAATTTGACATGATTGCCGGAAGTCAGCGATTACACTGGGCGCTGTGGTACCGTTTCAGTTAAAAATTTAGATAAATAAGTCAATTCTCACTGTGGGACCTATCCTGGCCGTTATCGCGCGCGGACGAATTAGCGACAGTTTCAAAAAGTGCATTTCATTGACTTTCTAACGGTTTCAGTTCGTTTGAGTTACAACGGTTGCGTCACATATTCGTACCAACATGTATTTAGCGATATTTATCTGTTTTTACTAGGTTGCATCGCTTTTAACAGTGAAACGAATTAATGTGGGACTTAATTGAACTAACTTTGGACTGTGACCTGATAAATGTGATAAATGAGCCATTTGGACTCCAAGAAATAACATTCTTCTTAATTTGAAGTGATTGCCGGATCTCAGCGATTACACTGGGCGCTGTGGTAGCGCTTCATTTGAAAACTTAAATAAATAAGTCATTTTTACTGTGGGACCAATCCTAGCCGTTATCGCGCACTGAAGAAATGGCGACAGTTTCAAAAACTACATTTCATTGACTTTCTAACGGTATCAATCCGCTTCAGTTACAACGGTTGCGTCACATATTCGTACCAACATGTATTTAGCGATATTTGTTTTCATATTACTAGGTTGCATCGCTTTTAACAGTGAAACTATTGACTGTGGGACTTAATTGAACTGATTTTGGACTGTAATCTTATAAATGTTATAAGTGAGACAATTTGACCCCAAGAAATAACATTCTTCTTAATTTGACATGATTGCCGGAAGTCAGCGATTACACCGGGCGCTGTGGTAGCGCTTCATTTGAAAATTTAGATAAATAAGTCAATGTTCATTGTGGGACCAATCCTAGCCCTTAGCGCGCCCTGAAGAAACAGAGACAGTTTCAAGTACTACATTTCATTGATTTTCTAACGGTATCAGTCCGTTTCAACTACAACAGTTGCGTCACATATTCGTACCAACATGTATTTAGTGATTTTTACCGATATTACTAAGTTGTATCGCTTTTAACAGTGAAACGATTGACTGTGGGACTTAATTGAACTGATTTTGGACTATGACCTTATAAATGTAATAAGTAAGACAATTGGATTCCAAGAAATAACATTTTTCCTAATTTGACATGATTGCCGGAACTCAGCGATTACACTGAGCGCTGGGGTAGCACTTAATTTAAAAATGTAGATAAATAAGTCATTTTGTACTGGGGGACCAATCCTAGCCGTTATCGCGCGCTGACGAATTAGCGACAGTTTCAAAAAGTGCATTTCATTGACTTTCTAACGGTGTCACTTCGTTTGAGTTACAACGGTTGGGTCACATATTCGTACCATCATGTATTTAGCGGTATTTTTCTGGTATTACTAGGTTGCATCGCTTTTAACAATGAAACGATTGACTGTGGGACTTAATTGATCTAACTTTGGACTGTGACGTTATAAATGTTATAAGTGAGACAATTGGACTCCAAGAAATAACATTCCTCTTAATTTGTCATGATTGCCGGAACTCAACGATTACACATTGGCGCTGTGGTAGCGCTTCATTTAAAAATTTAGATAAAAATGTCATTTTTTACTGTGGGACCAATCCTAGCCGTTATCGCGCGCAGAAAAAATAGCGATAGTTTCAAAAACTACATTTCATTGAATTTCTAAGGGTGTTAGTCCGTTTGAGTTTCAACGGTTGCGCCACATACTCGTACCAACATGTATTTAGCAAAATTTCTCCCATATTACTAGGTTGCATCGCTTTTAACAGTAAAACGCCTGACTGTGGGACTTAATTGAACTGATTTTGGACTGTGACGTTATAAATGTTATAAGTAAGACAATTGGACTCCAAGAAATAACATTCTTCTTGATTTGACAGGATTGCCGGAACTCAGCGATTACACTGGGCGCTGTGGTAGCGCTTCATTTAAAAATTTAGATAAATAAGTCATTTTTTACTGTGGGACCAATCCTAGCTGATATCCCGCGCTAAAGAAATAGAGACAGTTTCAAAAACTACATTTCATTGACTTTCTAACAATATCAATCCGTTTGTGTTACAACAGTTGAGTCACATATTCGTACCAACATGTATTTCGTGATATCTTTCCGGTATTACTAGGTTGTATCGCTTTTAACAGTGAATCGATTGACTGTGGGACTTAATTGAACTGATTTTAGGCTGTGACCTTATAAATGTAAAAGTGAGACAATTGGACTTCAAGAAATAACATTCTTCTTAATTTGACATCATTGCCGCAACTCAGCGATTACACTGGGCGCTCTGGTAGCGCTTCATTTGAAAATTAAGATAAAAAAGTCATTTTTAACTGTTCGACGAATCCTAGCCGTTAGCGCGCGCTGAAGAAATAGAGACAGTTTCAAATGCTACATTTCACTGACTTTCTATCGATGTCAGTCCGTTTGAGTTACAACGGTTGCGTCACATATTCGTACCAACATGTACTTAACGATATTTTTCTCATATTACTAGGTTGCATCGCTTTTAACAGTGAAACGATTGACTGTGGGACTTAATTGAACTGATTTTGGACTGTGAGCTTATAAATGTTATAAGTGAGACAATTGGGCTCCAAGAAATAACATTCTTCTTAATTTGACATGATTGCCGGAACTCAGCGATTACACTGGGCGCTGTGGTAGCGCTTCATTTAAAAATTTAGATAAATAAGTCATTCTTTACCGTGGGACCAATCCTAGCCCTTAGCGCGCCCTGAGAAACAGAGACAGTTTCAAATACTACATTTCATTGATTTTCTAACGGTATCAGTCCGTTTCAACTACAACAGTTGCGTCACATATTCGTACCAACATGTATTTAGTGATTGTTACCGATATTACTAAGTTGTATCGCTTTTATCAGTGAAACGATTGACTGTGGGACTTAATTGAACTGATTTTGGACTGTGACGTTATAAATGTTATAAGTGAGACAATTGGACTCCAAGAAATAACATTCTTCTTGATTTGACATGATTGCCGGAACTCAGCGATTACACTGAGCGCTGGAGTAGCACTTAATTTAAAAATGTAGATAAATAAGTCATTTTGTACTGGGGGACCAATCCTAGCCGTTATCGCGCGCTGACGAATTAGCGACATTTTCAAAAAGTGCATTTCATTGACTTTCTAACGGTGTCAGTTCGTTTATGTTACAACGGTTGGGTCACATATTCGTACCATCATGTATTTAGCGGTATTTTTCTGGTATTACTAGTTTGCATCGCTTTTAACAATGAAACGATTGACTGTGGGACTTAATTGATCTAACTTTGGACTGTGACGTTATAAATGTTATAAGTGAGACAATTGGACTCCAAGAAATAACATTCTTCTTGATTTGACATGATTGCCAGAACTCAGCGATTACACTGGGCGCTGTGGTAGCGCTTCATTTAAAAATTTAAATAATTAAGTCATTTTTTACTGTGGGACCAATCCTAGCCGTTATCCGCGCTAAAGAAATAGAGACAGTTTGTGATATCTTTCCGGTATTACTAGGTGGCATCGCTTTTAACAATGAAACGATTGACTGTGGGACTTAATTGAGCTAACTTTGGACTGTGACGTTATAAATGTTATAAGTGAGACAATTGGACTTCAAGAAATAGCATTCCTCTTAATTTGACATGATTGCCGGAACTCAACGATTACACATTGGCGCTGTGGTAGCGCTTCATTTAAAAATTTAGATAAAAATGTCATTTTTTACTTTGGGACCAATCCTAGCCGTTATCGCGCGCAGAAAAAATAGCGACAGTTTCAAAAACTACATTTCAGTGACTTTCTAACGCTGTTAGTCCGTTTGAGTTACAACGGTTGCGTCACATACTCGTACCAACATGTATTTAGCAATATTTCTCCCATATTACTAGGTTGCATCGCTTTTAACAGTAAAACGATAGACTGTGGGACTTAATTGAACTGATTTTGGTCTGTGACGTTATAAATGTTATAAATGAGACAATTGGACTCCAAGAAATAACATTCTTCTTGATTTGACATGATTGCCGGAACTCAGCGATTACACTCGGCGCTGTGGTAGCGCTTCATTTAAAAATTTAAATAATTAAGTCATTTTTTACTGTGGGACCAATCCTAGCCGTTATCCGCGCTAAAGAAATAGAGACAGTTTGTGATATCTTTCCGGTATTACTAGGTTGTATCGCTTTTAACAGAGAATCGATTGACTGTGGGACTTAATTGAACTGATTTTGGGCTGTGACCTTATAAATGTAAAAGTGAGACAATTGGACTCCAAGAAATAACATTCTTCTTAGTTTGACATCATTGCCGCAACTCAGCGATTACACTGGGCGCTCTGGTAGCGCTTCATTTGAAAATTAAGGTAAAAAAGTCATTTTTAACTGTGGGACGAATCCTAGCCGTTAGCGCGCGCTGAAGAAATAGAGACAGTTTCAAAAACAACATTTCATTGACTTTCTAACGGTGTTAGTCCGTTTGAGTTATAACGGTTGCGTCACATACTCGTACCAACATGTATTTAGCAATATTTCTCCCATATTACTAGGTCGCATCACTTTTAACAGTAAAACGCCTGACTGTGGGACTTAATTGAACTGATTTTGGACTGTGACGTTATAAATGTTATAAGTGAGACAATTGGACTCCAAGAAATAACATTCTTCTTGATTTGACATGATTGCCGGAACTCAGCGATTACATTGAGCGCTGGGGTAGCACTTAATTTAAAAATGTAGATAAATAAGTCATTTTGTACTGGGGGACCAATCCTAGCCGTTATCGCGCGCTGACGAATTAGCGACAGTTTCAAAAAGTGCATTTCATTGACTTTCTAACGGTGTCAGTTCGTTTGAGTTACAACGCTTGGGTTACATATTCGTACCATCATGTATTTAGCGGTATTTTTCTGGTATTACTAGGTTGCATCGCTTTTAACAATGAAACGATTGACTGTGGGACTTAATTGATCTAACTTTCGACTTTGACGTTATAAATGTTATAAGTGAGACAATTGGACTCCAAGAAATAACATTCCTCTTAATTTGTCATGATTGCCGGAACTCAGCGATTACACTGGGCGCTGTGGTAGCGCTTCATTTAAAAATTTAGATAAATAAGTCATTTTTTACTGTGGGACCAATCCTAGCTGTTATCCCGCGCTATAGAAATAGAGACAGTTTCAAAAACTACATTTCATTGACTTTCTCACGGTGTCAATCCGCTTCAGTTATAACAGTTGAGTCACATATTCGTACCAACATGTATTTAATGATTTTTACCGATATTACTAAGTTGTATCGCTTTTAACAGTGAAAGGATTGACTGTGGGACTTAATTGAACTGATTTTGGACTATGACCTTAGAAATGTGATAACTGAGACAATTGGACTTCAAGAAATAACATTCTTCTTAATTTGACATGTTTGCCGGAACTCAGCGATTACACTGAGCGCTGGGGTAGCACTTTATTTAAAAATGTAGATAAATAAGTCATTTTGTACTGGGGGACCAAACCTAGCCGTTATCGCGCGCTGAAGAATTAGCGACAGTTTCAAAAAGTGCATTTCATTGACTTTCTAACGGTGTCAGTTCGTTTGAGTTACAACGGTTGCGTCACATATTCGCACCAACATGTATTTAGCGATATTTATCTGTTATTACTAGGTTGCATCGCTTTTAACAGTGAAACGAATGAATGTGGGACTTAATTGAACTAACTTTGGACTGTGACCTGATGAATGTGATAAATAAGACAATTGGACTCTAAGAAGTAACATTCATCTTAATTTGACATGATTGCCGGAACTCAGCGATTACACTGGGCACTGTGGTAGCGCTTCATTTAAAATTTAGATAAATAAGTCATTCTTTACCGTGGGATCAATTCTAGCCCTTATCGCGCGCTGAAGAAATAGCGACAGTTTCAAGAACTACATTTCATTGACTTTCTAACGGTGTCAGTCCGTTTGAGTTACAACGGTTGGGTCACATATTTGTATTAGCGATATTCTTCTAATATTACTAGGTTGCATCGCTTTTAACAATGAAACGATTGACTGTGGGACTTAATTGATCTAACTTTTGACTGTGACCTGATAAATGTTATAAGTGAGACAATTGGACTCCAAGAAATAACATTCTTCTAAATTTGACATGATTGCCGGAACTCAGCGATTACACTGGGCGCTCTGGGAGCGCTTCATTTAAAAATTTAGATAAAAGAGTCATTTGTTACTGTGGGTCCAATCCTAGCCGTTGGCGCGTGCTGAAGAAATAGAGACAGTTTCAAATGCTACATTTCACTGACTTTCTATCGATGTCAGTCTGTTTGAGTTACAACGGTTGGGTCACATATTCGTACCAACATGTATTTAGCGATGTTTATCTGTTATTACTAGGTTGCATCGCTTTTAACAGTGAAAGGATTGAGAGTGGGACTTAATAGAACTAAATTTGGACTGTAACCTGATAAATGTGATAAATGGGACAATTGGGCTCCAAGAAATAACATTCATCTTAACTTGACATGATTGCTGGAACTCAGCGATTACACTGAGCGCTGTGGTAGCGCTTCATTTAAAAATTTAGATAAATAAGTCATTCTTTACCGTGGGACCAATCCTCGCCCTTATCGCGCGCTGAAGAAATAGCGACAGTTTCAAGAACTACATTTCATTGACTTTCTAACGGTGTCAGTCCGTTTGAGTTACAACGGTTGGGTCACATATTTGTATTAGCGATATTCTTCTAATATTACTAGGTTGCATCGCTTTTAACAATGAAACGATTGACTGTGGGACTTAATTGATCTAACTTTTGACTGTGACCTGATAAATGTTATAAGTGAGACAATTGGACTCCAAGAAATAACATTCTTCTAAATTTGACATGATTGCCGGAACTCAGCGATTACACTGGGCGCTCTGGGAGCGCTTCATTTAAAAATTTAGATAAAAGAGTCATTTGTTACTGTGGGTCCAATCCTAGCCGTTGGCGCGTGCTGAAGAAATAGAGACAGTTTCAAATGCTACATTTCACTGACTTTCTATCGATGTCAGTCTGTTTGAGTTACAACGGTTGGGTCACATATTCGTACCAACATGTATTTAGCGATATTTATCTGTTATTACTAGGTTGCATCGCTTTTAACAGTGAAACGAATGAATGTGGGACTTAATTGAACTAACTTTGGACTGTGACCTGATGAATGTGATAAATAAGACAATTGGACTCTAAGAAGTAACATTCATCTTAATTTGACATGATTGCCGGAACTCAGCGATTACACTGGGCACTGTGGTAGCGCTTCATTTAAAATTTAGATAAATAAGTCATTCTTTACCGTGGGATCAATTCTAGCCCTTATCGCGCGCTGAAGAAATAGCGACAGTTTCAAGAACTACATTTCATTGACTTTCTAACGGTGTCAGTCCGTTTGAGTTACAACGGTTGGGTCACATATTTGTATTAGCGATATTCTTCTAATATTACTAGGTTGCATCGCTTTTAACAATGAAACGATTGACTGTGGGACTTAATTGATCTAACTTTTGACTGTGACCTGATAAATGTTATAAGTGAGACAATTGGACTCCAAGAAATAACATTCTTCTAAATTTGACATGATTGCCGGAACTCAGCGATTACACTGGGCGCTCTGGGAGCGCTTCATTTAAAAATTTAGATAAAAGAGTCATTTGTTACTGTGGGTCCAATCCTAGCCGTTGGCGCGTGCTGAAGAAATAGAGACAGTTTCAAATGCTACATTTCACTGACTTTCTATCGATGTCAGTCTGTTTGAGTTACAACGGTTGGGTCACATATTCGTACCAACATGTATTTAGCGATGTTTATCTGTTATTACTAGGTTGCATCGCTTTTAACAGTGAAAGGATTGAGAGTGGGACTTAATAGAACTAAATTTGGAGTGTAACCTGATAAATGTGATAAATGGGACAATTGGGCTCCAAGAAATAACATTCATCTTAACTTGACATGATTGCTGGAACTCAGCGATTACACTGAGCGCTGTGGTAGCGCTTCATTTAAAAATTTAGATAAATAAGTCATTCTTTACCGTGGGACCAATCCTCGCCCTTATCGCGCGCTGAAGAAATAGCGACAGTTTCAAGAACTACATTTCATTGACTTTCTAACGGTGTCAGTCCGTTTGAGTTACAACGGTTGGGTCACATATTTGTATTAGCGATATTCTTCTAATATTACTAGGTTGCATCGCTTTTAACAATGAAACGATTGACTGTGGGACTTAATTGATCTAACTTTTGACTGTGACCTGATAAATGTTATAAGTGAGACAATTGGACTCCAAGAAATAACATTCTTCTAAATTTGACATGATTGCCGGAACTCAGCGATTACACTGGGCGCTCTGGGAGCGCTTCATTTAAAAATTTAGATAAAAGAGTCATTTGTTACTGTGGGTCCAATCCTAGCCGTTGGCGCGTGCTGAAGAAATAGAGACAGTTTCAAATGCTACATTTCACTGACTTTCTATCGATGTCAGTCTGTTTGAGTTACAACGGTTGGGTCACATATTCGTACCAACATGTATTTAGCGATGTTTATCTGTTATTACTAGGTTGCATCGCTTTTAACAGTGAAAGGATTGAGAGTGGGACTTAATAGAACTAAATTTGGACTGTAACCTGATAAATGTGATAAATGGGACAATTGGGCTCCAAGAAATAACATTCATCTTAACTTGACATGATTGCTGGAACTCAGCGATTACACTGAGCGCTGTGGTAGCGCTTCATTTAAAAATTTAGATAAATAAGTCATTCTTTACCGTGGGACCAATCCTCGCCGTTATCGCGCGCTGAAGAAATAACGACAGTTTCAAATACTACATTTCATTGATTTTCTAACGGTGTCTGTCCGTTTGAGTTACAACGGTTGGGTCACATATTCATACCAACATGTATTTAATGATTTTTACCGATATTACTAAGTTGTATCGCTTTTAACAGTGAAAGGATTGACTGTGGGAATCAATTGAACTAACTTTGGACTGTGACCTGATAAATGTTAAAACTGAGACAATTGGACTCCAAGAAATAACATTTTTCTTAATTTGACATGATAGCCGGAATTCAGCGATTACACTTAGCGTTGGGGTAGCACTTAATTTAAAAATGTAGATAAATAAGCCATTTTGTACTGGGGGACCAATCCTAGCTGTTATCGCGCGCTGACGAATTAGCGACAGTTTCAAAAATTGCAGTTCATTGACTTTCTAACGGTGTCAGTTCGTTTGAGTTACAACGGTTGGGTCACATATTCGTATTAGCGATATTCTTCTGATATTACTAGGTTGCATCGCTTTTAACAATGAAACGATTTACTGTGGGACTTAATTGAACTAACTTTGGACTATGACCTTATAAATGTGATAAGTGAGACAATTGGACTCCAAGAAAGAACATTCTTTTTAATTTGACATGATTGCCGGGACTCAGCGATTACACTGAGCGCTGGGGTAGCACTTTATTTAAAAATGTAGATAAATAAGTCATTTTGTACTGGGGGACCAATCCTAGCCGTTATCGCGCGCTGAAGAAATAGCGACAGTTTCAAAAGGAACATTTCATTGACATACTAACGGTGTCAGTTCGTTTGAGTTACAACGGTTGGGTCACATATTCGAACCATCATGTATTTAGCGATATTTTTTTGGTAATATTAGGTTGCACCACTTTTAACAATAAAACGATTGACTGTGGGACTTAATTGATTTAACTTTGGACTGTGACCTTATAAATGTGATAAATGAGACAATTGGACTCCACGAAATAACATTCATCTTAATTTGACCTGATTGCCGGAACTCAGCGATTACACTGGGCGCTGTGGTAGCGCTTTATTTGAAAAGTTAAATAAATAAGTCATTTTTACTGTCGGACCAATCCTAGCCCTTATGGCGCACTGAAGAAATAGCGACAGTTTCAAAAAGTACATTTCATTGACTTTCTAACGGTGTCAATCCGCTTCAGTTACAACGGTTGGGTCACATATTCGTACCATCATGTATTTAGCGATATTTTTTTGGTATTACTAGGTTGCATCGCTTTTAACTATGAAACGATTGACTGTGGGACTTAATTGATCTAACTTTGGACTGTGACCTGATAAATGTGATAACTGAGACAATTGGACTCCAAGAAATAACATTCTTCTTAATTTGACGTGATTGCCGGAACTCAGCGATTACACTGGCCGCTGTGGTAGCGCTTCATTTAAAAATTTGGATAAATAAGTCATTTTTTAATGTGAGACCAATCCTAGCCGTTATCGTGCGCTGAAAAATTAGCGGCAGTTTCAAAAATTACATTTCATTGACTTTCTAACGGTGTCAGTCCGTTTGAGTTACAACGGTTGGGTCACATATTCGTACCAACATGTATTTAGCGATATTTTTCGGATATTACTAGGTTGCATCGCTTTTAACAAAGAAACGATTGACTGTGGGACTTAATTGATCTAACTTTTGACTGTGACCTGATAAATGTGATCAATGAGACAATTGGACTCCAAGAAATAACATTCTTCTTATTTTGACGTGATTGCCGAAACTCAGCGACAACATTGGGCGCTGTGGTAGCGCTTCATTTAAAAATTTAGATAAATAAGTTATTTTTACTGTGGGACCAATCCTTGCCGTTATCGCACGCTGAAGAAATAGCGACAGTTTCAAAAACTACATTTTGTTGACTTTCTAACGGTGTTAGTCCGTTTGAGTTACAACGGTTGCGTCACATACTCGTACCAACATGTATTTAGCAATATTTCTCCCATATTACTAGGTTGCACCACTTTTAACAATAAAACGATTGACTGTGGGACTTAATTGATCTAACTTTGGACTGTGACCTTATAAATGTGATAAATGAGACAATTGGACTCCACGAAATAACATTCATCTTAATTTGACCTGATTGCCGGAACTCAGCGATTACACTGGGCGCTGTGGTAGCGCTTTATTTGAAAAGTTAAATAAATAAGTCATTTTTACTGTCGGACCAATCCTAGCCGTTATGGCGCACTGAAGAAATAGCGACAGTTTCAAAAAGTACATTTCATTGACTTTCTAACGGTGTCAATCCGCTTCAGTTACAACGGTTGGGTCACATATTCGTACCATCATGTATTTAGCGATATTTTTTTGGTATTACTAGGTTGCATCGCTTTTAACTATGAAACGATTGACTGTGGGACTTAATTGATCTAACTTTGGACTGTGACCTGATAAATGTGATAACTGAGACAATTGGACTCCAAGAAATAACATTCTTCTTAATTTGACGTCATTGCCGGAACTCAGCGATTACACTGGCCGCTGTGGTAGCGCTTCATTTAAAAATTTAGATAAGTAAGTCATTTTTTACTGTGAGACCAATCCTAGCCGTTATCGTGCGCTGAAAAATTAGCGACAGTTTCAAAAAGTACATTTCATTGACTTTCTAACGGTGTCAGTCCGTTTGAGTTACAACGGTTGGGTCACATATTCGTACCAACATGTATTTAGCGATATTTTTCGGATAATACTAGGTTGCATCGCTTTTAACAAAGAAACGATTTACTGTGGGACTTAATTGAACTAACTTTGGATTGTGACCTGATAAATGTGATAAATGAGACATTTGGCCTCCAAGAAATAACATTCTTCTTAATTTGACGTGATTGCCGGAACTCAGCGATTACACTGGTCGCCATGGTAGCGCTTCATTTGAAAAGTTAAATAAATAAGTTATTTTTACTGTGGGACCAATCGTAGCCGATATCGCGCGCTAAAGAAATAGCGACAGCTTCAAAAACAATATTTCACTGACTTTCTAACGGTGTCAATCCGCTTCAGTTACAACGGTTGGGTCACATATTCGTACCATCATGTATTTAGCGATATTTTTTTGGTATTACTAGGTTGCATCGCTTTTAACAATGAAACGATTGACTGTGGGACTTAATTGATCTAACTTTGGACTGTGACCTGATAAATGTAATAAATGAGACAATTGGATTCCAAGAAATAACATTCTTCTTAATTTGACGTGATTGCCGGAACTCAGCGATTACACTGAGCGCTAGGGTAGCGCTTCATTTAAAAATTTGGATAAATAAGTCATTTTTTACTGTGGGACCAATCCTAGCCGTTATCGTGCGCTGAAGAATTAGCGACAGTTTCAAAAATTACATTTCATTGACTTTCTAACGGTGTCAGTCCGTTTGAGTTACAACGGTTGGGTCACATATCCCTACCAACATGTATTTAGCGATATTTTTCTGATATTACTAGGTTGCATCGCTTTTAACAATGAAACGATTTACTGTGGGACTTAATTGAACTAACTTTGGATTGTGACGTGATAAATGTTATAAGTGAGACAATTGGACTCCAAGAAATAACATTCTTCTTGATTTGACATGATTGCCGGAACTCAGCGATTACACTGGGCGCTGTGGTAGCGCTTCATTTAAAAATTTAGATAAATAAGTCATTTTTTACTGTGGGACCAATCCTAGCTGTTATCCCGCGCTAAAGAAATAGCGACAGTTTCAAAAACTACATTTCATTGACTTTCTAACGGTGTTAGTCCGTTTGAGTTACAACGGTTGCGTCACATACTCGTACCAACATGTGTTTAGCAATATTTCTCCCATATTACTAGATTGCATCGCTTTTAACAGTGAAACGATTGACTGTGGGACTTAATTGAACTGATTTTGGACTGTGACGGTGTAAATGTTATAAGTGAGACAATTGGACTCCAAGAAATAACATTCTTCTTGATTTGACATGATTGCCGGAACTCAGCGATTACACTGGCCGCTGGGGTAGCGCTTCATTTAAAAATTTAGATAAATAAGTGATTTTTTACTGTGGGACCAATCCTAGCCGTTATCCCGCGCTAAAGAAATAGAGACAGTTTCAAAAACTACATTTCATTGACTTTCTAACAGTATCAATCCGTTTGTGTTACAACAGTTGAGTCACAAATTCGTACCAACATGTATTTCGTGATATCTTTCCGGTATTACTAGGTTGAATCGCTTTTAACAGTGAATCGGTTGACTGTGGGACTTAATTGAACTGATTTTGAGCTGTGACCTTATAAATGTAAAAGTTAGACAATTGGACTCCAAGAAATAACATTCTTCTTAATTTGACGTGATTGCCGGAACTCAGCGATTACACTGGGCGCTGTGGTACCGCTGCAGTTAAAAATTTAGATAAATAAGTCAATTCTTACTGTGGGACTTATAAATGTTATTTTCAACAATATTTATGAAGTGGCTATTCAATGTTGTTGCCACTTCATTTTCATCTGTAATCAAATATCGTTTTCGATTATCGTAATATTTGCATTACTTAAGCAATTTTTATTGGTTACAAAAGGTTTCATAACTTTCCAAAAATTTTTATTTTCGACTGCTCCGGCCTGGGTTATTTTTTTAAAATATTCCTTAAGAGCTATATTTCGTAATTTTACGCGTTTGTTTCTTTGTCTTTTATAATTGGCATTGTTTTCCTCAGTTTTATCATTTTTATATTTATTTTTAAACCTTGACCTAGAGTATATAGTCTTTCTTAATTCTTTATTCATGAAGGGAGCATCGTTTCCACGCAATGTTTTCTGTTTCAAAGGAGCATGTTTATCTACAATATTTCTAAAAATTACTTGACGATTTTCATAGTTCAAATCAGGATCGGCAGTGTCACAACAAAAGTCTGCAGCTTATACATCAGCCAAAAACGTCTTTTCATCGAAATTTTTATAGTTTCTATAGAATATTTTCTTTGGCTGTAAACGGGCTAGATGCATTTTTAAAAATGTAGTTATCATTAGATGATGGTCACTTAACCCTGTTTCAAACGCTGAACTATTTTGAAAAGATCTATACCTGTTTGTCAATAAGACATCAATTGAAGAGCCTTCTGTTCCTGCAAAGCATGTTTTATCTTTAATGAGGTTTTTGAGATTGAAAATATCACAAAGTGACTGCATCTGCCCATAGCCACTATCACTTGGATTATAAAAATCTATATCAATATCACCCAGAACAATAATATTGTCACATTTAGAAAGAGCATTGTTTAGAATTTTTTCCAATTTATAGAAAAATTGTGTTAAGTTCAAATATGAAGGTGGCCGATAAATGCTAATTATAATCCATTTTTTATTTTTAATAGTAATTTCAGAACAGATAATTTCATTCTCTACAATTCCAATATTGTGTAACTGTTTACAAATGACCCCTTTCCCAACATACTCAATTAAACCTCCTCCATGTATGTGTCTGTCCTTTCGGGTTCTAATTTTATATCCGTCAATATTAAATTGAGCAGTTGGAAAAGATTCATCCAGTTTAGTTTCTGCAAGTACGAAATAGTCAGGAGAAAATTTAGACATGATCTCTCTGACGTCGACAATTTTATTTCTCAGACTGTTTATATTTAAGTAACCTAAAAGAGGATTATCGGGATTAGCAACTCTAAGTTTACAGATACTATCGAGCGGGCTATCAGGTTCGAAATTTGAATTATGTGTTTGGTTAAGATCATCAATTTCATTTTGTAATAACAAAGGGCCATTTTGTGTTTCACTTGAATCTGAAAAAACTTGTGCCTCTTGTGGTGTCTAAGTGCAAGGACCTATACCCAAGACTGGAAGTGCATGTTGTGGTATAAAAAATGATTAAGATAATATAAATAATTTTTCGCTAACATAGTCTTACCATCGTCTGTAAGGTGGATTCCATCTTTCCATAAAGAAGAGCTTTTTATGTTGTCATTATCAATAAAGGTAACATCTAAAGCCTCGCATCTTTCCTTTAATAATCGGTTAATTTCATCGATTCGACTTTCGTCAACTCGTGAACACGTTATCAAGCTGGATATAAAAACCTTTTCCACACCAGAGTTTGTACATTTTTCCGCAATTTTAATTAATCCGTTCACTATTTCGACATTAGATGCTGCACTTAGATTTTTCGACAGCAAATTATTGATACCGCCATGAATGATAACAATGTCTGGTTGTTCCTCTTCTAGTGTTGGGGTTGAATAATAGTTTAAATGTTGTATGTTGGCACCCGTAAAACATTTCATTCGCGCATAGCCATTATTGAGTACACGGTTGAATTCTTTCAATCTTATCCCCTTTGGAATACTATCGGATATTATTCTGACGACTTTACTCTTTTTATCTTTAAATTTTTTCTGATTATCGTTCCGATTTTTGTTACCAAAGAAATCTTCCCGCTCCGGGTAAGGTTTGATGACAGGATTCGGACGTCGACTATTTTTGTTTTGAAATTCATTTTTGTTAGTGTTATTAATTCTACAATTTTCTTTGTCATAATCGTTGACTTGAGGATTTGGGTCTTCGTTGTAAAGACTTTTAAAACGATTATCTACATTAATTTCGCTTTTTGTATGCAAAACCCCCGAAGGAGCTTTTCTAATACTTTTCCATTCATTAGAGGTGTTTGACGGTTTTGGATCACTTGACTGCTTTTTATTAATATTGTTTAGTATATCTCGAACAAGACATCGTAGATCTTTGAGTTCGTCTTTCAGAAAACTATTTTCCTCTTTCAAACGATCAACGAGAAAACTCGATTCCTTTGCTCTCAATTTATTTACCTCGTATCCAATATACTCCTTTAAGTCGTTCGTAACTCTAACAAAATTACTTAACAAATCAAAATTTCTGGACTCATTTACCTCGTGATCTATAATACCATTATCCTAAATTTCTTCCATATCCAAGTTTTCTTCTGGTTCTTGTAATTCTTCTTCGAGTAAAACATTTTCTACATCGACGACAAAACGGTAACTCGGTAATCCAGATCTTTCAGTTAATTTAATAACATTTTTGTCACATAAATCATCTAAAACTTTGTTTACAACTTCTACATCAAACTTTGTTATCGTTGTATTTATAACATCCTTGCTTGCTCTTTTCTTTTTCCCATGTATTTCTTTTATAGCTTGTATAACATTCAATTCTTCTACTGTATAATCTTCAGCCATATTTCAAAATAAAAATTAAACAAAAGTTATGATTTTTTAAACACGTCAAAACGTGACCGCTCTCCCGAACGAATTTCTCAATATGAAAATAAGATATATATGATAAAATATGATAAAAAGCCTAAGGGGGTCGTCTTTTCTAGAAGAGATAAAGATTTAATAAGAAAGTATCTAACTGTACACCATTTACGGCTTTTTTACCGGTCTACGCAACTTAATATATTACTAAGTTGTATCGCTTTTAACAGTGAAAGGATTGACTGTGGGACTTAATTGAACTGATTTTGGACTACGAACTTATAAATGTGATAAGTGAGACAATTGGACTCCAAGAAATAACATTCTTTTTAATTTGATATGATTGCCGGAACTCAGCGATTACACTGAGCGCTGGGGTAGCACTTTATTTAAAAATGTAGATAAATAAGTCATTTTGTACTGGGGGACCAATCCTAGCCGTTATCGCGCGCTGAAGAATTAGCGACAGTTTCAAAAACTACATTTCATTGACTTTCTAACGGTGTCAGTCCGTTTGAGTTATAACGGTTAGGTCACTGATTCGTACCAACATGTACTTAGCAATATTTTTCTGATATTACTAGGTTGCATCCCTTTTAACAATAAAACGATTGACTGTTGGACTTAATTGAACTAACTTTTGACTGTGACCTGATAAATGTGATAAAGGAGACAATTGGACTTCAAGAAATAACATTCTTCTTAATTTGACGTGATTATCGGATCTCAGCGATTACACTGGGCGCTGTTGAAGCGCTTCATTTAAAAATTTAGATCAATATGTCATTTTTTACTGTTAGACCAATCCTAGCCGTTATCGCGCGCTGAAGAATTAGCGACAGTTTCAAAAACTACATTTCATTGACTTTCTAACGGTGTCAGTCCGTTTGAGTTATAATGGTTGGGTCACCGATTCGTACCAACATGTACTTAGCAATATTTTTCTGATATTACTAGGTTGCATCCCTTTTAACAATAAAACGATTGACTGTTGGACTTAATTGAACTAACTTTTGACTGTGACCTGATAAATGTGATAAAGGAGACAATTGGACTTCAAGAAATAACATTCATCTTAATTTGACGTGATTATCGGAACTCAGCGATTACACTGGGCGCTGTTGCAGCGCTTCATTTAAAAATTTAGATCAATATGTCATATTTTACTGTTAGACCAATCCTAGCCGTTATCGCGCGCTGAAGAGTTAGCGACAGTTTCAAAAAGTACATTTCATTGACTTTCTAACGGTGTCAGTACGTTTGAGTTACAACGGTTGCGTCACATATTCGTACCAACATGTATTTAGCGATATTTTTCTGATATTACTAGGTTGCATCGCTTTTAACAATGAAACGATTTACTGTGGGACTTAATTGAACTAACTTTGTACTGTGACCTGATAAATGTGATAAATGAGAAATTTGGATTCCAAGAAATAACATTCTTCTTAATTTGACGTGATTGCCGGAACTCAGCGATTACACTGGGCGCTGTGGTAGCGCTTCATTTGAAAGGTTAAATAAATAAGTCATTTTTACTGCGGGACCAATCCTAGCCGTTATTACGCGCCGAAGAATTAGCGACAGTTTCAAAAACTACATTTCATTGACTTACTAACGGTGTCAGTTCGTTTGAGTTACAACGGTTGGGTCACATATTCGTACCATCATGTATTTAGCGGTATTTCTCTGGTATTACTAGGTTGCATCGCTTTTAACAATGAAACAATTGACTGTGGGACTTAATTGATCTAACTTTGGACTGTGACCTGATAAATGTGATAAATGAGACAATTGGACTCCAAGAAATAACATTCTTCTTAATTTGACGTGATTGCCGGAACTCAGCGATTGCACTGGGCGCTGTGGTAGCGCTTCATTTAAAAATTTAGATAAATAAGTCATTTTTTACTGTGAGACCAATCCTAGCCGTTATCGCGCGCTGAAGAATTAGCGACAGTTTCAAAAACTACATTTCATTGACTTTCTAACGGTGTCAGTCCGTTTGAGTTATAACGGTTAGGTCACTGATTCGTACCAACATGTACTTAGCAATATTTTTCTGATATTACTAGGTTGCATCCCTTTTAACAATAAAACGATTGACTGTTGGACTTAATTGAACTAACTTTTGACTGTGACCTGATAAATGTGATAAAGGAGACAATTGGACTTCAAGAAATAACATTCTTCTTAATTTGACGTGATTATCGGATCTCAGCGATTACACTGGGCGCTGTTGCAGTGCTTCATTTAAAAATTTAGATCAATATGTCATTTTTTACTGTTAGACCAATCCTAGCCGTTATCGCGCGCTGAAGAATTAGCGACAGTTTCAAAAACTACATTTCATTGACTTTCTAACGGTGTCAGTCCGTTTGAGTTATAACGGTTAGGTCACTGATTCGTACCAACATGTACTTAGCAATATTTTTCTGATATTACTAGGTTGCATCCCTTTTAACAATAAAACGATTGACTGTTGGACTTAATTGAACTAACTTTTGACTGTGACCTGATAAATGTGATAAAGGAGACAATTGGACTTCAAGAAATAACATTCTTCTTAATTTGACGTGATTATCGGATCTCAGCGATTACACTGGGCGCTGTTGCAGTGCTTCATTTAAAAATTTAGATCAATATGTCATTTTTTACTGTTAGACCAATCCTAGCCGTTATCGCGCGCTGAAGAATTAGCGACAGTTTCAAAAAGTACATTTCATTGACTTTCTAACGGTGTCAGTACGTTTGAGTTACAACTGTTGCGTCACATATTCGTACCAACATGTATTTAGCGATATTTTTCTGATATTACTAAGCATCGCTTTTAACAATGAAACGATTTACTGTGAGACTTAATTGAACTAACTTTGGATTGTGACGTGATAAATGTGATAAATGAGACATTCGGACTCCAAGAAATAACATTCTTCTTAATTTGACGTGATTGTCGAAACTGAGCGATTACACTGGGCGCTGTGGTAGCGCTTCATTTGAAAAGTTAAATAAATAAGTCATTTTTACTGTGGGACAAATCCTAGTCGTTATCGCGCGCTGAAGAAATAGCGACAGTTTTAAAAACTACTTTTCATTGACTTTCTAACGGTGTCAATCCGCTTCAGTTACAACAGTTGCGTCACATATTCGTACCAACATGTATTTAATGATTTTTACCGATATTACTAAGTTGTATCGCTTTTAACAGTGAAAGGATTGACTGTGGGACTTAATTGAACTGATTTTGGACTATGAGCTTAGAAATGTGATAACTGAGACAATTGGACTTCAAGAAATAACATTCTTCTTAATTTGACATGATTGCCGGAACTCAGCGATTACACTGAGCGCTGGGGTAGCGCTTCATTTAAAAAATTAGATAAATAAGTCATTTTTTACTGTGAGACCAATCCTAGCCGTTATCGTGCGCTGAAGAATTAGCGACAGTTTCAAAAAGTACATTTCATTGACTTTCTAACTGTGTCAGTCCGTTTGAGTTACAACGGTTGGGTCACATATTCGTACCAACATGTATTTAGCGATATTTTTCTGATATTACTAAGTTGCATCGCTTTTAAGAATGAAACGATTTACTGTGGGACTTAATTGAACTAACTTTGGATTGTAACCTGATAAATGTGATAAATGAGACATTTGGACTCCAAGAAATAACATTCTTCTTAATTTGATGTGATTGTCGAAACTGAGCGATTACACTGGGCGCTGTGGTAGCGCTACATTTGAAAAGTTAAATAAATAAGTCATTTTTACTGTGGGACCAATCCTAGCCGTTATCGCGCGCTGAAGAAATAGCGACAGTTTCAAAAACTACTTTTCATTGACTTTCTAACGGTGTCAATCCGCTTCAGTTACAACAGTTGCGTCACATATTCGTACCAACATGTATTTAATGATTTTTACCGATATTACTAAGTTGTATCGCTTTTAACAGTGAAAGGATTGGCTGTGGGACTTAATTGAACTGATTTTGGACTATGACCTTAGAAATGTGATAACTGAGACAATTGGACTTCAAGAAATAACATCCTTCTTAATTTGACATGATTGCCGGAACTCAGCGATTACACTGAGCGCTGGGGTAGCACTTTATTTAAAAATGTAGATAAATAAGTCATTTTGTACTGGGGGACCAATCCTAGCCGTTATCGCGCGCTGAAGAATTAGCGACAGTTTCAAAAAGTGCATTTCATTGACTTTCTAACTGTGTCAGTCCGTTTGAGTTACAACGGTTGGGTCACATATTCGTACCAACATGTATTTAGCGATATTTTTCTGATATTACTAAGTTGCATCGCTTTTAAGAATGAAACGATTTACTGTGGGACTTAATTGAACTAACTTTGGATTGTAACGTGATAAATGTGATAAATGAGACATTTGGACTCCAAGAAATAACATTCTTCTTAATTTGACGTGATTGTCGAAACTGAGCGATTACACTGGGCGCTGTGGTAGCGCTACATTTGAAAAGTTAAATAAATAAGTCATTTTTACTGTGGGACCAATCCTAGCCGTTATCGCGCGCTGAAGAAATAGCGACAGTTTCAAAAACTACTTTTCATTGACTTTCTAACGGTGTCAATCCGCTTCAGTTACAACAGTTGCGTCACATATTCGTACCAACATGTATTTAATGATTTTTACCGATATTACTAAGTTGTATCGCTTTTAACAGTGAAAGGATTGGCTGTGGGACTTAATTGAACTGATTTTGGACTATGACCTTAGAAATGTGATAACTGAGACAATTGGACTTCAAGAAATAACATCCTTCTTAATTTGACATGATTGCCGGAACTCAGCGATTACACTGAGCGCTGGGGTAGCACTTTATTTAAAAATGTAGATAAATAAGTCATTTTGTACTGGGGGACCAATCCTAGCCGTTATCGCGCGCTGAAGAATTAGCGACAGTTTCAAAAAGTGCATTTCATTGACTTTCTAACGGTGTCAGTTCGTTTGAGTTACAACGGTTGCGTCACATATTCGTACCAACATGTATTTAGCGATATTTATCTGTTATTACTAGGTTGCATCGCTTTTAACAGTGAAACGAATGAATGTGGGACTTAATTGAACTAACTTTGGACTGTGACCTGATGAATGTGATAAATAAGACAATTGGACTCTAAGAAGTAACATTCATCTTAATTTGACATGATTGCCCGAACTCAGCGATTACACTGGGCGCTGGAGTAGCGCTTCATTTAAAAATTTAGATAAATAAGTCAATTTTTACTGTGGGACCAATTATAGCCCTTAGCGCGCGCTGAAGAAATAGAGACAGTTTCAAATACTACATTTCATTGATTTTCTAACGGTGTCAGTCCGTTTGAGTTACAACGGTTGTGTCACATATTCGTACCAACATGTATTTTGCGATATTTTTCTGATATTACTAAGTTGCATCGCTTTTAACAATGAAACGATTTACTGTGGGACTTAATTAAACTAACTTTGGATTGTGACCTGATAAATGTGATAAATGAGACATTTGGACTCCAAGAAATAACATTCTTCTTAATTTGACGTGATTGTCGAAACTGAGCGATTACACTGGGCGCTGTGGTAGCGCTTCATTTGAAAAGTTAAATAAATAAGTCATTTTTACTTTGGGACCAATCCTAGCCGTTATCGCGCGCTGACGAAATAGCGACAGTTTCAAAAACTACTTTTCATTGACTTTCTAACGGTGTCAGTCCGTTTGAGTTATAATGGTTGGGTCACCGATTCGTACCAACATGTACTTAGCAATATTTTTCTGATATTACTTGGTTGCATCCCTTTTAACAATAAAACGATTGACTGTTGGACTTAATTGAACTAACTTTGGACTGTGACCTGATGAATGTGATAAATAAGACAATTGGACTCTAAGAAGTAACATTCATCTTAATTTGACATGATTGCCCGAACTCAGCGATTACACTGGGCGCTGGAGTAGCGCTTCATTTAAAAATTTGGATCAATATGTCATATTTTACTGTTAGACCAATCCTAGCCGTTATCGCGCGCAGAAGAGTTAGCGACAGTTTCAAATACTACATTTCATTGATTTTCTAACGGTGTCAGTCCGTTTGAGTTACAACGGTTGGGTCACATATTCGTACCAACATGTATTTAGCGATATTTTTCTGATATTACTAGGTTGCATCGCTTTTAACAATGAAACGATTTACTGTGGGACTTAATTGATCTAACTTTGGACTGTGACCTGATAAATGTGATAAATGAGACAATTGGACTCCAAGAAATAACATTCTTCTTAATTTGACGTGATTGCCGGAACTCAGCGATTACACTGGGCGCTGTGGTAGCGCTTCATTTAAAAAATTAGATAAATAAGTCATTTTTTACTGTGAGACCAATCCTAGCCGTTATCGTGCGCTGAAGAATTAGCGACAGTTTCAAAAAGTACATTTCATTGACTTTCTAACGGTGTCAATCCGCTTCAGTTACAACAGTTGAGTCACATATTCGTACCAACATGTATTTAATGATTTTTACCGATATTACTAAGTTGTATCGCTTTTAACAGTGAAAGGATTGACTGTGGGACTTAATTGAACTGATTTTGGACTATGACCTTAGAAATGTGATAACTGAGACAATTGGACTTCAAGAAATAACATTCTTCTTAATTTGACATGATTGCCGGAACTCAGCGATTACACTGAGCGCTGGGGTAGCGCTTCATTTAAAAAATTAGATAAATAAGTCATTTTTTACTGTGAGACCAATCCTAGCCGTTATCGCGCGCTGAAGAAATAGCGACAGTTTCAAAAACTACTTTTCATTGACTTTCTAACGGTGTCAATCCGCTTCAGTTACAACAGTTGAGTCACATATTCGTACCAACATGTATTTAATGATTTTTACCGATATTACTAAGTTGTATCGCTTTTAACAGTGAAAGGATTGACTGTGGGACTTAATTGAACTGATTTTGGACTATGAGCTTAGAAATGTGATAACTGAGACAATTGGACTTTAAGAAATAACATTCTTCTTAATTTGACATGATTGCCGGAACTCAGCGATTACACTGAGCGCTGGGGTAGCGCTTCATTTAAAAAATTAGATAAATAAGTCATTTTTTACTGTGAGACCAATCCTAGCCGTTATCGTGCGCTGAAGAATTAGCGACAGTTTCAAAAAGTACATTTCATTGACTTTCTAACGGTGTCAGTCCGTTTGAGTTACAACGGTTGGGTCACATATTCGTACCAACATGTATTTAGCGATATTTTTCTGATATTACTAAGTTGCATCGCTTTTAAGAATGAAACGATTTACTGTGGGACTTAATTGAACTAACTTTGGATTGTGACCTGATAAATGTGATAAATGAGACAATTGGACTCCAAGAAGTAACATTCTTCTTAATTTGACGTGATTGTCGAAACTGAGCGATTACACTGGGCGCTGTGGTAGCGCTACATTTGAAAAGTTAAATAAATAAGTCATTTTTACTGTGGGACCAATCCTAGCCGTTATCGCGCGCTGAAGAAATAGCGACAGTTTCAAAAACTACTTTTCATTGACATTCTAACTGTGTCAATCCGCTTCAGTTACAACAGTTGCGTCACATATTCGTACCAACATGTATTTAATGATTTTTACCGATATTACTAAGTTGTATCGCTTTTAACAGTGAAAGGATTGACTGGGGGACTTAATTGAACTGATTTTGGACTATGACCTTAGAAATGTGATAACTGAGACAATTGGACTTCAAGAAATAACATTCTTCTTAATTTGACATGATTGCCGGAACTCAGCGATTACACTGAGCGCTGGGGTAGCACTTTATTTAAAAATGTAGATAAATAAGTCATTTTGTACTGGGGGACCAATCCTAGCCGTTATCGCGCGCTGAAGAATTAGCGACAGTTTCAAAAAGTGCATTTCATTGACTTTCTAACGGTGTCAGTTCGTTTGAGTTACAACGGTTGCGTCACATATTCGTACCAACATGTATTTAGCGATATTTATCTGTTATTACTAGGTTGCATCGCTTTTAACAGTGAAACGAATGAATGTGGGACTTAATTGAACTAACTTTGGACTGTGACCTGATGAATGTGATAAATAAGACAATTGGACTCTAAGAAGTAACATTCATCTTAATTTGACTTGATTGCCCGAACTCAGCGATTACACTGGGCGCTGGAGTAGCGCTTCATTTAAAAATTTAGATAAATAAGTCAATTTTTACTGTGGGACCAATTATAGCCCTTAGCGCGCGCTGAAGAAATAGAGACAGTTTCAAATACTACATTTCATTGATTTTCTAACGGTGTCAGTCCGTTTGAGTTACAACGGTTGGGTCACATATTCGTACCAACATGTATTTAGTGATTGTTACCCATGTTACTAAGTTGTATCGCTTTTAACAGTGAAACGATTGACTGTGGGACTTAATTGATCTAACTTTGGACTGTGACCTGATAAATGTGATAAATGAGACAATTGGACTCTAAGAAATAACATTCTTCTTAATTTGACGTGATTGCCGGAACTCAGCGATTACACTGGGCGCTGTGGTAGCGCTTCATTTAAAAAATTAGATAAATAAGTCATTTTTTACTGTGAGACCAATCCTAGCCGTTATCGCGCGCTGAAGAATTAGCGACAGTTTCAAAAACTACATTTCATTGACTTTCTAACGGTGTCAGTCCGTTTGAGTTATAATGGTTGGGTCACCGATTCGTACCAACATGTACTTAGCAATATTTTTCTGATATTACTAGGTTGCATCCCTTTTAACAATAAAACGATTGACTGTTGGACTTAGTTGAACTAACTTTTGACTGTGACCTGATAAATGTGATAAAGGAGACAATTGGACTTCAAGAAATAACATTCATCTTAATTTGACGTGATTATCGGAACTCAGCGATTACACTGGGCGCTGTTGCAGCGCTTCATTTAAAAATTTAGATCAATATGTCATATTTTACTGTTAGACCAATCCTAGCCGTTATCGCGCGCTGAAGAGTTAGCGACAGTTTCAAAAAGTACATTTCATTGACTTTCTAACGGTGTCAGTACGTTTGAGTTACAACGGTTGCGTCACATATTCGTACCAACATGTATTTAGCGATATTTTTCTGATATTACTAGGTTGCATCGCTTTTAACAATGAAACGATTTACTGTGGGACTTAATTGAACTAACTTTGTACTGTGACCTGATAAATGTGATAAATGAGACATTTGGATTCCAAGAAATAACATTCTTTTTAATTTGACGTGATTGTCGGAACTCAGCGATTACACTGGGCGCTGTGGTAGCGCTTCATTTGAAAGTTTAAATAAATAAGTCATTTTTACTGCGGGACCAATCCTAGCCGTTATTACGCGCCGAAGAATTAGCGACAGTTTCAAAAACTACATTTCATTGACTTACTAACGGTGTCAGTTCGTTTGAGTTACAACGGTTGGGTCACATATTCGTACCATCATGTATTTAGCGGTATTTCTCTGGTATTACTAGGTTGCATCGCTTTTAACAATGAAACAATTGACTGTGGGACTTAATTGATCTAACTTTGGACTGTGACCTGATAAATGTGATAAATGAGACAATTGGACTCCAAGAAATAACATTCTTCTTAATTTGACGTGATTGCCGGAACTCAGCGATTGCACTGGGCGCTGTGGTAGCGCTTCATTTAAAAATTTAGATAAATAAGTCATTTTTTACTGTGAGACCAATCCTAGCCGTTATCGCGCGCTGAAGAATTAGCGAAAGTTTCAAAAACTACATTTCATTGACTTTCTAACGGTGTCAGTCCGTTTGAGTTATAACGGTTAGGTCACTGATTCGTACCAACATGTACTTAGCAATATTTTTCTGATATTACTAGGTTGCATCCCTTTTAACAATAAAACGATTGACTGTTGGACTTAATTGAACTAACTTTTGACTGTGACCTGATAAATGTGATAAAGGAGACAATTGGACTTCAAGAAATAACATTCTTCTTAATTTGACGTGATTATCGGATCTCAGCGATTACACTGGGCGCTGTTGCAGTGCTTCATTTAAAAATTTAGATCAATATGTCATTTTTTACAGTTAGACCAATCCTAGCCGTTATCGCGCGCTGAAGAATTAGCGACAGTTTCAAAAAGTACATTTCATTGACTTTCTAACGGTGTCAGTACGTTTGAGTTACAACGGTTGAGTCACATATTCGTACCAACATGTATTTAGCGATATTTTTCTGATATTACTAAGCATCGCTTTTAACAATGAAACGATTTACTGTGAGACTTAATTGAACTAACTTTGGATTGTGACGTCATAAATGTGATAAATGAGACATTCGGACTCCAAGAAATAACATTCTTCTTAATTTGACGTGATTGTCGAAACTGAGCGATTACACTGGGCGCTGTGGTAGCGCTTCATTTGAAAAGTTAAATAAATAAGTCATTTTTACTGTGGGACCAATCCTAGTCGTTATCGCGCGCTGAAGAAATAGCGACAGTTTCAAAAACTACTTTTCATTGACTTTCTAACGGTGTCAATCCGCTTCAGTTACAACAGTTGCGTCACATATTCGTACCAACATGTATTTAATGATTTTTACCGATATTACTAAGTTGTATCGCTTTTAACAGTGAAAGGATTGACTGTGGGACTTAATTGAACTGATTTTGGACTATGAGCTTAGAAATGTGATAACTGAGACAATTGGACTTCAAGAAATAACATTCTTCTTAATTTGACATGATTGCCAGAACTCAGCGATTACACTGAGCGCTGGGGTAGCGCTTCATTTAAAAAATTAGATAAATAAGTCATTTTTTACTGTGAGACCAATCCTAGCCGTTATCGTGCGCTGAAGAATTAGCGACAGTTTCAAAAAGTACATTTCATTGACTTTCTAACTGTGTCAGTCCGTTTGAGTTACAACGGTTGGGTCACATATTCGTACCAACATGTATTTAGCGATATTTTTCTGATATTACTAAGTTGCATCGCTTTTAAGAATGAAACGATTTACTGTGGGACTTAATTGAACTAACTTTGGATTGTAACCTGATAAATGTGATAAATGAGACATTTGGACTCCAAGAAATAACATTCTTCTTAATTTGACGTGATTGTCGAAACTGAGCGATCACACTGGGCGCTGTGGTAGCGCTACATTTGAAAAGTTAAATAAATAAGTCATTTTTACTTTGGGACCAATCCTAGCCGTTATCGCGCGCTGAAGAAATAGCGACAGTTTCAAAAACTACTTTTCATTGACTTTCTAACGGTGTCAGTCCGTTTGAGTTATAATGGTTGGGTCACCGATTCGTACCAACATGTACTTAGCAATATTTTTCTGATATTACTAGGTTGCATCCCTTTTAACAATAAAACGATTGACTGTTGGACTTAATTGAACTAACTTTTGACTGTGACCTGATAAATGTGATAAAGGAGACAATTGGACTTCAAGAAATAACATTCATCTTAATTTGACGTGATTATCGGAACTCAGCGATTACACTGGGCGCTGTTGCAGCGCTTAATTTAAAAATTTAGATCAATATGTCATATTTTACTGTTAGACCAATCCTAGCCGTTATCGCGCGCAGAAGAGTTAGCGACAGTTTCAAAAAGTACATTTCATTGACTTTCTAACGGTTTCAGTACGTTTGAGTTACAATGGTTGCGTCACATATTCGTACCAACATGTATTTAGCGATATTTTTCTGATATTACTAGGTTGCATCGCTTTTAACAATGAAACGATTTACTGTGGGACTTAATTGAACTAACTTTGTACTGTGACCTGATAAATGTGATAAATGAGACATTTGGATTCCAAGAAATAACATTCTTCTTAATTTGACGTGATTGCCGGAACTCAGCGATTACACTGGGCGCTGTGGTAGCGCTTCATTTGAAAGGTTAAATAAATAAGTCATTTTTACTGCGGGACCAATCCTAGCCGTTATTACGCGCTGAAGAATTAGCAACAGTTTCAAAAACTACATTTCATTGACTTACTAACGGTGTCAGTTCGTTTGAGTTACAACGGTTGGGTCACATATTCGTACCAACATGTATTTAGCGATATTTTTCTGATATTACTAGGTTGCATCGCTTTTAACAATGAAACGATTTACTGTGGGACTTAATTGAACTAACTTTGTACTGTGACCTGATAAATGTGATAAATGAGACATTTGGATTCCAAGAAATAACATTCTTCTTAATTTGACGTGATTGCCGGAACTCAGCGATTACACTGGGCGCTGTGGTAGCGCTTCATTTGAAAGGTTAAATAAATAAGTCATTTTTACTGCGGGACCAATCCTAGCCGTTATTACGCGCTGAAGAATTAGCAACAGTTTCAAAAACTACATTTCATTGACTTACTAACGGTGTCAGTTCGTTTGAGTTACAACGGTTGGGTCACATATTCGTACCATCATGTATTTAGCGGTATTTCTCTGGTATTACTAGGTTGCATCGCTTTTAACAATGAAACAATTGACTGTGGGACTTAATTGATCTAACTTTGGACTGTGACCTGATAAATGTGATAAATGAGACAATTGGACTCCAACAAATAACATTCTTCTTAATTTGACGTGATTGCCGGAACTCAGCGATTGCACTGGGCGCTGTGGTAGCGCTTCATTTAAAAATTTAGATAAATAAGTCATTTTTTACTGTGAGACCAATCCTAGCCGTTTCGCGCGCTGAAGAATTAGCGACAGTTTCAAAAACTACATTTCATTGACTTTCTAACGGTGTCAGTCCGTTTGAGTTATAACGGTTAGGTCACTGATTCGTCCCAACATGGACTTAGCAATATTTTTCTGATATTACTAGGTTGCATCCCTTTTAACAATAAAACGATTGACTGTTGGACTTAATTGAACTAACTTTTGACTGTGACCTGATAAATGTGATAAAGGAGACAATTGGATTTCAAGAAATAACATTCTTCTTAATTTGACGTGATTATCGGATCTCAGCGATTACACTGGGCGCTGTTGCAGCGCTTCATTTAAAAATTTAGATCAATATGTCATTTTTTACTGTTAAACCAATCCTAGCCGTTATCGCGCGCTGAAGAATTAGCGACAGTTTCAAAAAGTACATTTCATTGACTTTCTAACGGTGTCAGTACGTTTGAGTTACAACGGTTGCGTCACATATTCGTACCAACATGTATTTAGCGATATTTTTCTGATATTACTAGGTTGCATCGCTTTTAACAATGAAACGATTTACTGTGGGACTTAATTGAACTAACTTTGGATTGTGACCTGATAAATGTGATAAATGAGACAATTGGACTCCAAGAAATAACATTCTTCTTAATTTGACGTGATTGTCGAAACTGAGCGATTACACTGGGCGCTGTGGTAGCGCTACATTTGAAAAGTTAATAAGTCATTTTTACTGTGGGACCAATCCTAGCCGTTATCGCGCGCTGAAGAAATAGCGACAGTTTCAAAAACTACTTTTCATTGACATTCTAACTGTGTCAATCCGCTTCAGTTACAACAGTTGCGTCACATATTCGTACCAACATGTATTTAATGATTTTTTCCGATATTACTAAGTTGTATCGCTTTTAACAGTGAAACGAATGAATGTGGGACTTAATTGAACTAACTTTGGACTGTCACCTGATGAATGTGATAAATAAGACAATTGGACTCTAAGAAGTAACATTCATCTTAATTTGACATGATTGCCCGAACTCAGCGATTACACTGGGCGCTGGAGTAGCGCTTCATTTAAAAATTTAGATAAATAAGTCAATTTTTACTGTGGGACCAATTATAGCCCTTAGCGCGCGCTGAAGAAATAGAGACAGTTTCAAATACTACATTTCATTGATTTTCTAACGGTGTCAGTCCGTTTGAGTTACAACGGTTGGGTCACATATTCGTACCAACATGTATTTAGTGATTGTTACCCATGTTACTAAGTTGTATCGCTTTTAACAGTGAAACGATTGACTGTGGGACTTAATTGATCTAACTTTGGACTGTGACCTGATAAATGTGATAAATGAGACAATTGGACTCCAAGAAATAACATTCTTCTTAATTTGACGTGATTGCCGGAACTCAGCGATTACACTGGGCGCTGTGGTAGCGCTTCATTTAAAAAATTAGATAAATAAGTCATTTTTTACTGTGAGACCAATCCTAGCCGTTATCGTGCGCTGAAGAATTAGCGACAGTTTCAAAAAGTACATTTCATTGACTTTCTAACGGTGTCAGTCCGTTTGAGTTACAACGGTTGGGTCACATATTCGTACCAACATGTATTTTGCAATATTTTTCTGATATTACTAAGTTGCATCGCTTTTAACAATGAAACGATTTACTGTGGGACTTAATTGAACTAACTTTGGATTTTGACCTGATAAATGTGATAAATGAGACATTTGGACTCCAAGAAATAACATTCTTCTTAATTTGACGTGATTGTCGAAACTGAGCGATTACACTGGGCGCTGTGGTAGCGCTTCATTTGAAAAGTTAAATAAATAAGTCATTTTTACTTTGGGACCAATCCTAGCCGTTATCGCGCGCTGAAGAAATAGCGACAGTTTCAAAAACTACTTTTCATTGACTTTCTAACGGTGTTAATCCGCTTCAGTTACAACGGTTGCGTCACATATTCGTACCAACATGTATTTAATGATTTTTACCGATATTACTAAGTTGTATCGCTTTTAACAGTGAAAGGATTGACTGTGGGACTTAATTGAACTGATTTTGGACTATGACCTTAGAAATGTGATAACTGAGACAATTGGACTTCAAGAAATAACATTCTTCTTAATTTGACATGATTGCCGGAACTCAGCGATTACACTGAGCGCTGGGGTAGCGCTTCATTTAAAAATTTAGATCAATATGTCATATTTTACTGTTAGACCAATCCTAGCCGTTATCGCGCGCAGAAGAGTTAGCGACAGTTTCAAAAAGTACATTTCATTGACTTTCTAACGGTTTCAGTACGTTTGAGTTACAACGGTTGCGTCACATATTCGTACCAACATGTATTTAGCGATATTTTTCTGATATTACTAGGTTGCATCGCTTTTAACAATGAAACGATTTACTGTGGGACTTAATTGATCTAACTTTGGACTGTGACCTGATAAATGTGATAAATGAGACAATTGGACTCCAAGAAATAACATTCTTCTTAATTTGACGTGATTGCCGGAACTCAGCGATTACACTGGGCGCTGTGGTAGCGCTTCATTTAAAAAATTAGATAAATAAGTCATTTTTTACTGTGAGACCAATCCTAGCCGTTATCGTGCGCTGAAGAATTAGCGACAGTTTCAAAAAGTACATTTCATTGACTTTCTAACGGTGTCAGTCCGTTTGAGTTACAACGGTTGGGTCACATATTCGTACCAACATGTATTTTGCAATATTTTTCTGATATTACTAAGTTGCATCGCTTTTAACAATGAAACGATTTACTGTGGGACTTAATTGAACTAACTTTGGATTTTGACCTGATAAATGTGATAAATGAGACATTTGGACTCCAAGAAATAACATTCTTCTTAATTTGACGTGATTGTCGAAACTGAGCGATTACACTGGGCGCTGTGGTAGCGCTTCATTTGAAAAGTTAAATAAATAAGTCATTTTTAATTGGGACCAATCCTAGCCGTTATCGCGCGCTGAAGAAATAGCGACAGTTTCAAAAACTACTTTTCATTGACTTTCTAACGGTGTTAATCCGCTTCAGTTACAACGGTTGCGTCACATATTCGTACCAACATGTATTTAATGATTTTTACCGATATTACTAAGTTGTATCGCTTTTAACAGTGAAAGGATTGACTGTGGGACTTAATTGAACTGATTTTGGACTATGACCTTAGAAATGTGATAACTGAGACAATTGGACTTCAAGAAATAACATTCTTCTTAATTTGACATGATTGCCGGAACTCAGCGATTACACTGAGCGCTGGGGTAGCGCTTCATTTAAAAAATTAGATAAATAAGTCATTTTTTACTGTGAGACCAATCCTAGCCGTTATCGCGCGCTGAAGAAATAGCGACAGTTTCAAAAACTACTTTTCATTGACTTTCTAACGGTGTCAATCCGCTTCAGTTACAACAGTTGCGTCACATATTCGTACCAACATGTATTTAATGATTTTTACCGATATTACTAAGTTGTATCGCTTTTAACAGTGAAAGGATTGACTGTGGGACTTAATTGAACTGATTTTGGACTATGAGCTTAGAAATGTGATAACTGAGACAATTGGACTCTAAGAAGTAACATTCATCTTAATTTGACTTGATTGCCCGAACTCAGCGATTACACTGGGCGCTGGAGTAGCGCTTCATTTAAAAATTTAGATAAATAAGTCAATTTTTACTGTGGGACCAATTATAGCCCTTAGCGCGCGCTGAAGAAATAGAGACAGTTTCAAATACTACATTTCATTGATTTTCTAACGGTGTCAGTCCGTTTGAGTTACAACGGTTGGGTCACATATTCGTACCAACATGTATTTAGTGATTGTTACCCATGTTACTAAGTTGCATCGCTTTTAACAATGAAACGATTTACTGTGGGACTTAATTGAACTAACTTTGGATTTTGACCTGATAAATGTGATAAATGAGACATTTGGACTCCAAGAAATAACATTCTTCTTAATTTGACGTGATTGTCGAAACTGAGCGATTACACTGGGCGCTGTGGTAGCGCTTCATTTGAAAAGTTAAATAAATAAGTCATTTTTACTTTGGGACCAATCCTAGCCGTTATCGCGCGCTGAAGAAATAGCGACAGTTTCAAAAACTACTTTTCATTGACTTTCTAACGGTGTTAATCCGCTTCAGTTACAACGGTTGCGTCACATATTCGTACCAACATGTATTTAATGATTTTTACCGATATTACTAAGTTGTATCGCTTTTAACAGTGAAAGGATTGACTGTGGGACTTAATTGAACTGATTTTGGACTATGACCTTAGAAATGTGATAACTGAGACAATTGGACTTCAAGAAATAACATTCTTCTTAATTTGACATGATTGCCGGAACTCAGCGATTACACTGAGCGCTGGGGTAGCGCTTCATTTAAAAAATTAGATAAATAAGTCATTTTTTACTGTGAGACCAATCCTAGCCGTTATCGCGCGCTGAAGAAATAGCGACAGTTTCAAAAACTACTTTTCATTGACTTTCTAACGGTGTCAATCCGCTTCAGTTACAACAGTTGCGTCACATATTCGTACCAACATGTATTTAATGATTTTTACCGATATTACTAAGTTGTATCGCTTTTAACAGTGAAAGGATTGACTGTGGGACTTAATTGAACTGATTTTGGACTATGAGCTTAGAAATGTGATAACTGAGACAATTGGACTCTAAGAAGTAACATTCATCTTAATTTGACTTGATTGCCCGAACTCAGCGATTACACTGGGCGCTGGAGTAGCGCTTCATTTAAAAATTTAGATAAATAAGTCAATTTTTACTGTGGGACCAATTATAGCCCTTAGCGCGCGCTGAAGAAATAGAGACAGTTTCAAATACTACATTTCATTGATTTTCTAACGGTGTCAGTCCGTTTGAGTTACAACGGTTGGGTCACATATTCGTACCAACATGTATTTAGTGATTGTTACCCATGTTACTAAGTTGTATCGCTTTTAACAGTGAAACGATTGACTGTGGGACTTAATTGATCTAACTTTGGACTGTGACCTGATAAATGTGATAAATGAGACAATTGGACTCCAAGAAATAACATTCTTCTTAATTTGACGTGATTGCCGGAACTCAGCGATTACACTGGGCGCTGTGGTAGCGCTTCATTTAAAAAATTAGATAAATAAGTCATTTTTTACTGTGAGACCAATCCTAGCCGTTATCGCGCGCTGAAGAATTAGCGACAGTTTCAAAAACTACATTTCATTGACTTTCTAACGGTGTCAGTCCGTTTGAGTTATAATGGTTGGGTCACCGATTCGTACCAACATGTACTTAGCAATATTTTTCTGATATTACTAGGTTGCATCCCTTTTAACAATAAAACGATTGACTGTTGGACTTAATTGAACTAACTTTTGACTGTGACCTGATAAATGTGATAAAGGAGACAATTGGACTTCAAGAAATAACATTCATCTTAATTTGACGTGATTATCGGAACTCAGCGATTACACTGGGCGCTGTTGCAGCGCTTCATTTAAAAATTTAGATCAATATGTCATATTTTACTGTTAGACCAATCCTAGCCGTTATCGCGCGCTGAAGAGTTAGCGACAGTTTCAAAAAGTACATTTCATTGACTTTCTAACGGTGTCAGTACGTTTGAGTTACAACGGTTGCGTCACATATTCGTACCAACATGTATTTAGCGATATTTTTCTGATATTACTAGGTTGCATCGGTTTTAACAATGAAACGATTTACTGTGGGACTTAATTGAACTAACTTTGTACTGTGACCTGATAAATGTGATAAATGAGACATTTGGATTCCAAGAAATAACATTCTTCTTAATTTGACGTGATTGCCGGAACTCAGCGATTACACTGGGCGCTGTGGTAGCGCTTCATTTGAAAGGTTAAATAAATAAGTCATTTTTACTGCGGGACCAATCCTAGCCGTTATTACGCGCCGAAGAATTAGCGACAGTTTCAAAAACTACATTTCATTGACTTACTAACGGTGTCAGTTCGTTTGAGTTACAACGGTTGGGTCACATATTCGTACCATCATGTATTTAGCGGTATTTCTCTGGTATTACTAGGTTGCATCGCTTTTAACAATGAAACAATTGACTGTGGGACTTAATTGATCTAACTTTGGACTGTGACCTGATAAATGTGATAAATGAGAAAATTGGACTCCAAGAAATAACATTCTTCTTAATTTGACGTGATTGCCGGAACTCAGCGATTGCACTGGGCGCTGTGGTAGCGCTTCATTTAAAAATTTAGATAAATAAGTCATTTTTTACTGTGAGACCAATCCTAGCCGTTATCGCGCGCTGAAGAATTAGCGACAGTTTCAAAAACTACATTTCATTGACTTTCTAACGGTGTCAGTCCGTTTGAGTTATAACGGTTAGGTCACTGATTCGTACCAACATGTACTTAGCAATATTTTTCTGATATTACTAGGTTGCATCCCTTTTAACAATAAAACGATTGACTGTTGGACTTAATTGAAATAACTTTTGACTGTGACCTGATAAATGTGATAAAGGAGACAATTGGACTTCAAGAAATAACATTCTTCTTAATTTGACGTGATTATCGGATGTCAGCGATTACACTGGGCGCTGTTGCAGTGCTTCATTTAAAAATTTAGATCAATATGTCATTTTTTACTGTTAGACCAATCCTAGCCGTTATCGCGCGCTGAAGAATTAGCGACAGTTTCAAAAAGTACATTTCATTGACTTTCTAACGGTGTCAGTACGTTTGAGTTACAACGGTTGCGTCACATATTCGTACCAACATGTATTTAGCGATATTTTTCTGATATTACTAAGCATCGCTTTTAACAATGAAACGATTTACTGTGAGACTTAATTGAACTAACTTTGGATTGTGACGTGATAAATGTGATAAATGAGACATTCGGACTCCAAGAAATAAAATTCTTCTTAATTTGACGTGATTGTCGAAACTGAGCGATTACACTGGGCGCTGTGGTAGCGCTTCAATTGAAAAGTTAAATAAATAAGTCATTTTTACTGTGGGACCAATCCTAGTCGTTATCGCGCGCTGAAGAAATAGCGACAGTTTCAAAAACTACTTTTCATTGACTTTCTAACGGTGTCAATCCGCTTCAGTTACAACAGTTGCGTCACATATTCGTACCAACATGTATTTAATGATTTTTACCGATATTACTAAGTTGTATCGCTTTTAACAGTGAAAGGATTGACTGTGGGACTTAATTGAACTGATTTTGGACTATGAGCTTAGAAATGTGATAACTGAGACAATTGGACTTCAAGAAATAACATTCTTCTTAATTTGACATGATTGCCGGAACTCAGCGATTACACTGAGCGCTGGGGTAGCGCTTCATTTAAAAAATTAGATAAATAAGTCATTTTTTACTGTGAGACCAATCCTAGCCGTTATCGTGCGCTGAAGAATTAGAGACAGTTTCAAAAAGTACATTTCATTGACTTTCTAACTGTGTCAGTCCGTTTGAGTTACAACGGTTGGGTCACATATTCGTACCAACATGTATTTAGCGATATTTTTCTGATATTACTAAGTTGCATCGCTTTTAAGAATGAAACGATTTACTATGGGACTTAATTGAACTAACTTTGGATTGTAACCTGATAAATGTGATAAATGAGACATTTGGACTCCAAGAAATAACATTCTTCTTAATTTGACGTGATTGTCGAAACTGAGCGATTACACTGGGCGCTGTGGTAGCGCTACATTTGAAAAGTTAAATAAATAAGTCATTTTTACTGTGGGACCAATCCTAGCCGTTATCGCGCGCTGAAGAAATAGCGACAGTTTCAAAAACTACTTTTCATTGACTTTCTAACGGTGTCAATCCGCTTCAGTTACAACAGTTGCGTCACATATTCGTACCAACATGTATTTAATGATTTTTACCGATATTACTAAGTTGTATCGCTTTTAACAGTGAAAGGATTGGCTGTGGGACTTAATTGAACTGATTTTGGACTATGACCTTAGAAATGTGATAACTGAGACAATTGGACTTCAAGAAATAACATCCTTCTTAATTTGACATGATTGCCGGAACTCAGCGATTACACTGAGCGCTGGGGTAGCACTTTATTTAAAAATGTAGATAAATAAGTCATTTTGTACTGGGGGACCAATCCTAGCCGTTATCGCGCGCTGAAGAATTAGCGACAGTTTCAAAAAGTGCATTTCATTGACTTTCTAACGGTGTCAGTTCGTTTGAGTTACAACAGTTGCGTCACATATTCGTACCAACATGTATTTAGCGATATTTATCTGTTATTACTAGGTTGCATCGCTTTTAACAGTGAAACGAATGAATGTGGGACTTAATTGAACTAACTTTGGACTGTGACCTGATGAATGTGATAAATAAGACAATTGGACTCTAAGAAGTAACATTCATCTTAATTTGACATGATTGCCCGAACTCAGCGATTACACTGGGCGCTGGAGTAGCGCTTCATTTAAAAATTTAGATAAATAAGTCAATTTTTACTGTGGGACCAATTATAGCCCTTAGCGCGCGCTGAAGAAATAGAGACAGTTTCAAATACTACATTTCATTGATTTTCTAACGGTGTCAGTCCGTTTGAGTTACAACGGTTGTGTCACATATTCGTACCAACATGTATTTTGCGATATTTTTCTGATATTACTAAGTTGCATCGCTTTTAACAATGAAACGATTTACTGTGGGACTTAATTGAACTAACTTTGGATTGTGACCTGATAAATGTGATAAATGAGACATTTGGACTCCAAGAAATAACATTCTTCTTAATTTGACGTGATTGTCGAAACTGAGCGATTACACTGGGCGCTGTGGTAGCGCTTCATTTGAAAAGTTAAATAAATAAGTCATTTTTACTTTGGGACCAATCCTAGCCGTTATTGCGCGCTGAAGAAATAGCGACAGTTTCAAAAACTACTTTTCATTGACTTTCTAACGGTGTCAGTCCGTTTGAGTTATAATGGTTGGGTCACCGATTCGTACCAACATGTACTTAGCAATATTTTTCTGATATTACTAGGTTGCATCCCTTTTAACAATAAAACGATTGACTGTTGGACTTAATTAAACTAACTTTTGACTGTGACCTGATAAATGTGATAAAGGAGACAATTGGACTTCAAGATATAACATTCATCTTAATTTGACGTGATTATCGGAACTCAGCGATTACACTGGGCGCTGTTGCAGCGCTTCATTTAAAAATTTAGATCAATATGTCATATTTTACTGTTAGACCAATCCTAGCCGTTATCGCGCGCAGAAGAGTTAGCGACAGTTTCAAAAAGTACATTTCATTGACTTTCTAACGGTTTCAGTACGTTTGAGTTACAACGGTTGCGTCACATATTCGTACCAACATGTATTTAGCGATATTTTTCTGATATTACTAGGTTGCATCGCTTTTAACAATGAAACGATTTACTGTGGGACTTAATTGAACTAACTTTGTACTGTGACCTGATAAATGTGATAAATGAGACATTTGGATTCCAAGAAATAACATTCTTCTTAATTTGACGTGATTGCCGGAACTCAGCGATTGCACTGGGCGCTGTGGTAGCGCTTCATTTAAAAATTTAGATAAATAAGTCATTTTTTACTGTGAGACCAATCCTAGCCGTTATCGCGCGCTGAAGAATTAGCGACATTTTCAAAAACTACATTTCATTGACTTTCTAACGGTGTCAGTTCGTTTGAGTTACAACGGTTGGGTCACATATTCGTACCATCATGTATTTAGCGGTATTTCTCTGGTATTACTAGGTTGCATTGCTTTTAACAATGAAACAATTGACTGTGGGACTTAATTGATCTAACTTTGGACTTTGACCTGATAAATGTGATAAATGAGACAATTGGACTCCAACAAATAACATTCTTCTTAATTTGACGTGATTGCCGGAACTCAGCGATTGCACTGGGCGCTGTGGTAGCGATTCATTTAAAAATTTAGATAAATAAGTCATTTTTTACTGTGAGACCAATCCTAGCCGTTATCGCGCGCTGAAGAATTAGCGACAGTTTCAAAAACTACATTTCATTGACTTTCTAACGGTGTCAGTCCGTTTGAGTTATAACGGTTAGGTCACTGATTCGTCCCAACATGGACTTAGCAATATTTTTCTGATATTACTAGGTTGCATCCCTTTTAACAATAAAACGATTGACTGTTGGACTTAATTGAACTAACTTTTGACTGTGACCTGATAAATGTGATAAAGGAGACAATTGGATTTCAAGAAATAACATTCTTCTTAATTTGACGTGATTATCGGATCTCAGCGATTACACTGGGCGCTGTTGCAGCGCTTCATTTAAAAATTTAGATCAATATGTCATTTTTTACTGTTAGACCAATCCTAGCCGTTATCGCGCGCTGAAGAATTAGCGACAGTTTCAAAAAGTACATTTCATTGACTTTCTAACGGTGTCAGTACGTTTGAGTTACAACGGTTGCGTCACATATTCGTACCAACATGTATTTAGCGATATTTTTCTGATATTACTAGGTTGCATCGCTTTTAACAATGAAACGATTTACTGTGGGACTTAATTGAACTAACTTTGGATTGTGACCTGATAAATGTGATAAATGAGACAATTGGACTCCAAGAAATAACATTCTTCTTAATTTGACGTGATTGTCGAAACTGAGCGATTACACTGGGCGCTGTGGTAGCGCTACATTTGAAAAGTTAAAAAAATAAGTCATTTTTACTGTGGGACCAATCCTAGCCGTTATCGCGCGCTGAAGAAATAGCGACAGTTTCAAAAACTACTTTTCATTGACATTCTAACTGTGTCAATCCGCTTCAGTTACAACAGTTGCGTCACATATTCGTACCAACATGTATTTAATGATTTTTACCGATATTACTAAGTTGTATCGCTTTTAACAGTGAAAGGATTGACTGTGGGACTTAATTGAACTGATTTTGGACTATGACCTTAGAAATGTGATAACTGAGACAATTGGACTTCAAGAAATAACATTCTTCTTAATTTGACATGATTGCCGGAACTCAGCGATTACACTGAGCGCTGGGGTAGCACTTTATTTAAAAATGTAGATAAATAAGTCATTTTGTACTGGGGGACCAATCCTAGCCGTTATCGCGCGCTGAAGAATTAGCGACAGTTTCAAAAAGTGCATTTCATTGACTTTCTAACGGTGTCAGTTCGTTTGAGTTACAACGGTTGCGTCACATATTCGTACCAACATGTATTTAGCGATATTTATCTGTTATTACTAGGTTGCATCGCTTTTAACAGTGAAACGAATGAATGTGGGACTTAATTGAACTAACTTTGGACTGTGACCTGATGAATGTGATAAATAAGACAATTGGACTCTAAGAAGTAACATTCATCTTAATTTGACATGATTGCCCGAACTCAGCGATTACACTGGGCGCTGGAGTAGCGCTTCATTTAAAAATTTAGATAAATAAGTCAATTTTTACTGTGGGACCAATTATAGCCCTTAGCGCGCGCTGAAGAAATAGAGACAGTTTCAAATACTACATTTCATTGATTTTCTAACGGTGTCAGTCCGTTTGAGTTACAACGGTTGGGTCACATATTCGTACCAACATGTATTTAGTGATTGTTACCCATGTTACTAAGTTGTATCGCTTTTAACAGTGAAACGATTGACTGTGGGACTTAATTGATCTAACTTTGGACTGTGACCTGATAAATGTGATAAATGAGACAATTGGACTCCAAGAAATAACATTCTTCTTAATTTGACGTGATTGCCGGAACTCAGCGATTACACTGGGCGCTGTGGTAGCGCTTCATTTAAAAAATTAGATAAATAAGTCATTTTTTACTGTGAGACCAATCCTAGCCGTTATCGTGCGCTGAAGAATTAGCGACAGTTTCAAAAAGTACATTTCATTGACTTTCTAACGGTGTCAGTCCGTTTCAGTTACAACGGTTGGGTCACATATTCGTACCAACATGTATTTTGCGATATTTTTCTGATATTACTAAGTTGCATCGCTTTTAACAATGAAACGATTTACTGTGGGACTTAATTGAACTAACTTTGGATTTTGACCTGATAAATGTGATAAATGAGACATTTGGACTCCAAGAAATAACATTCTTCTTAATTTGACGTGATTGTCGAAACTGAGCGATTACACTGGGCGCTGTGGTAGCGCTTCATTTGAAAAGTTAAATAAATAAGTCATTTTTACTTTGGGACCAATCCTAGCCGTTATCGCGCGCTGAAGAAATAGCGACAGTTTCAAAAACTACTTTTCATTGACTTTCTAACGGTGTCAATCCGCTTCAGTTACAACAGTTGCGTCACATATTCGTACCAACATGTATTTAATGATTTTTACCGATATTACTAAGTTGTATCGCTTTTAACAGTGAAAGGATTGACTGTGGGACTTAATTGAACTGATTTTGGACTATGACCTTAGAAATGTGATAACTGAGACAATTGGACTTCAAGAAATAACATTCTTCTTAATTTGACATGATTGCCGGAACTCAGCGATTACACTGAGCGCTGGGGTAGCGCTTCATTTAAAAAATTAGATAAATAAGTCATTTTTTACTGTGAGACCAATCCTAGCCGTTATCGCGCGCTGAAGAAATAGCGACAGTTTCAAAAACTACTTTTCATTGACTTTCTAACGGTGTCAATCCGCTTCAGTTACAACAGTTGCGTCACATATTCGTACCAACATGTATTTAATGATTTTTACCGATATTACTAAGTTGTATCGCTTTTAACAGTGAAAGGATTGACTGTGGGACTTAATTGAACTGATTTTGGACTATGAGCTTAGAAATGTGATAACTGAGACAATTGGACTTCAAGAAATAACATTCTTCTTAATTTGACATGATTGCCGGAACTCAGCGATTACACTGAGCGCTGGGGTAGCGCTTCATTTAAAAAATTAGATAAATAAGTCATTTTTTACTGTGAGACCAATCCTAGCCGTTATCGTGCGCTGAAGAATTAGCGACAGTTTCAAAAAGTACATTTCATTGACTTTCTAACGGTGTCAGTCCGTTTGAGTTACAACGGTTGGGTCACATATTCGTACCAACATGTATTTAGCGATATTTTTCTGATATTACTAAGTTGCATCGCTTTTAAGAATGAAACGATTTACTGTGGGACTTAATTGAACTAACTTTGGATTGTGACCTGATAAATGTGATAAATGAGACAATTGGACTCCAAGAAATAACATTCTTCTTAATTTGACGTGATTGTCGAAACTGAGCGATTACACTGGGCGCTGTGGTAGCGCTACATTTGAAAAGTTAAATAAATAAGTCATTTTTACTGTGGGACCAATCCTAGCCGTTATCGCGCGCTGAAGAAATACCGACAGTTTCAAAAACTACTTTTCATTGACATTCTAACTGTGTCAATCCGCTTCAGTTACAACAGTTGCGTCACATATTCGTACCAACATGTATTTAATGATTTTTACCGATATTACTAAGTTGTATCGCTTTTAACAGTGAAAGGATTGACTGTGGGACTTAATTGAACTGATTTTGGACTATGACCTTAGAAATGTGATAACTGAGACAATTGGACTTCAAGAAATAACATTCTTCTTAATTTGACATGATTGCCGGAACTCAGCGATTACACTGAGCGCTGGGGTAGCACTTTATTTAAAAATGTAGATAAATAAGTCATTTTGTACTGGGGGACCAATCCTAGCCGTTATCGCGCGCTGAAGAATTAGCGACAGTTTCAAAAAGTGCATTTCATTGACTTTCTAACGGTGTCAGTTCGTTTGAGTTACAACGGTTGCGTCACATATTCGTACCAACATGTATTTAGCGATATTTATCTGTTATTACTAGGTTGCATCGCTTTTACCAGTGAAACGAATGAATGTGGGACTTAATTGAACTAACTTTGGACTGTGACCTGATGAATGTGATAAATAAGACAATTGGACTCTAAGAAGTAACATTCATCTTAATTTGACTTGATTGCCCGAACTCAGCGATTACACTGGGCGCTGGAGTAGCGCTTCATTTAAAAATTTAGATAAATAAGTCAATTTTTACTGTGGGACCAATTATAGCCCTTAGCGCGCGCTGAAGAAATAGAGACAGTTTCAAATACTACATTTCATTGATTTTCTAACGGTGTCAGTCCGTTTGAGTTACAACGGTTGGGTCACATATTCGTACCAACATGTATTTAGTGAATGTTACCCATGTTACTAAGTTGTATCGCTTTTAACAGTGAAACGATTGACTGTGGGACTTAATTGATCTAACTTTGGACTGTGACCTGATAAATGTGATAAATGAGACAATTGGACTCCAAGAAATAACATTCTTCTTAATTTGACGTGATTGCCGGAACTCAGCGATTACACTGGGCGCTGTGGTAGCGCTTCATTTAAAAAATTAGATAAATAAGTCATTTTTTACTGTGAGACCAATCCTAGCCGTTATCGTGCGCTGAAGAATTAGCGACAGTTTCAAAAAGTACATTTCATTGACTTTCTAACGGTGTCAGTCCGTTTGAGTTACAACGGTTGGGTCACATATTCGTACCAACATGTATTTTGCGATATTTTTCTGATATTACTAAGTTGCATCGCTTTTAACAATGAAACGATTTACTGTGGGACTTAATTGAACTAACTTTGGATTTTGACCTGATAAATGTGATAAATGAGACATTTGGACTCCAAGAAATAACATTCTTCTTAATTTGACGTGATTGTCGAAACTGAGCGATTACACTGGGCGCTGTGGTAGCGCTTCATTTGAAAAGTTAAATAAATAAGTCATTTTTACTTTGGGACCAATCCTAACCGTTATCCCGCGCTGAAGAAATAGCGACAGTTTCAAAAACTACTTTTCATTGACTTTCTAACGGTGTCAATCCGCTTCAGTTACAACAGTTGCGTCACATATTCGTACCAACATGTATTTAATGATTTTTACCGATATTACTAAGTTGTATCGCTTTTAACAGTGAAAGGATTGACTGTGGGACTTAATTGAACTGATTTTGGACTATGACCTTAGAAATGTGATAACTGAGACAATTGGACTTCAAGAAATAACATTCTTCTTAATTTGACATGATTGCCGGAACTCAGCGATTACACTGAGCGCTGGGGTAGCGCTTCATTTAAAAAATTAGATAAATAAGTCATTTTTTACTGTGAGACCAATCCTAGCCGTTATCGTGCGCTGAAGAATTAGCGACAGTTTCAAAAAGTACATTTCATTGACTTTCTAACGGTGTCAGTCCGTTTGAGTTACAACGGTTGCGTCACATATTCGCACCAACATGTATTTAGCGATATTTTTCTGATATTACTAAGTTGCATCGCTTTTAACAATGAAACGATTTACTGTGGGACTTAATTGAACTGATTTTGGACTATGACCTTATAAATGTGATAAGTGAGACAATTGGACTCCAAGAAATAACATTCTTCTAAATTTGACATAATTGCCGGAACTCAGCGATTACACTGGGCGCTGTGGGAGCGCTTCATTTAAAAATTTAGATAAAAGAGTCATTTGTTACTGTGGGACCAATCCTAGCCGTTAGCGCGTGCTGAAGAAATAGAGGCAGTTTCAAATGCTACATTTCACTGACTTTCTAACAGTGTCAGACTGTTTGAGTTACAACGGTTGCGTCACATATTCGTACCAACATGTATTTAGCGATGTTTATCTGTTATTACTAGGTTGCATCGCTTTTAACAGTGAAAGGATTGAAAGTGGGACTTAATAGAACTAAATTTGGACTGTAACCTGATAAATGTGATAAATGGGACAATTGGGCTCCAAGAAATAACAATCATCTTAACTTGACATGATTGCCGGAACTCAGCGATTACACTGAGCGCTGTGGTAGTGCTTCATTTAAAAATTTAGATAAATAAGTCATTCTTTACCGTGGGACCAATCCTCGCCGTTATCGCGCGCTGAAGAAATAACGACAGTTTCAAAAACTACATTTCATTGACTCTCGATTGGTGTCAATGCGTTTGAGTTACAACGGTTGGGTCACATATTCGTACCAACATGTATTTTGCGATATTTTTCTGATATTACTAAGTTGCATCGCTTTTAACAATGAAACGATTGACTGTGGGACTTAATTGATCTAACTTTGGACTGTGACCTGATAAATGTGATAAATGAGACAATTGGACTCCAAGAAATAACATTCTTCTTAATTTGACGTGATTGCGGAACTCAGCGATTACACTGGGCGCTGTGGTAGCGCTTCATTTAAAAAATTAGATAAACAAGTCATTTTTTACTGTGAGACCAATCCTAGCCGTTATCGTGCGCTGAAGAATTAGCGACAGTTTCAAAAAGTACATTTCATTGACTTTCTAACGGTGTCAGTCCGTTTGAGTTACAACGGTTGGTTCACATATTCGTACCAACATGTATTTAGCGATATTTTTCTGATATTACTAAGCATCGCTTTTAACAATGAAACGATTTACTGTGAGACTTAATTGAACTAACTTTGGATTGTGACGTGATAAATGTGATAAATGAGACATTTGGACTCCAAGAAATAACATTCTTCTTAATTTGACGTGATTGTCGAAACTGAGCGATTACACTGGGCGCTGGAGTAGCGCTTCATTTAAAAATTTAGATAAATAAGTCAATTTTTACTGTGGGACCAATTATAGCCCTTAGCGCGCGCTGAAGAAATAGAGACAGTTTCAAATACTACATTTCATTGATTTTCTAACGGTGTCAGTCCGTTTGAGTTACAACGGTTGGGTCACATATTCGTACCAACATGTATTTAGTGAATGTTACCCATGTTACTAAGTTGTATCGCTTTTAACAGTGAAACGATTGACTGTGGGACTTAATTGATCTAACTTTGGACTGTGACCTGATAAATGTGATAAATGAGACAATTGGACTCCAAGAAATAACATTCTTCTTAATTTGACGTGATTGCCGGAACTCAGCGATTACACTGGGCGCTGTGGTAGCGCTTCATTTAAAAAATTAGATAAATAAGTCATTTTTTACTGTGAGACCAATCCTAGCCGTTATCGTGCGCTGAAGAATTAGCGACAGTTTCAAAAAGTACATTTCATTGACTTTCTAACGGTGTCAGTCCGTTTGAGTTACAACGGTTGGGTCACATATTCGTACCAACATGTATTTTGCGATATTTTTCTGATATTACTAAGTTGCATCGCTTTTAACAATGAAACGATTTACTGTGGGACTTAATTGAACTAACTTTGGATTTTGACCTGATAAATGTGATAAATGAGACATTTGGACTCCAAGAAATAACATTCTTCTTAATTTGACGTGATTGTCGAAACTGAGCGATTACACTGGGCGCTGTGGTAGCGCTTCATTTGAAAAGTTAAATAAATAAGTCATTTTTACTTTGGGACCAATCCTAACCGTTATCCCGCGCTGAAGAAATAGCGACAGTTTCAAAAACTACTTTTCATTGACTTTCTAACGGTGTCAATCCGCTTCAGTTACAACAGTTGCGTCACATATTCGTACCAACATGTATTTAATGATTTTTACCGATATTACTAAGTTGTATCGCTTTTAACAGTGAAAGGATTGACTGTGGGACTTAATTGAACTGATTTTGGACTATGACCTTAGAAATGTGATAACTGAGACAATTGGACTTCAAGAAATAACATTCTTCTTAATTTGACATGATTGCCGGAACTCAGCGATTACACTGAGCGCTGGGGTAGCGCTTCATTTAAAAAATTAGATAAATAAGTCATTTTTTACTGTGAGACCAATCCTAGCCGTTATCGTGCGCTGAAGAATTAGCGACAGTTTCAAAAAGTACATTTCATTGACTTTCTAACGGTGTCAGTCCGTTTGAGTTACAACGGTTGCGTCACATATTCGCACCAACATGTATTTAGCGATATTTTTCTGATATTACTAAGTTGCATCGCTTTTAACAATGAAACGATTTACTGTGGGACTTAATTGAACTGATTTTGGACTATGACCTTATAAATGTGATAAGTGAGACAATTGGACTCCAAGAAATAACATTCTTCTAAATTTGACATGATTGCCGGAACTCAGCGATTACACTGGGCGCTGTGGGAGCGCTTCATTTAAAAATTTAGATAAAAGAGTCATTTGTTACTGTGGGACCAATCCTAGCCGTTAGCGCGTGCTGAAGAAATAGAGGCAGTTTCAAATGCTACATTTCACTGACTTTCTAACAGTGTCAGACTGTTTGAGTTACAACGGTTGCGTCACATATTCGTACTAACATGTATTTAGCGATGTTTATCTGTTATTACTAGGTTGCATCGCTTTTAACAGTGAAAGGATTGAAAGTGGGACTTAATAGAACTAAATTTGGACTGTAACCTGATAAATGTGATAAATGGGACAATTGGGCTCCAAGAAATAACAATCATCTTAACTTGACATGATTGCCGGAACTCAGCGATTACACTGAGCGCTGTGGTAGTGCTTCATTTAAAAATTTAGATAAATAAGTCATTCTTTACCGTGGGACCAATCCTCGCCGTTATCGCGCGCTGAAGAAATAACGACAGTTTCAAAAACTACATTTCATTGACTCTCGATTGGTGTCAATGCGTTTGAGTTACAACGGTTGGGTCACATATTCGTACCAACATGTATTTTGCGATATTTTTCTGATATTACTAAGTTGCATCGCTTTTAACAATGAAACGATTGACTGTGGGACTTAATTGATCTAACTTTGGACTGTGACCTGATAAATGTGATAAATGAGACAATTGGACTCCAAGAAATAACATTCTTCTTAATTTGACGTGATTGCGGAACTCAGCGATTACACTGGGCGCTGTGGTAGCGCTTCATTTAAAAAATTAGATAAACAAGTCATTTTTTACTGTGAGACCAATCCTAGCCGTTATCGTGCGCTGAAGAATTAGCGACAGTTTCAAAAAGTACATTTCATTGACTTTCTAACGGTGTCAGTCCGTTTGAGTTACAACGGTTGGTTCACATATTCGTACCAACATGTATTTAGCGATATTTTTCTGATATTACTAAGCATCGCTTTTAACAGTGAAAGGATTGACTGTGGGACTTAATTGAACTGATTTTGGACTATGACCTTAGAAATGTGATAACTGAGACAATTGGACTTCAAGAAATAACATCCTTCTTAATTTGACATGATTGCCGGAACTCAGCGATTACACTGAGCGCTGGGGTAGCACTTTATTTAAAAATGTAGATAAATAAGTCATTTTGTACTGGGGGACCAAGCCTAGCCGTTATCGCGCGCTGAAGAATTAGCGACAGTTTCAAAAAGTGCATTTCATTGACTTTCTAACGGTGTCAGTTCGTTTGAGTTACAACGGTTGCGTCACATAATCGTACCAACATGTATTTAGCGATATTTATCTGTTATTACTAGGTTGCATCGCTTTTAACAGTGAAACGAATGAATGTGGGACTTAATTGAACTAACTTTGGACTGTGACCTGATGAATGTGATAAATAAGACAATTGGACTCTAAGATGTAACATTCATCTTAATTTGACATGATTGCCCGAACTCAGCGATTACACTGGGCGCTGGAGTAGCGCTTCATTTAAAAAATTAGATAAATAAGTCATTTTTTACTGTGAGACCAATCCTAGCCGTTATCGTGCGCTGAAGAATTAGCGACAGTTTCAAAAAGTACATTTCATTGACTTTCTAACGGTGTCAGTCCGTTTGAGTTACAACGGTTGGGTCACATATTCGTACCAACATGTATTTTGCGATATTTTTCTGATATTACTAAGTTGCATCGCTTTTAACAATGAAACGATTTACTGTGGGACTTAATTGAACTAACTTTGGATTGTGACCTGATAAATGTGATAAATGAGACAATTGGACTTCAAGAAATAACATCCTTCTTAATTTGACATGATTGCCGGAACTCAGCGATTACACTGAGCGCTGGCGTAGCACTTTATTTAAAAATGTAGATAAATAAGTCATTTTGTACTGGGGGACCAATCCTAGCCGTTATCGCGCGCTGAAGAATTAGCGACAGTTTCAAAAAGTGCATTTCATTGACTTTCTAACGGTGTCAGTTCGTTTGAGTTACAACGGTTGCGTCACATATTCGTACCAACATGTATTTAGCGATATTTATATGTTATTACTAGGTTGCATCGCTTTTAACAGTGAAACGAATGAATGTGGGACTTAATTGAACTAACTTTGGACTGTGACCTGATGAATGTGATAAATAAGACAATTGGACTCTAAGAAGTAACATTCATCTTAATTTGACATGATTGCCCGAACTCAGCGATTACACTGGGCGCTGGAGTAGCGCTTCATTTAAAAATTTAGATAAATAAGTCAATTTTTACTGTGGGACCAATTATAGCCCTTAGCGCGCGCTGAAAAAATAGAGACAGTTTCAAATACTACATTTCATTGATTTTCTAACGGTGTCAGTCCGTTTGAGTTACAACGGTTGGGTCACATATTCGTACCAACATGTATTTAGTGATTGTTACCCATGTTACTAAGTTGTATCGCTTTTAACAGTGAAACGATTGACTGTGGGACTTAATTGATCTAACTTTGGACTGTGATCTGATAAATGTGATAAATGAGACAATTGGACTCCAAGAAATAACATTCTTCTTAATTTGACGTGATTGCCGGAACTCAGCGATTACACTGGGCGCTGTGGTAGCGCTTCATTTAAAAAATTAGATAAATAAGTCATTTTTTACTGTGAGACCAATCCTAGCCGTTATCGTGCGCTGAAGAATTAGCGACAGTTTCAAAAAGTACATTTCATTGACTTTCTAACGGTGTCAGTCCGTTTGAGTTACAGCGGTTGGGTCACATATTCGTACCAACATGTATTTTGCGATATTTTTCTGATATAACTAAGTTGCATCGCTTTTAACAATGAAACGATTTACTGTGGGACTTAATTGAACTAACTTTGGATTGTGACCTGATAAATGTGATAAATGAGACATTTGGACTCCAAGAAATAACATTCTTCTTAATTTGACGTGATTGTCGAAACTGAGCAATTACACTGGGCGCTGTGGTAGCGCTTCATTTGAAAAGTTAAATAAATAAGTCATTTTTACTTTGGGACCAATCCTAGCCGTTATCGCGCGCTGAAGAAATAGCGACAGTTTCAAAAAGTGCATTTCATTGACTTTCTAACGGTGTCAGTTCGTTTGAGTTACAACGGTTGCGTCACATATTCGTACCAACATGTATTTAGCGATATTTATCTGTTATTACTAGGTTGCATCGCTTTTAACAGTGAAACGAATGAATGTGGGACTTAATTGAACTAACTTTGGACTGTGACCTGATGAATGTGATAAATAAGACAATTGGACTCTAAGAAGTAACATTCATCTTAATTTGACATGATTGCCCGAACTCAGCGATTACACTGGGCGCTGGAGTAGCGCTTCATTTAAAAATTTAGATAAATAAGTCAATTTTTACTGTGGGACCAATTATAGCCCTTAGCGCGCGCTGAGGAAATAGAGACAGTTTCAAATACTACATTTCATTGATTTTCTAACGGTGTCAGTCCGTTTGAGTTACAACGGTTGGGTCACATATTCGTACCAACATGTATTTAGTGATTGTTACCCATGTTACTAAGTTGTATCGCTTTTAACAGTGAAGCGATTGACTGTGGGACTTAATTGATCTAACTTTGGACTGTGACCTGATAAATGTGATAAATGAGACAATTGGACTCCAAGAAATAACATTCTTCTTAATTTGACGTGATTGCCGGAACTCAGCGATTACACTGGGCGCTGTGGTAGCGCTTCATTTAAAAAATTAGATAAATAAGTCATTTTTTACTGTGAGACCAATCCTAGCCGTTATCGTGCGCTGAAGAATTAGCGACAGTTTCAAAAAGTACATTTCATTGACTTTCTAACGGTGTCAGTCCGTTTGAGTTACAACGGTTGGGTCACATATTCGTACCAACATGTATTTTGCGATATTTTTCTGATATTACTAAGTTGCATCGCTTTTAACAATGAAACGATTTACTGTGGGACTTAATTGAACTAACTTTGGATTGTGACCTGATAAATGTGATAAATGAGACATTTGGACTCCAAGAAATAACATTCTTCTTAATTTGACGTGATTGTCGAAACTGAGCAATTACACTGGGCGCTGTGGTAGCGCTTCATTTGAAAAGTTAAATAAATAAGTCATTTTTACTTTGGGACCAATCCTAGCCGTTATCGCGCGCTGAAGAAATAGCGACAGTTTCAAAAACTACTTTTCATTGACTTTCTAACGGTGTCAGTCCGTTTGAGTTATAATGGTTGGGTCACCGATTCGTACCAACATGTACTTAGCAATATTTTTCTGATATTACTAGGTTGCATCCCTTTTAACAATAAAACGATTGACTGTTGGACTTAATTGAACTAACTTTTGACTGTGACCTGATAAATGTGATAAAGGAGACAATTGGACTTCAAGAAATAACATTCATCTTAATTTGACGTGATTATCGGAACTCAGCGATTACACTGGGCGCTGTTGCAGCGCTTCATTTAAAAATTTAGATCAATATGTCATATTTTACTGTTAGACCAATCCTAGCCGTTATCGCGCGCAGAAGACTTAGCGACAGTTTTAAAAAGTACATTTCATTGACTTTCTAACGGTGTCAGTACGTTTGAGTTACAACGGTTGCGTCACATATTCGTACCAACATGTATTTAGCGATATTTTTCTGATATTACTAGGTTGCATCGCTTTTAACAATGAAACGATTTACTGTGGGACTTAATTGAACTAACTTTGTACTGTGACCTGATAAATGTGATAAATGAGACATTTGGATTCCAAGAAATAACATTCTTCTTAATTTGACGTGATTGCCGGAACTCAGCGATTACACTGGGCGCTGTGGTAGCGCTTCATTTGAAAGGTTAAATAAATAAGTCATTTTTCCTGCGGGACCAATCCTAGCCGTTATTACGCGCTGAAGAATTAGCAACAGTTTCAAAAACTACATTTCATTGACTTACTAACGGTGTCAGTTCGTTTGAGTTACAACGGTTGGGTCACATATTCGTACCATCATGTATTTAGCGGTATTTCTCTGGTATTACTAGGTTGCATCGCTTTTAACAATGAAACAATTGACTGTGGGACTTAATTGATCTAACTTTGGACTGTGACCTGATAAATGTGATAAATGAGACAATTGGACTCCAAGAAATAACATTCTTCTTAATTTGACGTGATTGCCGGAACTCAGCGATTGCACTGGGCGCTGTGGTAGCGCTTCATTTAAAAATTTAGATAAATAAGTCATTTTTTACTGTGAGACCAATCCTAGCCGTTATCGCGCGCTGAAGAATTAGCGACAGTTTCAAAAACTACATTTCATTGACTTTCTAACGGTGTCAGGCCGTTTGAGTTATAACGGTTAGGTCACTGATTCGTCCCAACATGGACTTAGCAATATTTTTCTGATATTACTAGGTTGCATCCCTTTTAACAATAAAACGATTGACTGTTGGACTTAATTGAACTAACTTTTGACTGTGACCTGATAAATGTGATAAAGGAGACAATTGGATTTCAAGAAATAACATTCTTCTTAATTTGACGTGATTATCGGATCTCAGCGATTACACTGGGCGCTGTTGCAGCGCTTCATTTAAAAATTTAGATCAATATGTCATTTTTTACTGTTAGACCAATCCTAGCCGTTATCGCGCGCTGAAGAATTAGCGACAGTTTCAAAAAGTACATTTCATTGACTTTCTAACGGTATCAATGCGCTTCAGTTACAACGGTTGCGTCACATATTCGTACCAACATGTATTTAGCGATATTTTTTTCATATTACTATGTTGCATCGCTTTTAACAGTGAAACGATTGACTGTGGGACTTAATTGAACTAACTTTGGACTGTGACCAGATAAATGTGATAAATGAGACAATTGGACTCCAAGAAATAACATATATCTTAATTTAACATGATTGTTGGAACTCAGCGATTACATTGGGAGCGGTGGTAGCGCTTCAATTAAAAATGTAGATAAATAAGTCATTCTTTACCGTGGGACCAATCCTAGCCGTTATCGCGAGCTGAAGAAATAGCGACATTTTCAAAAACTACATTTCATTTACTTTCTAAGGGTGTCAGTCCGTTTGAGTTACAATGGTTGGGTCACATATTCGTACCAACATCTATTTTGCGATATTTTTCTGATATTACTAGATTGCATCAGTTTTAACGATGAAACTATTGACTGTGGGACTTAATTGAACTGATTTTGGACTGTGACCTTATAAATGTTATAAGTGAGACAATTTGACTCCAAGAAATAACATTCTTCTTAATTTGACATGATTGCCGGAACTCAGCGATTACACTGGGCGCTGTGGTAGCGCTTCATTTAAAAATTTAGATAAATAAGTCATTCTTTACCGTGGGACCAATCGTAGGCGTTATCGCGCGCTGTAGAAATAGCGACAGTTTCAAAAACTACATTTCATTGACTTTCTGACGGTATCAGTCCGTTTCAACTACAACAGTTGCGTCACATATTCGTACCAACATGTATTTAGTTATTGTTACCGTATTACTAAGTTGTATCGCTTTTAACAGTGAAACGATTGACTGTGGGGATTAATTGAACTGATTTTGGACTATGACCTTATAAATGTAATAAGTGAGACAATTGGACTTCAAGAAATAACATTTTTCTTAATTTGACATGATTGCCGGAACTCAGCGCTTACATTGAGCGCTGGGGTAGCACTTAAATTAAAATTGTAGATAAATAAGTCATTTTGTACTGGGGGACCAATCCTAGCCGTCATCGCGCGCTGACGAATTAGCGACAGTTTCAAAAAGTGCATTTCATTGACTTTCTAACGGTGTCAGTTCGTATGAGTTACAACGGTTGGGTCACATATTCGTACCATCATGTATTTAGCGATATTTTTCTGGTATTACTAGGTTGCATCGCTTTTAACATTGAAACAATTGACTGGGGGACTTAATTCAACTGATTTTGGGCTGTGACCTTATAAATGTAAAAGTGAGACAATTAGACTCCAAGAAATAACATTCTTCTTAATTTGACATGATTGCCGCAACTCAGCGATTACACTGGGCGCTCTGGTAGCGCTTCATTTGAAAATTAAGATAAAAAACTCATTTTTAACTGTGGGACGAATCCTAGCCGTTAGCGCGCGCTGCAGAAATAGAGACAGTTTCCAATGCTACATTTCACTGACTTTCTATCGATGTCAGTCCGTTTGAGTTACAACGGTTGGGTCACATATTCGTACCAACATGTACTTAACGATATTTATCTGATATTACTAGGTTGCATCGCTTTTAACAGTGAAACGATTGAATGTGGGACTTAATTGAACTAACTTTGGACTGTGACCTGATAAATATAAAAGTGAGACAATTAGACTCCAAGAGATAACATTCTTCTTAATTTGACATGATTGCCGCAACTCAGCGATTACACTGGGCGCTCTGGTAGCGCTTCATTTGAAAATTAAGATAAAAAACTCATTTTTAACTGTGGGACGAATCCTAGCCGTTAGCGCGCGCTGCAGAAATAGAGACAGTTTCCAATGCTACATTTCACTGACTTTCTATCGATGTCAGTCCGTTTGAGTTACAACGGTTGGGTCACATATTCGTACCAACATGTACTTAACGATATTTATCTGATATTACTAGGTTGCATCGCTTTTAACAGTGAAACGATTGAATGTGGGACTTAATTGAACTGATTTTGGACTATGACCTTATAAATGTGATAATTGAGGCAATTGGACTCCAAGAAATAACATTCTTCTTAATTTGACATGATTGCCGGAACTCAGCGATTACACTGAGCGCTGGGGTAGCACTTAATTTAAAAATGTAGATAAATAAGTCATTTTGTACTGGGGGACCAATCCTAGCCGTTGTTGCGCGCTGACGAATTAGCGACAGTTATAAAAAGTGCATTTCATTGACTTTCTAACGGTGTCAGTTCGTTTGAGTTACAACGGTTGCGTCACATATTCGTACCAACATGTATTTAGCGATATTTATCTGTTATTACTAGGTTGCATCGCTTTTAATAGTGAAACGAAGGAATGTGGGACTTAATTGAACTAACTTTGGACTGTGACCTGATGAATGTGATAAATAAGATAATTGGACTCTAAGAAGTAACATTCATCTTAATTTGACATGATTGCCGGAACTCAGCGATTACACTGGGCGCTGTGGTAGCGCTTCATTTAAATATGTAGATGAATAAGTCAATTTTTATTGTGGGACCAATCCTAGACCGTAGCGCGCGCTGAAGAAATAGAGACAGTTTTAAAAAGTGCATTTCATTGACTTTCTAACGGTGTCAGTTCGTTTGAGTTACAACGGTTGCGTCACATATTCGTACCAACATGTATTTAGCGATAATTATCTGTTATTATTAGGTTGCATCGCTTTTAACAGTGAAACGAATGAATGTGGGACTTAATTGAACTAACTTTAGACTGAGACCTGATGAATGTGATAAATAAGACAATTGGACTCCAAGAAGTAACATTAATCTTAAATTGACATGATTGCCGGAACTCAGCGATTACACTGGGCGCTGTTGTAGCACTTCATTTAAAATTTAGATAAATAAGTCATTCTTTACCGTGGGACCAATCCTAGCCCTTTTCGCGCACTGAAGAAATAGCGACAGTTTCAAAAACTACATTTCATTGACTTTCTAACGGTGTCAGCCCGTTTGAGTTACAACGGTTGGGTCACATATTCGTATTAGCGATATTCTTCTGATATTACTAGGTTGCATCGCTTTTAACAATGAAACGACTTACTGTGGGACTTAATTGAACTAACTTTGGACTGTGACCTGATAAATGTGATAAATGAGACATTTGGACTCCAAGAAATAACATTCTTCTTAATTTGACGTGATTGCCGGACCTCAGCGATTACACTGGGCGCTGTGGTAGCGCTTCATTTAAAAATTTAAATAATTAAGTCATTTTTACTGTGAGACCAATCCTAGCCGTTATCGTGCGCTGAAGAAATGGCGACAGTTTCAAAAACTACATTTCATTGACTTTCTAACGGTATCAATCCGCTTCAGTTACAACGGTTGCGTCACATATTCGTACCAACATGTATTTAGCGATATTTTTTTCATATTACTAGGTTGCATCGCTTTTAGCAGTGAAACGATTGAATGTGGGACTTAATTGAACTGATTTTGGACTGTGACCTTATAAATGTTATAAGTGAGACAATTTGACTCCAAGAAATAACATTCTTCTTAATTTGACATGATTGCCGGAAGTCAGCGATTACACTGGGCGCTGTGGTAGCGCTTCATTTAAAAATTTAGATAAGTAAGTCAATTTTTATTGTGGGACCAATCCTAGCCCTTAGCGCGCGCTGAAGAAATAGAGACAGTTTCAAATACTACATTTCATTGACTTTCTAACGGTGCCAGTTCGTTTAAGTTACAACGGTTGCGTCACATATTCGTACCAACATGTATTTAGCGATACTTATCTGTTATTACTAGGTTGCATTGCTTTTAACAGTGAAACGAATGAATGTGGGACTTAATTGACCTAACTTTAGACTGTGAACTGATGAATGTGATAAATAAGACAATTGGACTCTAAGAAGTAACATTCATCTTAATTTGACATGATTGCCGGAACTCAGCGATTACACTGGGCGCTGTGGTAGCGCTTCATTTAAAATTTAGATAGATAAGTCATTCTTTACCGTGCGACCAATCCTAGCCCTTATCGCGCGCTGAAGAAATAGCGACAGTTTCAAAAACTACATTTCATTGACTTTCTAACGGTGTCAGTCCGTTTGAGTTACAACGGTCGGGTCACATATTCGTATTAGCGATATTCTTCTGATATTACTAGGTTGCATCGCTTTTAACAGTGAAACGAATGAATGTGGGACTTAATTGACCTAACTTTAGACTGTAAACTGATGAATGTGATAAATAAGACAACTGGGCTCTAAGAAGTAACATTCATCTTAATTTGACATGATTGCCGGAACTCAGCGATTACACTGGGCGCTGTGGTAGCGCTTCATTTAAAAATGTCGATAAATAAGTCATTTTTACTGTGAGACCAATTCTAGCCGTCATCGCGCGCTGAACAAATGGCGACAGTTTCAAAAACAACATTTCATTGACTTTCTAACGGTATCCATCCGCTTCAGTTACAACGGTTGCGTCACATATTCGTACAAACATGTATTTAGCGATATTTTTTTCATATTACTAGGTTGCATCGCTTTTAACAGTGAAACGATTAAATGTGGGACTTAATTGAACTGATTTTGGACTGTGACCTTATAAATGTTATAAGTGAGACAATTGGACTCCAAGAAATAACATTCTTCTTAATTTGACATGATTGCCGGAAGTCAGCGATTACACTGGGCGCTGTGGTAGCGCTTTATTTAAAAATTTAGATAAATAAGTCAATTTTTATTGTGGGACCAATCCTAGAGCGTAGCGCGCGCTGAAGAAATAGCGACAGTTTCAAAAACTACATTTCATTGACTTTCTAACGGTGTCAGTCCGTTTGAGTTACAACGGTCGGGTCACATATTCGTATTAGCGATATTCTTCTGATATTACTAGGTTGCATCGCTTTTAACAATGAAACGATTGACTGTGGGACTTAATTGAACTAACTTTGGACTGTGACCTGATAAATGTGAGAAATAAGACATTTGGACTTCAAGAAAAAACATTCTTCTTAATTTGACGTGATTGCCGGACCTCAGCGATTACACTGGGCGCTGTTTTAGCGCTTCATTTAAAAATGTAGATAAATAAGTCATCTTTACTGTGGGACCAATCATAGCCGTTATCACGCACTGAAAAAAATAGCGCACTTTCAAGAACTACATTTCATTGACTTTCTAACGGTATCAATCCGCTTCAGTTACAACGGTTGCGTCACATATATTCGTACCAACATGTATTTAGCGATATTTATCTGTTATTACTAGGTTGCATCGCTTTTAACAGTGAAACGATTTACTGTGGGACTTAATTGAACTACCTTTGGACTGTGACCTGATAAATGTGATAAATAAGACATTTGGACTCCAAGAAATAACATTCTTCTTAATTTGACGTGATTGCCGGAACTCAGCGATTACACAGGGCGCTGTGGTAGCGCTTCATTTAAAAATTTAGATAAATAAGTCAATTTTTATTGTGGAACCAATCCTAGACCGTAGCGCGCGCTGAAGAAATAGAGACAGTTTCAAAAAGTGCATTTCATTGACTTTCTAACGGTGTCAGTCCGTTTGAGTTACAACGTCTGGGTCAAATATTCGTATTAGCGATATTCTTCTGATATTACTAGGTTGCATCGCTTTTAGCAATGAAACGATTTACTGTGGGACTTAATTGAACTATCTTTGGACTGTGACCTGATAAATGTGATAAATGAGACATTTGGACTCCAAGAAATAACATTCTTCTTAATTTGACGTGATTGCCGGAACTCAGCGATTACACTGAGATCTGTGGTAGCGCTTCATTTGAAAATTTAAATAAATAAGTCATTTTTATTGTGAGACCAATCCTAGCCGTTATCGTGCGCTGAAGAAATGGCGACAGTTTCAAAAACTACATTTCATTGACTTTCTAACGGTATCAATCCGCTTCAGTTACAACGGTTGCGTCACATATTCGTACCAACATGTATTTAGCGATATTTTTTCATATTACTAAGTTGCATCGCTTTTAACAGTGAAACGATTGACTGTGGGACTTAAATGAATTGATTTTGGACTGTGACCTCATAAATGTTATAAGTGAGACAATTTGACTCCAAGAAATAACATTCTTCTTAATTTCACATGATTGCCGGAAGTCAGCGATTACACTGGGCGCTGTGGTAGCGCTTCATTTAAAAATTTAGATAAATAAGTCAATTTTTATTGTGGGACCAATCCTAGCCGTTAGCGCGCGCTGAAGAAAGAGAGACAGTTTCAAATACTACATTTCATTGATTTTCTAACGGTATCAGACCGTTTCAACTACAACACTTGCGTCACATATTTGTACCAACATGTATTTAGTGATTGTTACCGATATTACTAAGTTGCATCGCTTTTAACAGTGAGACGATTGACTGTGGGACTTAATTGAACTGATTTTGGACGATGACCTTATAAATGTGATAATTGAGACAATTGGTCTCCAAGAAATCACATTCTTCTTAATTTGACATGATTGCCGGAACTCAGCAATTACACTGAGCGCTGGGGTAGCACTTAATTTAAAAATGTAGATAAATAAGTTATTTTGTACTGGGGAACCAATCCTAGCCGTTATTGCGCGCTCACGAATTAGCGACAGTTTAAAAAAGTGCATTTCATTGATTTTCTAACGGTGTCAGTTCGTTTGAGTTATAACGGTTGCGTCACATATTCGTACCAACATGTATTTAGCGATATTTATCTGTTATTACTAGGTTGCATCGCTTTTAACAGTAAAACGAGTGACTGTGGGACTTAATTGAACTGATTTTGGACTATGACCTTATAAATGTGATAAATAAGACAATTGGACTCTAAGAAGTAACATTCATCTTGATTTGACATGATTGCGGAACTCAGCGATTACACTGGGCGATGTGGTAGCGCTTCATATAAAAATTTAGATTAAAAAGTCATTTTTACCGTGGGACCAATCCTAGCCGTTATCGCGAGCTGAAGAAATAGCGACAGTTTCAAAAACTACATTTCATTTACTTTCTAAGGGTGTTAGTCCGTTTGAGTTACAACGGTTGGGTCAAATATTCGTATTAGCGATATTCTTCTGATATTACTAGGTTGCATCGCTTTTAGCAATGAAACGATTTACTGTGGGACTTAATTGAACTATCTTTGGACTGTGACCTGATAAATGTGATAAATGAGACATTTGGACTCCAAGAAATAACATTCTTCTTAATTTGACGTGATTGCCGGAACTCAGCGATTACACTGAGATCTGTGGTAGCGCTTCATTTGAAAATTTAAATAAATAAGTCATTTTTACTGTGAGACCAATCCTAGCCGTTATCGTGCGCTGAAGAAATGGCGACAGTTTCAAAAACTACATTTCATTGACTTTCTAACGGTATCAATCCGCTTCAGTTACAACGGTTGCGTCACATATTCGTACCAACATGTATTTAGCGATATTTTTTCATATTACTAGGTTGCATCGCTTTTAACAGTGAAACGATTGACTGTGGGACTTAATTGAACTGATTTTGGACTGTGACCTTATAAATGTTATAAGTGAGACAATTTGACTCCAACAAATAACATTCTTCTTAATTTCACATGATTGCCGGAAGTCAGCGATTACACTGGGCGCTGTGGTAGCGCTTCATTTAAAAATTTAGATAAATAAGTCAATTTTTATTGTGGGACCAATCCTAGCCCTTAGCGCGCTGAAGAAAGAGAGACAGTTTCAAATACTACATTTCATTGATTTTCTAACGGTATCAGACCGTTTCAACTACAACACTTGCGTCACATATTCGTACCAACATGTATTTAGTGATTGTTACCGATATTACTAAGTTGCATCGCTTTTAACAGTGAGACGATTGACTGTGGGACTTAATTGAACTGATTTTGGACTATGACCTTATAAATGTGATAATTGACACAATTGGTCTCCAAGAAATCACATTCTTCTTAATTTGACATGATTGCCGGAACTCAGCAATTACACTGAGCGCTGGGGTAGCACTTAATTTAAAAATGTAGATAAATAAGTCATTTTGTACTGGGGAACCAATCCTAGCCGTTATTGCGCGCTCACGAATAAGCGACAGTTTAAAAAAGTGCATTTCATTGATTTTCTAACGGTGTCAGTTCGTTTGAGTTATAACGGTTGCGTCACATATTCGTACCAACATGTATTTAGCGATATTTATCTGTTATTACTAGGTTGCATCGCTTTTAACAGTAAAACGATTGACTGTGGGACTTAATTGAACTGATTTTGGACTATGACCTTATAAATGTGATAAATAAGACAATTGGACTCTAAGAAGTAACATTCATCTTAATTTGACATGATTGCGGAACTCAGCGATTACACTGGGCGATGTGGTAGCGCTTCATATAAAAATTTAGATTAAAAAGTCATTTTTACCGTGGGACCAATCCTAGCCGTTATCGCGAGCTGAAGAAATAGCGACAGTTTCAAAAACTACATTTCATTTACTTTCTAAGGGTGTTAGTCCGTTTGAGTTACAACGGTTGGGTCAAATATTCGTATTAGCGATATTCTTCTGATATTACTAGGTTGCATCGCTTTTAGCAATGAAACGATTTACTGTGGGACTTAATTGAACTATCTTTGGACTGTGACCTGATAAATGTGATAAATGAGACATTTGGACTCCAAGAAATAACATTCTTCTTAATTTGACGTGATTGCCGGAACTCAGCGATTACACTGAGATCTGTGGTAGCGCTTCATTTGAAAATTTAAATAAATAAGTCATTTTTACTGTGAGACCAATCCTAGCCGTTATCGTGCGCTGAAGAAATGGCGACAGTTTCAAAAACTACATTTCATTGACTTTCTAACGGTATCAATCCGCTTCAGTTACAACGGTTGCGTCACATATTCGTACCAACATGTATTTAGCGATATTTTTTCATATTACTAGGTTGCATCGCTTTTAACAGTGAAACGATTGACTGTGGGACTTAATTGAACTGATTTTGGACTGTGACCTTATAAATGTTATAAGTGAGACAATTTGACTCCAAGAAATAACATTCTTCTTAATTTCACATGATTGCCGGAACTCAGCGATTACATTGGGCGCTGAGGTAGCGCTTCATTTAAAAATGTCGATAAAAAAGTCATCTTTACTGTGGGACCAATCATAGCCGTTATCGCACACTGAAGAAATAGCGCACTTTCAAGAACTACATTTCATTGACTTTCTAACGGTATCAATCCGCTTCAGTTACAACGGTTGCGTTACATGTATTCGTACCAACATGTATTTAGCGATATTTATCTGTTATTACTAGGTTGCATCGGTTTTAACAGTGAAACGATTGAATGTGGGACTTAATTGAACTGATTTTGGACTATGACCTTATAAATGTGATAATTGAGACAATTGGACTCCAAGAAATAACATTGTTCTTAATTTGACATGATTGCCGGAACTCAGCGATTACACTGAGCGCTGGGGTAGCACTTAATTTAAAAATGTAGATAAATAAGTCATTTTATAAAGGGGAACCAATCCTAGCCGTTATTGCGCGCTGACGAATTAGCGACAGTTTAAAAAAGTGCATTTCATTGATTTTCTAACGGTGTCAGTTCGTTTGAGTTACAACGGTTGCGTCACATATTCGTACCAACATGCATGTAGCGATATTTATCTGTTATTACTAGGTTGCATCGCTTTTAACAGTAAAACGAATGAATGTGGGACTTAGTTGAACTAACTTTGGACTGTGACCTGATGAATGTGATAAATAAGGCAATTGAACTCTAAGAAGTAACATTCATCTTAATTTGACATGATTGCGGAACTCAGCGATTACACTGGGCGATGTGGTAGCGCTTCATATAAAATTTTAGATAAAAAAGTCATTTTTACCGTGGGACCAATCCTAGCCGTTATCGCGAGATGAAGAAATAGCGACAGTTTCAAAAACTACATTTCATTTACTTTCTAAGGGTGTTAGTCCGTTTGAGTTAAAATGGTTGGGTCACATATTCGTACCAACATGTATTTTGCCATATTCTTCTGATATTACTAGATTGCATCGGTTTTAACTATGAAACGATTGACTTTGGGACTTAATTGAACTAACTTTGGACTGTGACCAGATAAATGTGAGAAATGAGACAATTGGACTCAAAGAAATAACATTCTTCTTAATTTGACGTGATTGCCGGACCTCAGCGATTACACTGGGCGCTGTGGTAGCGCTTCATTTAAAAATGTAGATAAATAAGTCATCTTTACTGTGGGACCAATCATAGCCGTTATCGCGCACTGAAGAAATAGCGCACTTTCAAGAACTACATTTCATTGACTTTCTAACGGTATCAATCCGCTTCAGTTACAACGGTTGCGTCACATATATTCGTACCAACATGTATTTAGCGATATTTATCTGTTATTACTAGGTTGCATCGCTTTTAACAGTGAAACGATTGAATGTGGGACTTAATTGAACTAACTTTGGACTGTGACCTGATGAATGTGATTAATGAGATAATTGGACTCCAAGAAATAACATTCTTCTTAATTTGACGTGATTGCCGGAACTCAGCGATTACATTGGGCGCTGAGGTAGCGCTTCATTTAAAAATTTCGATAAAAAAGTCATCTTTACTGTGGGACCAATCATAGCCGTTATCGCACACTGAAGAAATAGCGCACTTTCAAGAACTACATTTCATTGACTTTCTAACGGTATCAATCCGCTTCAGTTACAACGGTTGCGTTACATATATTCGTACCAACATGTATTTAGCGATATTTATCTGTTATTACTAGGTTGCATCGGTTTTAACAGTGAAACGATTGAATGTGGGACTTAATTGAACTAACTTTGGACTGTGACCTGATGAATGTGATTAATGAGACAATTGGACTCTAAGAAGTAACATTCATCTTAATTTGACATGATTGCCGGAACTCAGCGATTACACTGGGCGCTGTGGTAGCGCTTCATTTAAACATTTAGATAAATAAGTCATTCTTTACCGTGGGACCAATCCTTGCCGTTATCACGTGCTGTAGAAATAGCGACAGTTTCAAAAACTACATTTCATTGACTTTCTAACGGTATCAGTCCGTTTCAACTACAACAGTTGCGTCACATATTCGTACCAACATGTATTTATTGATTGTTACCGATATTACTAAGTTGTATCGCTTTTAACAGTGAAACGATTGACTGTGGCACTTAATTGAACTGATTTTGGACTATGACCTTATAATTGTGATAATTGAGACAATTGGACTCCAAGAAATAACATTGTTCTTAATTTGACATGATTGCCGGAACTCAGCGATTACACTGAGCGCTGGGGTAGCACTTAACTTAAAAATGTAGATAAATAAGTCATTTTGTACTGGGGGACCAATCCTAGCCGTTATTGCGCGCTGACGAATTAGCGACAGTTTCAAAATGTGCATTTCATTGACTTTCTAACGGTGTCAGTTCGCTTGAGTTACAACGGTTGCGTCACATATTCGTACCAGCATGTATTTAGCGATACTTATCTGTTATTACTAGGTTGCATCGCTATTAACAGTGAAACGAATAAATGTGGGACTTCATTAAACTAACTTTGGACTGAGACCTGATGAATGTGATAAATAAGACAATTGGACTCTAAGAAGTAACATTCATCTTAATTTGACATGATTGCCGGAACTCAGCGATTACTCTGGGCGCTGTGGTTGCACTTCATTTGAAAATTTAAATAAATAAGTCATTTTTACTGTGAGACCAATCCTAGCCGTTATCGTGCGCTGAAAAAATGGCGACAGTTTCAAAAACTACATTTCATTGACTTTCTAACGGTATCAATCCGCTTCAGTTACAACGGTTGCGTCACATATTCGTACCAACATGTATTTAGCGATATTTTTTTCACAGTACCAGGTTGCATCGCTTTTAACAGTGAAACGATTGACTTTGGGACTTAATTGAACTGATTTTGGACTGTGACCTTATAAATGTTATAAGTGAGAAAATTTGACTCCAAGAAGTAACATTCTTCTTAATTTGACATGATTGCCGGAAGTCAGCGATTACACTGGGCGCTGTGGTAGCGCTTCATTTAAAAATTTAGATAACTAAGTCAATTTTTATTGTGGGACCAATCCTAGCCCTTAGCGCGCGCTGAAGAAATAGAGACTGTTTCAAATACTACATTTCATTGATTTTCTAACGGTAGCAGTCCGTTTCAACTACAACAGTTGCGTCACATATTCGTACCAACATGTATTTAGCGATATTTATCTGTTAATACTAGGTTGCATCGCTTTTAACAGTGAAACGAATGAATGTGGGACTAAATTGAACTGATTTTGGACTGTGACCTTATAAATGTTATAAGTGAGACAATTGAACTCCAAGAAATAACATTCTTCTTAATTTGACATGATTGCCGGAAGTCAGCGATTACACTGGGCGCTTTGGTAGCGCTTTATTTAAAAATTTAGATAAATAAGTCAATTTTTATTGTGGGACCAATCCTAGACCGTAGCGCGCGCTGAAGAAATAGAGACAGTTTCAAAAAGTGCATTTCATTGACTTTTTAACGGTGTCAGTTCGTTTGAGTTACAACGGTTGCGTCACATATTCGTACCAACATGTATTTAGCGATATTTATCTGTTATTACTAGGTTGCATCGCCTTTAACAGGGAAACGAATGAATGTCGGACTTCATTGAACTAACTTTGGACTGTGACCTGATGAATGTGATAAATAAGACAATTGGACTCTAAGAAGTAACATTCATCTTAACTTGACATGATTGCCGGAACTCAGCGATTACACTGGGCGCTGTGGTAGCGCTTCATTTAAAATTTAGATAAATAAGTCATTCTTTACCGTGCGACCAATCCTAGCCCTTATTGCGCGCTGAAGAAATAGCGACAGTTTCAAAAACTACATTTCATTTACTTTCTAAGGGTGTTAGTCCGTTTGAGTTACAACGGTTGGGTCAAATATTCGTATTAGCGATATTCTTCTGATATTACTAGGTTGCATCGCTTTTAGCAATGAAACGATTTACTGTGGGACTTAATTGAACTATCTTTGGACTGTGACCTGATAAATGTGATAAATGAGACATTTGGACTCCAAGAAATAACATTCTTCTTAATTTGACGTGATTGCCGGAACTCAGCGATTACACTGAGATCTGTGGTAGCGCTTCATTTGAAAATTTAAATAAATAAGTCATTTTTACTGTGAGACCAATCCTAGCCGTTATCGTGCGCTGAAGAAATGGCGACAGTTTCAAAAACTACATTTCATTGACTTTCTAACGGTATCAATCCGCTTCAGTTACAACGGTTGCGTCACATATTCGTATCAACATCTATTTAGCGATATTTTTTCATATTACTAGGTTGCATCGCTTTTAACAGTGAAACGATTGACTGTGGGACTTAATTGAACTGATTTTGGACTGTGACCTTATAAATGTTATAAGTGAGACAATTTGACTCCAAGAAATAACATTCTTCTTAATTTCACATGATTGCCGGAAGTCAGCGATTACACTGGGCGCTGTGGTAGCGCTTCATTTAAAAATTTAGATAAATAAGTCAATTTTTATTTTGGGACCAATCCTAGCCCTTATCGCGCGCTGAAGAAAGAGAGAGGCAGTTTCAAATACTACATTTCATTGATTTTCTAACGGTATCAGACCGTTTCAACTACAACACTTGCGTTACATATTCGTACCAACATGTATTTAGTGATTGTTACCGATATTACTAAGTTGCATCGCTTTTAACAGTGAGACGATTGACTGTGGGACTTAATTGAACTGATTTTGGACTATGACCTTATAAATGTGATAATTGAGACAATTGGTCTCCAAGAAATCACATTCTTCTTAATTTGACGGGATTGCCGGAGCTCAGCGTTTAAACGGGGCGCTGTGGTAGCGCTTCATTTAAAAATTTAGATAAATAAGTCATTCTTTACTGTGGGACCAATCCTAGCCGTTATCGCGCACTGAAGAATTATCGACAGTTTCAAAAACTACATTTCATTGACTTTCTAACGGTGTCAGTCCGTTTGAGTTGCAACGCTTGGGCACACATTCGTACCAACATGTATTTAGCGATATTTTTTTTGATATTACTAAGTTGCATCGCTTTTAACAATGAAACGAATGACTGTGGGACTTAATTGAACTGATTATGTACTGTGACCTTATAAATGTTAAAGTGAGACAATTGGACTCCAAGATATAACATTCTTCCTAATTTGACATGATTGCCGAAACTCAGCGATTACACTGGGCCCTGTGGTAGCGCTTCAATATAAAATTAAGATAAAAAAGTCATTCTTTACTGTGGGACCAATCTTAGCCGTTACCGCGCGCTGAAGAAATATCGACAGTTTCAAAAACGAAATTTCATTGACTTTCTAACGGTGTCAGTCCGTTTGAGTTACAACGATTGGGTCACATATTCGTACCAAAATGTATTTAGCGATATTTTTTTGATATTACTAGGTTGCATCGCTCTTAACAATGGAACGATTGACTGTGGGACTTAATTGAACAAATTTTGGACTGTGACCTAATAAATGTGATAAATGAGAAAATTGGACTCCAAGAAATAACATTCTTCTCAATTTGACATGATTGCCGGAACTCAGCGATTACACAGGGCGCTGTGGTAGCGCTTTATTTAAGAATTTAGTTAAATAAGTCATTCTTTACTGTGGGACCAATCCTATCCGTTATCGCGCACTGAAGAAATAGCGACAGTTTGAAAAACTACATTTTATTGTCTTTCTAACAGTGTCAGTCCGTTTGAGTTACAACGGTTGGGTCACATATTCGTACTAACATGTATTTAGCGATATTTTTTTTGATATTACTAGGTTGCATCGCTTTTAACAATGAAACGATTGACTGTGGGACTTAATTGAACAAACTTTGGACTGTGACCTGATAAATGTGATAAATGAGAAAATTGGACTCCAAGAAATAACATTCTTCTTAATTTGACGGGATTGCCGGAACTTAGCGATTACACGGGGCGCTGTGGTAGCGCGTCATTTAAAAATTTAGATAAATAAGTCATTCTTTATTGTGGGACCAATCCTAGCCGTTATCGCGCGCTGAAGAATTATCGACTGTTTCAAAAACTACATTTCATTGACTTTCTAACGGTGACAGTCCGTTTGAGTTACAACGGTTGGGTCACCTATTCGTACCAACATGTGTTTAGCGATATTTTTCTGATATTACTAGGTTGCTTCGCTTTTAACAATGAAATGATTGACTGTGGGACTTAATTGAACTAACTTTGGACTGTGACCTGATAAATGCGATAAATGAGACAATTGGACTCCCAGAAATAACATTCTTTTTAATTTGACGGGATTTTCGGAACTCAGCGATTACACTGGGCGCTGTGGTACCGCTTTATTTAAAAATTTAGATAAATAAGTCATTCTTTACTGTGGGACCAATCCTAGCAGTTATTGCGCGCTGAAGAAATATCGACAGTTTCAAAAACTAAATTTTATTGACTTTCTAACGGTGTCAGTCCGTTTGAGTTACAACGGTTGGGTCACACATTCGTACAAACATGTATTTAGCGATATTTTTTTTGATATTACTAAGTTGCATCGCTTTTAACAATGAAACGAATGACTGTGGGACTTAATGTAACTAAATATGGACTGTGACCTTATAAATGTTAAAGTGAGACAATTGGACTCCAAGAAATAACATTCTTCCTAATTTGACATGATTGCCGAAACTCAGCGATTACACTGGGCCCTGTGGTAGCGCTTCAATTAAAAATTAAGATAAAAAAGTCATTCTTTACTGTGGGACCAATCTTAGCCGTTATCGCGCTCTGAAGAAATATCGACAGTTTCAAAGACAAAATTTCATTGACTTTCTAATGGTGTCAGTCCGTTTGAGTTACAACGATCGGGTCACATATTCGTACCAACATGTATTTAGCGATGTTTTTTTGATATTACTAGGTTGCATCGCTCTTAACAATGAAACGATTGACTGTGGGACTTAATTGAACGAACTTTGGATTGTGACCTAATAAATGTGATAAATGAGAAAATTGGACTCCAAGAAATAACATTCTTCTCAATTTGACATGATTGCCGGAACTCAGCGATTACACTGGCGCTGTGGTTGCGCTTCATTTAAGAATTTAGATAAACCAGTCATTCTTTACTGTGGGACCAAGCCTATCCATTATCGCACGCTGAAGAAAGAGCGACAGTTTCAAAAACTACATTTTATTGTCTTTCTAACAGTGTCAGTCTGTTTGAGTTACAACGGTTGGGTCACATATTTGTACCAACATGTCTTTAGAGATATTTTTTTGATATTGCTAGGCTGCATCGCTCTTAACATTGAAACGATTGACTGTGGGACTTAATTGAACAAACTTTGGACTGTGACCTAATAAATATGATAAATGAGAAAATTGGACTCCAAGAAATAACATTCTTCTCAATTTGACATGATTGCCAGAACTCAGCGATTACACTGGGCGCTGTGGTAGCGCTTTATTTAGGAATTTAGATAAATAAGTCATTCTTTACTGTGGGACCAATCCTATCCGTTATCCCGCGCTGAAGAAATAGCGACAGTTTCAAAAACTACATTTCATTGTCTTTCTAACAGTGTCAGTCCGTTTGAGTTTCAACAGTTGGGTCACATATTCGTACCAACATGTATTTAGCGATATTTATCTGATATTACTAGGTTGCATCGCTTTTAACAGTGAAACGAATGACTGTGGGACTTAATTGAACTAACTTTGGACTGTGAACTGATAAATGTGATAAATGAAAAAGATTGGACTCCAAGAAATAACATTCTTCTTAATTTGACATGATTCCCGGAACTCAGCGGTTACACTGGGCGCTGTGGTAGCGCTTCTTTAAAAATTTAAATTAATAAGCCATTTTTTACTGTGGGTCCAATCCTAGCCGTTATCGCGCGCTGAAGAGATAGCGACAGTTTAAAAAACTACATTTCATTGACTTTCTAACGGTGTCAGTCTGTTTGAGTTACAACGGTTGGGTCACCTATTCGTGCCAACATGTATTTAGCGATATTTTTCTCATATTATTAGGTTGCATCGCTTTTAACAGTGAAACGATTGACTGTGGCACATAATTGAACTGATTTTGGACTGTGACCTTAAAAAATGTTAAAGGGGAGACAATTGGACTCCAAGAAATAACATTCTTCTTAATTTGACATGATTACCGAAACTCAGCGATTACACTGGGCGCTGTGGCAGCGCTTCAATTAAAAATTAAGATAAAAAAGTTATTTTATACTGTGGGACCAATCCTAGCCGTTATCGCGCGCTGAAGAGATAGCGACAGTTTAAAAAACTACATTTCATTGACTTTCTAACGGTGTCAGTCCGCTTGAGTTTCAACGGTTGGGTCACATATTCGTACCAACATGTATTTAGCGATATTTTTTTGATATTACTAGGTTGCATCGCTCTTAACAATGAAACGATTGACTGTGGGACTTAATTGAACAAACTTTGGACTGTGACCTAATAAATGTGATAAATGAGAAAATTGGACTCCAAGAAATAACATTCTTCTCAATTTGACATGATTGCCGGAACTCAGCGATTACACTGGGCGCTGTGGTAGCGCTTTATTTAAGAATTTAGATAAATAAGTCATTCTTTACTGTGGGACCAATCCTATCTGTTATCGCGCGCTGAAGAAATAGCGACAGTTTCAAAAACTACATTTTATTGTCTTTCTAACAGTGTCAGTCCGTTTGAGTTACAACGGTTGGGTCACATATTCGTACTAACATGTATTTAGCGATATTTTTTTGATATTACTAGGTTGCATCGCTCTTAACAATGAAACGATTAACTGTGGGACTTAATTGAACTGATTATAGACTGTGACCTTGAAAATGTTATAAGTGAGACAAGCGGACTCAAAGAAATAACATTCTTTTTAATTTGACATGATTGCCGGAATTCAGCGATTACACCGTGCGCTGTGGTAGCGCTTCATTTAAAAATTTAGATAAATAAGTCATTCTTTACTGTGGGACAAATCCTAGCCGTTATCACGCTCTGAAGAAATATCGACAGTTTCAAAAACAAAATTTCATTGACTTTCTAAGAGTATCAATCCGTTTGAGTTACAACGGTTGCGTCACATATTGGTACCAACATGTATTTCGTGATATTTTTCCGGTACTACTAGCTGGTATGGCTTTTAACAGTGAAACGATTAATTGTGGGACTTAATTGAACAAACTTTGGACTGTGACCTAATAAATGTGATAAATGAGAAAATAGGACTCCAAGAAATAACATTCTTCCTAATTTGACATGATTGCCGAAACTCAGCGATTACACTGGGCGCTGTGGCAGCGCTTCAATTAAAAATTAAGATAAAAAAGTTATTTTATACTGTGGGACCAATCCTAGCCGTTATCGCGCGCTGAAGAGATAGCGACAGTTTAAAAAACTACATTTCATTGACTTTCTAACGGTGTCAGTCCGCTTGAGTTACAACGGTTGGGTCACATATTCGTACCAACATGTATTTAGCGATATTTTTTTGATATTACTAGGTTGCATCGCTCTTAACAATGAAACGATTGACTGTGGGACTTAATTGAACAAACTTTGGACTGTGACCTAATAAATGTGATAAATGAGAAAATTGGACTCCAAGAAATAACATTCTTCTCAATTTGACATGATTGCCGGAACTCAGCGATTACACTGGGCGCTGGGGTAGCGCTTTATTTAAGAATTTAGATAAATAAGTCATTCTTTACTGTGGGACCAATCCTATCCGTTATCGCGCGCTGAAGAAATAGCGACAGTTTCAAAAACTACATTTTATTGTCTTTCTAACAGTGTCAGTCCGTTTGAGTTACAACGGTTGGGTCACATATTCGTACCAACATGTATTTAGCGATATTTTTTGATATTACTAGGTTGTATCGCTTGTAACAATAAAACGATTAACTGTGGGACTTAATTGAACTGATTATGGACTGTGACCTTGAAAATGTTATAAGTGAGACAAGCGGACTCAAAGAAATAACATTCTTTTTAATTTGACATGATTGCCGGAATTCAGCGATTACACCTGGCGCTGTGGTAGCGCTTCATTTAAAAATTTAGATAAATAAGTCATTCTTTACTGTGGGACCAATCCTATCCGTTATCGCGCGCTGAAGAAATAGCGACAGTTTCAAAAACTACATTTTATTGTCTTTCTAACAGTGTCAGTCCGTTTGAGTTACAACGGCTGGGTCACATATTCGTACTAACATGTATTTAGCGATATTTTTTTGATATTACTAGGTTGCATCGCTCTTAACAATGAAACGATTAACTGTGGGACTTAATTGAACTGATTATAGACTGTGACCTTGAAAATGTTATAAGTGAGACAAGCGGACTCAAAGAAATAACATTCTTTTTAATTTGACATGATTGCCGGAATTCAGCGATTACACCGTGCGCTGTGGTAGCGCTTCATTTAAAAATTAAGATAAAAAAGTAATTCTTTACTGTGGGACCAATCTTAGCCGTTATCGCGCGTTGAAGAATTAGAGACAGTTTCAAAAACTACATTTCATTGACTTTTTAACGGTGTCAGTCCGTTGGAGTTACAACGGTTGCGTCACATATTGGGACCAACATGTATTTCGTGATATTTTTCCGGTACTACTAGCTGGTATGGCTTTTAACAGTGAAACGATTGACTGTGGGACTTAATTGAACAAACTTTGGACTGTGACCTAATAAATGTGATAAATAAGAAAATAGGACTCCAAGAAATAACATTCTTCCTAATTTGACATGATTGCCGAAACTCAGCAATTACACTGGGCGCTGTGGTAGCGCTTCAATTAAAAATTAAGATAAAAAAGTAATTCTTTACTGTGGGACCAATCTTAGCCGTTATCGGGCGCTGAAGAATTAGAGACAGTTTAAAAAACTACATTTCATTGACTTTCTAACGGTGTCAGTCCGCTTGAGTTACAACGGTTGGGTCACATATTCGTACCAACATGTATTTAGCGATATTTTTTTGATATTACTAGGTTGCATCGCTCTTAACAATGAAACGATTGACTGTGGGACTTAATTGAACAAACTTTGGACTGTGACCTAATAAATGTGATAAATGAGAAAATTGGACTCCAAGAAATAACATTCTTCTCAATTTGACATGATTGCCGGAACTCAGCGATTACATTGGGCGCTGTGGTAGCGCTTCATTTAAAAATTTAGATAAATAAGTCATTCTTTACTGTGGGACCAATCTTAGCCGTTATCGCGCGCTGAAGAATTAGAGACAGTTTCAAAAACTACATTTCATTGACTTTTTAACGGGGTCAGTCCGTTTGAGTTACAACGGTTGGGTCACCTATTCGTACCAACATGTGTTTAGCGATATTTTTCTGATATTACTAGGTTGCATCGCTCTTAACAATGAAACGATTGACTGTGGGACTTAATTGAACAAACTTTGGACTGTGACCTAATAAATGTGATAAATAAGAAAATAGGACTCCAAGAAATAACATTCTTCCTAATTTGACATGATTGCCGAAACTCAGCAATTACACTGGGCGCTGTGGTAGCGCTTCAATTAAAAATTAAGATAAAAAAGTAATTCTTTACTGTGGGACCAATCTTAGCCGTTATCGCGCGCTGAAGAATTAGAGACAGTTTAAAAAACTACATTTCATTGACTTTCTAACGGTGTCAGTCCGCTTGAGTTACAACGGTTGGGTCACATATTCGTACCAACATGTATTTAGCGATATTTTTTTGATATTACTAGGTTGCATCGCTCTTAACAATGAAACGATTGACTGTGGGACTTAATTGAACAAACTTTGGACTGTGACCTAATAAATGTGATAAATGAGAAAATTGGACTCCAAGAAATAACATTCTTCTCAATTTGACATGATTGCCGGAACTCAGCGATTACACTGGGCGCTGGGGTAGCGCTTTATTTAAGAATTTAGATAAATAAGTCATTCTTTACTGTGGGACCAATCCTATCCGTTATCGCGCGCTGAAGAAATAGCGACAGTTTCAAAAACTACATTTTATTGTCTTTCTAACAGTGTCAGTCCGTTTGAGTTACAACGGTTGGGTCACATATTCGTACTAACATGTATTTAGCGATATTTTTTTGATATTACTAGGTTGCATCGTTCTTAACAATGAAACGATTGACTGTGGGACTTAATTGAACAAACTTTGGACTATAACCTAATAAATGTGATAAAAAAACAGAAAATTGGACTCCAAGAAATAACATTCTTCCTAATTTGACATGATTGCCGAAACTCAGCAATTACACTGGGCGCTGTGGTAGCGCTTCAATTAAAAATTAAGATAAAAAAGTAATTATTTACTGTGGGACCAATCTTAGCGGTTATCGCGCGCTGAAGAATTAGAGACAGTTTCAAAAACTACATTTCATTGACTTTTTAACGGTGTCAGTCCGTTTGAGTTACAACGGTTGGGTCACCTATTCGTACCAACATGTGTTTAGCGATATTTTTCTAATATTACTAGGTTGCATCGCTCTTAACAATGAAACGATTGACTGTGGGACTTAATTGAACAAACTTTGGACTGTGACCTAATAAATGTGATAAATGAGAAAATTGGACTCCAAGAAATAACATTCTTCTCAATTTGACATGAATGCCGGAACTCAGCGATTACACTTGGCGCTGTGGTAGCGCTTTATTTAAGAATTTAGATAAATAAGTCATTCTTTACTGTGGGACCAATCCTATCCGTTATCGCGCGCTGAAGAAATAGCGACAGTTTCAAAAACAACATTTTATTGTCTTTCTAACAGTGTCAGTCCGTTTGAGTTACAACGGTTGGGTCACATGTTCGTACTAACATGTATTTAGCGATATTTTTTTGATATTACTAGGTTGCATCGTTCTTAACAATGAAACGATTGACTGTGGGACTTAATTGAACAAACTTTGGACTGTGACCTAATAAATGTGATAAATAAGAAAATAGGACTCCAAGAAATAACATTCTTCCTAATTTGACATGATTGCCGAAACTCAGCAATTACACTGGGCGCTGTGGTAGCGCTTCAATTAAAAATTAAGATAAAAAAGTAATTCTTTACTGTGGGACCAATCTTAGCCGTTATCGCGCGCTGAAGAATTAGAGACAGTTTAAAAAACTACATTTCATTGACTTTCTAACGGTGTCAGTCCGCTTGAGTTACAACGGTTGGGTCACATATTCGTACCAACATGTATTTAGCGATATTTTTTTGATATTACTAGGTTGCATCGCTGTTAACAATGAAACGATTGACTGTGGGACTTAATTGAACAAACTTTGGACTGTGACCTAATAAATGTGATAAATGAGAAAATTGGACTCCAAGAAATAACATTCTTCTCAATTTGACATGATTGCCGGAACTCAGCGATTACACTGGGCGCTGGGGTAGCGCTTTATTTAAGAATTTAGATAAATAAGTCATTCTTTACTGTGGGACCAATCCTATCCGTTATCGCGCGCTGAAGAAATAGCGACAGTTTCAAAAACTACATTTTATTGTCTTTCTAACAGTGTCAGTCCGTTTGAGTTACAACGGTTGGGTCACATATTCGTACTAACATGTATTTAGCGATATTTTTTTGATATTACTAGGTTGCATCGTTCTTAACAATGAAACGATTGACTGTGGGACTTAATTGAACAAACTTTGGACTATAACCTAATAAATGTGATAAAAAAACAGAAAATTGGACTCCAAGAAATAACATTCTTCTTAATTTGACATGATTGCCGAAACTCTGCGATTACACTGGGCGCTGTGGTGGCGCCTAATTTAAAATTTTAGATAAATAAGTCATTCTTTACTGTGGGACCAATCCTAGCCGTTATCACGCTCTGAAGAAATATCGACAGTTTCAAAAACAAAATTTCATTGACTTTCTAAGAGTATCAATCCGTTTGAGTTACAACGGTTGTGTCACATATTGGCACCAACATGTATTTCGTGATATTTTTCCGGAACTACTTGCTGGTATGGCTTTTAACAGTGAAACGATTGACTGTGGGACTTAATTGAACAAACTTTGGACTGTGACCTAATAAATGTGATAAATAAGAAAATAGGACTCCAAGAAATAACATTCTTCCTAATTTGACATGATTGCCGAAACTCAGCAATTACACTGGGCGCTGTGGTAGCGCTTCAATTAAAAATTAAGATAAAAAAGTAATTATTTACTGTGGGACCAATCTTAGCGGTTATCGCGCGCTGAAGAATTAGAGACAGTTTCAAAAACTACATTTCATTGACTTTTTAACGGTGTCAGTCCGTTTGAGTTACAACGGTTGGGTCACCTATTCGTACCAACATGTGTTTAGCGATATTTTTCTAATATTACTAGGTTGCATCGCTCTTAACAATGAAACGATTGACTGTGGGACTTAATTGAACAAACTTTGGACTGTGACCTAATAAATGTGATAAATGAGAAAATTGGACTCCAAGAAATAACATTCTTCTCAATTTGACATGAATGCCGGAACTCAGCGATTACACTTGGCGCTGTGGTAGCGCTTTATTTAAGAATTTAGATAAATAAGTCATTCTTTACTGTGGGACCAATCCTATCCGTTATCGCGCGCTGAAGAAATAGCGACAGTTTCAAAAACAACATTTTATTGTCTTTCTAACAGTGTCAGTCCGTTTGAGTTACAACGGTTGGGTCACATGTTCGTACTAACATGTATTTAGCGATATTTTTTTGATATTACTAGGTTGCATCGTTCTTAACAATGAAACGATTGACTGTGGGACTTAATTGAACAAACTTTGGACTATAACCTAATAAATGTGATAAAAAAACAGAAAATTGGACTCCAAGAAATAACATTCTTCTTAATTTGACATGATTGCCGAAACTCTGCGATTACACTGGGCGCTGTGGTGGCGCTTCATTTAAAAATTTAGATAAATAAGTCATTCTTTACTGTGGGACCAATCCTATCCGTTATCGCGCGTGGAAGAAATAGCGAAAGTTTCAAAAACTACATTTCATTGTCTTTCTAACAGTGTCAGTGCGTTTGAGTTACATCGGTTGGGTCACATATTCGTACCAACATGTATTTAGCGATATTTTTTGATATTACTAGGTTGCATCGCTCTTAACAATGAAACGATTAACTGTGGGACTTAATTGAACTGATTATAGACAGTGACCTTGAAAATGTTATAAGTGAGACAAGCGGACTCAAAGAAATAACATTCTTTTTAATTTGACATGATTGCCGGAATTCAGCGATTACACCGTGCGCTGTGGTAGCGCTTCATTTAAAAATTAAGATAAAAAAGTAATTCTTTACTGTGGGACCAATCTTAGCCGTTATCGCGCGCTGAAGAATTAGAGACAGTTTCAAAAACTACATTTCATTGACTTTTTAACGGTGTCAGTCCGTTTGAGTTACAACGGTTGGGTCACCTATTCGTACCAACATGTGTTTAGCGATATTTTTCTGATATTACTAGGTTGCATCGCTCTTAACAATGAAACGATTGACTGTGGGACTTAATTGAACAAACTTTGGACTATAACCTAATAAATGTGATAAATGAGAAAATTGGACTCCAAGAAATAACATTCTTCTTAATTTGACATGATTGCCGAAACTCTGCGATTACACTGGGCGCTGTGGTGGCGCCTAATTTAAAATTTTAGATAAATAAGTCATTCTTTACTGTGGGACCAATCCTATCCGTTATCGCGCGTGGAAGAAATAGCGAAAGTTTCAAAAACTACATTTCATTGTCTTTCTAACAGTGTCAGTGCGTTTGAGTTACATCGGTTGGGTCACATATTCGTACCAACATGTATTTAGCGATATTTTTTGATATTACTAGGTTGTATCGCTTGTAACAATAAAACGATTAACTGTGGGACTTAATTGAACTGATTATGGACTGTGACCTTGAAAATGTTATAAGTGAGACAAGCGGACTCAAAGAAATAACATTCTTTTTAATTTGACATGATTGCCGGAATTCAGCGATTACACCTGGCGCTGTGGTAGCGCTTCATTTAAAAATTTAGATAAATAAGTCATTCTTTACTGTGGGACCAATCCTAGCCGTTATCACGCTCTGAAGAAATATCGACAGTTTCAAAAACTAAATTTCATTGACTTTCTAAGAGTATCAATCCGTTTGAGTTACAACGGTTGCGTCACATATTGGTACCAACATGTATTTCGTGATATTTTTCCGGTACTACTAGCTGGTATGGCTTTTAACAGTGAAACGATTGATTGTGGGACTTAATTGAACTAACTTTGTACTGTGACCTGATAAATGAGATAAATGAGACAATTGGACTCCAAGAAATAACATTCTTCTTAATTTGACGGGATTTCCGGAACTCAGCGATTACACTGGGCGCCGTGGTAGCGCTTCATTTAAAAATTCAGATAAATAAGTCATTCTTTACTGTATCCTAGCCGTTATCACCCTCTGAAGAAATATCGACAGTTTCAAAAACTAAATTTCATTGACTTTCTAACAGTGTCAGTCCGTTTGAGTTACAACGGTTGGGTCACATATTCGTACTAACATGTATTTAGCGATATTTTTTTTGATATTGCTAGGTTGCATCGCTTTTAACAATGAAACGATTGACTGTGGGGCTTAATTGAACAAACTTTGGACTATAACCTAATAAATGTGATAAATGAGACAATTGGACTCCAAGAAATAACATTCTTCTTAATTTGACGGGATTTCCGGAACTCAGCGATTACACTGGGCGCCGTGGTAGCACTTCATTTAAAAATTTAGATAAATAAGTCATTCTTTACTGTGGGACCAATCCTAGCCATTATCGCGCTCTGAAGAAATATCGACAGTTTCAAAAACTAAATTTCATTTACTTTCTAACCGTGACAGTCCGTTTGAGTTACAACGGTTGGGTCAAATATTTGTACCAACAAGTATTTAGCGATATTTTTTTTGATATTACTAAGTTGCATCGCTTTTAACAATGAAACGAATGACTGTGGGACTTAATTGAACTAACTTTGGACTTTGACATGATAAATGTGATAAATGAGACAGCTGGACTCCAAGAAATAACATTCTTCTTAATTTGACGGGATTTCCGGAACTCAGCGATTACACTGGGCGCCGTGGTAGCGCTTCATTTAAAAATTCAGATAAATAAGTCATTCTTTACTGTGGGACCAATCCTAGCCGTTATCACGCTCTGAAGAAATATCGACAGTTACAAAAACTAAATTTCATTGACTTTCTAAGAATATCAATCCGTTTGAGTTACAACGGTTGAGTCACATATTCGTACCAACATGTATTTCGTCATATTTTTTCCGGTACTACTAGGTTGTAAGGATTTTAACAGTGAAACGATTGACTGTGGGACTTAATTGAACTGATTATGGACTGTGACCTTATAAATGTTAAAGTGAGACAATTGGAATCCAAGAAATAACATTCTTCCTAATTTGACATGATTGCCGAAACTTAGCGATTACACTGGGCGCTGTGGTAGCGCTTCAATTAAAAATTAAGATAAAAAAGTCATTCTTTACTGTGGGACCAATCTTAGTCGTTATCGCGCGCTGAAGAATTAGCGACAGTTTCAAAAACTACATTTCATTTGCTTTCTAACAGTATCAATCCGTTTGAGTTGCAACGGTTGAGTCACATATTCGTACCAACATGTATTCGTGCTATTTTCCGGTATTACTAGGTTGTATGGCTTTTACCAGTGAAACGATTGACTGTGGTACTTAATTGAACTGACTACGGACTGTGACCTTAAAAATGTTTTAAGTGAGACAAGCGGATTCCAAGAAATATCATTCTTTTTAATTTGACATGATTTCCGGAACTCAGCGATTACACTGGGCGCTGTGGTAGCGCTTCATTTAAGAACTTAGATAAGTAAGTCATTCTTAACTGTGGGACCAATCCTAGCCGTTATCCCGCGCTGAAGAAATAGCGACAGTTTCAAAAACTACATTCAATTGACTTTCTAAGAATATCAATCCGTTTGAGTTACAACGGTTGAGTCGCATATTCGTACCAACATGTATTTTGTGATATTTTTCCGGTACTACTAGGTTGTATGGCTTTTAACAGTGAAACGATTCACTGTGGGACTTAATTGAACTGATTATGGACTGTGACCTTATAAATGTTAAAGTGAGACAATTGGACTCCAAGAAATAACATTCTTCCTAATTTGACATGATTGCCGAAACTCAGCGATTACGCTGGGCGCTGTGGCAGCGCTTCAACTAAAAATTAAGATAAAAAAGTCATTCTTTACTGTGGGACCAATCTTAGCCGTTATCGCGCGCTGAAGAATTAGCGACAGTTTCAAAATCTACATTTCATTGACTTTTTCACGGTGTCAGTCCTTTTGAGCTACAACGGTTGGGTCACCTATTCGTACCATCATGTGTTTAGCGATATTTTTCTGATACTACTAGGTTGCAACGCTTTTAACAATGAAATGATGGACTGTGGGACTTTATTGAACTACCTTTGGACTGTGACCTGATAAATGTGATAAATGAGACAATTGGACTCCAAGAAATAACATTCTTCTTAATTTGACGGGATTGCCGGAGCTCAGCGTTTAAACGGCGCGCTGTGGTAGCGCTTCATTTAAAAATTTAGATAAATAAGTCATTCTTTACTGTGGGACCAATCCTAGCCGTTATCGCGCACTGAAGAATTATCGACAGTTTCAAAAACTACATTTCATTGACTTTCTAACGGTGTCAGTCCGTTTGAGTTGCAACGCTTGGGCACACATTCGTACCAACATGTATTTAGCGATATTTTTTTTGATATTACTAAGTTGCATCGCTTTTAACAATGAAACGAATAACTGTGGGACTTAATTGAACTGATTATGTACTGTGACCTTATAAATGTTAAAGTGAGACAATTGGACTCCAAGATATAACATTCTTCCTAATTTGACATGATTGCCGAAACTCAGCGATTACACTGGGCCCTGTGGTAGCGCTTCAATATAAAATTAAGATAAAAAAGTCATTCTTTACTGTGGGACCAATCTTAGCCGTTACCGCGCGCTGAAGAAATATCGACAGTTTCAAAAACGAAATTTCATTGACTTTCTAACGGTGTCAGTCCGTTTGAGTTACAACGATTGGGTCACATATTCGTACCAAAATGTATTTAGCGATATTTTTTTTGATATTACTAGGTTGCATCGCTTTTAACAATGAAACGATTGACTGTGGGACTTAATTGAACAAACTTTGGACTGTGACCTGATAAATGTGATAAATTAGAAAATTGGACTCCAAGAAATAACATTCTTCTTAATTTGACGGGATTGCCGGAACTTAGCGATTACACGGGGCGCTGTGGTAGCGCGTCATTTAAAAATTTAGATAAATAAGTCATTCTTTATTGTGGGACCAATCCTAGCCGTTATCGCGCGCTGAAGAATTATCGACTGTTTCAAAAACTACATTTCATTGACTTTCTAACGGTGACAGTCCGTTTGAGTTACAACGGTTGGGTCACCTATTCGTACCAACATGTGTTTAGCGATATTTTTCTGATATTACTAGGTTGCTTCGCTTTTAACAATGAAATGATTGACTGTGGGACTTAATTGAACTAACTTTGGACTGTGACCTGATAAATGCGATAAATGAGACAATTGGACTCCCAGAAATAACATTCTTTTTAATTTGACGGGATTTTCGGAACTCAGCGATTACACTGGGCGCTGTGGTACCGCTTTATTTAAAAATTTAGATAAATAAGTCATTCTTTACTGTGGGACCAATCCTAGCAGTTATTGCGCGCTGAAGAAATATCGACAGTTTCAAAAACTAAATTTTATTGACTTTCTAACGGTGTCAGTCCGTTTGAGTTGCAACGCTTGGGCACACATTCGTACCAACATGTATTTAGCGATATTTTTTTTGATATTACTAAGTTGCATCGCTTTTAACAATGAAACGAATAACTGTGGGACTTAATTGAACTGATTATGTACTGTGACCTTATAAATGTTAAAGTGAGACAATTGGACTCCAAGATATAACATTCTTCCTAATTTGACATGATTGCCGAAACTCAGCGATTACACTGGGCCCTGTGGTAGCGCTTCAATATAAAATTAAGATAAAAAAGTCATTCTTTACTGTGGGACCAATCTTAGCCGTTACCGCGCGCTGAAGAAATATCGACAGTTTCAAAAACGAAATTTCATTGACTTTCTAACGGTGTCAGTCCGTTTGAGTTACAACGATTGGGTCACATATTCGTACCAAAATGTATTTAGCGATATTTTTTTTGATATTACTAGGTTGCATCGCTTTTAGCAATGAAACGATTGACTGTGGGACTTAATTGAACAAACTTTGGACTGTGACCTGATAAATGTGATAAATTAGAAAATTGGACTCCAAGAAATAACATTCTTCTTAATTTGACGGGATTGCCGGAACTTAGCGATTACACGGGGCGCTGTGGTAGCGCGTCATTTAAAAATTTAGATAAATAAGTCATTCTTTATTGTGGGACCAATCCTAGCCGTTATCGCGCGCTGAAGAATTATCGACTGTTTCAAAAACTACATTTCATTGACTTTCTAACGGTGACAGTCCGTTTGAGTTACAACGGTTGGGTCACCTATTCGTACCAACATGTGTTTAGCGATATTTTTCTGATATTACTAGGTTGCTTCGCTTTTAACAATGAAATGATTGACTGTGGGACTTAATTGAACTAACTTTGGACTGTGACCTGATAAATGCGATAAATGAGACAATTGGACTCCCAGAAATAACATTCTTTTTAATTTGACGGGATTTTCGGAACTCAGCGATTACACTGGGCGCTGTGGTACCGCTTTATTTAAAAATTTAGATAAATAAGTCATTCTTTACTGTGGGACCAATCCTAGCAGTTATTGCGCGCTGAAGAAATATCGACAGTTTCAAAAACTAAATTTTATTGACTTTCTAACGGTGTCAGTCCGTTTGAGTTACAACGGTTGGGTCACACATTCGTACAAACATGTATTTAGCGATATTTTTTTTGATATTACTAAGTTGCATCGCTTTTAACAATGAAACGAATGACTGTGGGACTTAATGTAACTAATTATGGACTGTGACCTTATAAATGTTAAAGTGAGACAATTGGACTCCAAGATATAACATTCTTCCTAATTTGACATGATTGCCGAAACTCAGCGATTACACTGGGCCCTGTGGTAGCGCTTCAATATAAAATTAAGATAAAAAAGTCATTCTTTACTGTGGGACCAATCTTAGCCGTTACCGCGCGCTGAAGAAATATCGACAGTTTCAAAAACGAAATTTCATTGACTTTCTAACGGTGTCAGTCCGTTTGAGTTACAACGATTGGGTCACATATTCGTACCAAAATGTATTTAGCGATATTTTTTTTGATATTACTAGGTTGCATCGCTTTTAACAATGAAACGATTGACTGTGGGACTTAATTGAACAAACTTTGGACTGTGACCTGATAAATGTGATAAATTAGAAAATTGGACTCCAAGAAATAACATTCTTCTTAATTTGACGGGATTGCCGGAACTTAGCGATTACACGGGGCGCTGTGGTAGCGCGTCATTTAAAAATTTAGATAAATAAGTCATTCTTTATTGTGGGACCAATCCTAGCCGTTATCGCGCGCTGAAGAATTATCGACTGTTTCAAAAACTACATTTCATTGACTTTCTAACGGTGACAGTCCGTTTGAGTTACAACGGTTGGGTCACCTATTCGTACCAACATGTTTTTAGCGATATTTTTCTGATATTACTAGGTTGCTTCGCTTTTAACAATGAAATGATTGACTGTGGGACTTAATTGAACTAACTTTGGACTGTGACCTGATAAATGCGATAAATGAGACAATTGGACTCCCAGAAATAACATTCTTTTTAATTTGACGGGATTTTCGGAACTCAGCGATTACACTGGGCGCTGTGGTACCGCTTTATTTAAAAATTTAGATAAATAAGTCATTCTTTACTGTGGGACCAATCCTAGCAGTTATTGCGCGCTGAAGAAATATCGACAGTTTCAAAAACTAAATTTTATTGACTTTCTAACGGTGTCAGTCCGTTTGAGTTACAACGGTTGGGTCACACATTCGTACAAACATGTATTTAGCGATATTTTTTTTGATATTACTAAGTTGCATCGCTTTTAACAATGAAACGAATGACTGTGGGACTTAATGTAACTAATTATGGACTGTGACCTTATAAATGTTAAAGTGAGACAATTGGACTCCAAGAAATAACATTCTTCGTAATTTGACATGATTGCCGAAACTCAGCGATTACACTGGGCCCTGTGGTAGCGCTTCAATTAAAAATTAAGATAAAAAAGTCATTCTTTACTGTGGGACCAATCTTAGCCGTTATCGCGCTCTAAAGAAATATCGACAGTTTCAAAGAAAAAATTTCATTGACTTTCTAATGGTGTCAGTCCGTTTGAGTTACAACGATCGGGTCACATATTCGTACCAACATGTATTTAGCGATGTTTTTTTGATATTACTAGGTTGCATCGCTCTTAACAATGAAACGATTGACTGTGGGACTTAATTGAACAAACTTTGGACTGTGACCTGATAAATGTGATAAATGAGAAAATTGGATTCCAAGAAATAACATTCTTCTTAATTTGACGGGATTGCCGGAACTTAGCGCTTACACGGGGCGCTGTGGTAGCGCGTCATTTAAAAATTTAGATAAATAAGTCATTCTTTATTGTGGGACCAATCCTAGCCGTTATCGCGCGCTGAAGAATTATCGACTGTTTCAAAAACTACATTTCATTGACTTTCTAACGGTGACAGTCCGTTTGAGTTACAACGGTTGGGTCACCTATTCGTACCAACATGTGTTTAGCGATATTTTTCTGATATTACTAGGTTGCTTCGCTTTTAACAATGAAATGATTGACTGTGGGACTTAATTGAACTAACTTTGGACTGTGACCTGATAAATGCGATAAATGAGACAATTGGACTCCCAGAAATAACATTCTTTTTAATTTGACGGGATTTTCGGAACTCAGCGATTACACTGGGCGCTGTGGTACCGCTTTATTTAAAAATTTAGATAAATAAGTCATTCTTTACTGTGGGACCAATCCTAGCAGTTATTGCGCGCTGAAGAAATATCGACAGTTTCAAAAACTAAATTTTATTGACTTTCTAACGGTGTCAGTCCGTTTGAGTTACAACGGTTGGGTCACACATTCGTACAAACATGTATTTAGCGATATTTTTTTTGATATTACTAAGTTGCATCGCTTTTAACAATGAAACGAATGACTGTGGGACTTAATGTAACTAATTATGGACTGTGACCTTATAAATGTTAAAGTGAGACAATTGGACTCCAAGAAATAACATTCTTCCTAATTTGACATGATTGCCGAAACTCAGCGATTACACTGGGCCCTGTGGTAGCGCTTCAATTAAAAATTAAGATAAAAAAGTCATTCTTTACTGTGGGACCAATCTTAGCCGTTATCGCGCTCTGAAGAAATATCGACAGTTTCAAAGACAAAATTTCATTGACTTTCTAATGGTGTCAGTCCATTTGAGTTACAACGATCGGGTCACATATTCGTACCAACATGTATTTAGCGATGTTTTTTTGATATTACTAGGTTGCATCGCTCTTAACAATGAAACGATTGACTGTGGGACTTAATTGAACGAACTTTGGACTGTGACCTAATAAATGTGATAAATGAGAAAATTGGACTCCAAGAAATAACATTCTTCTCAATTTGACATGATTGCCGGAACTCAGCGATTACACTGGGCGCTGTGGTAGCGCTTTATTTAAGAATTTAGATGAATAAGTCATTCTTTACTGTGGGACCAATCCTATCCGTTATCGCGCACTGAAGAAATAGCGACAGTTTCAGAAACTACATTTTATTGTCTTTCTAACAGCGTCAGTCCGCTTGAGTTACAACGGTTGGGTCACATATTCGTACTAACATGTATTTAGCGATATTTTTTTTTATATTACTAGGTTGCATCGCTTTTAACAATGAAATGATTGACTGTGGGACTTAATTTAACAAACTTTGGACTGTGACCTGATAAATGTGATAAATGAGAAAATTGGACTCCAAGAAATAACATTCTTCTTAATTTGACGAGATTGCCGGAACTTAGCGATTACACGGGGCGCTGTGGTAGCACGTCATTTAAAAATTTAGATAAATAAGTCATTCTTTACTGTGGGACCAATCCTAGCAGTTATTGCGCGCTGAAGAAATATCGACAGTTTCAAAAACTAAATTTTATTGACTTTCTAACGGTGTCAGTCCGTTTGAGTTACAACGGTTGGGTCACACATTCGTACAAACATGTATTTAGCGATATTTTTTTTGATATTACTAAGTTGCATCGCTTTTAACAATGAAACGAATGACTGTGGGACTTAATGTAACTAATTATGGACTGTGACCTTATAAATGTTAAAGTGAGACAATTGGACTCCAAGAAATAACATTCTTCCTAATTTGACATGATTGCCGAAACTCAGCGATTACACTGGGCCCTGTGGTAGCGCTTCAATTAAAAATTAAGATAAAAAAGTCATTCTTTACTGTGGGACCAATCTTAGCCGTTATCGCGCTCTAAAGAAATATCGACAGTTTCAAAGACAAAATTTCATTGACTTTCTAATGGTGTCAGTCCGTTTGAGTTACAACGATCGGGTCACATATTCGTACCAACATGTATTTAGCGATGTTTTTTTGATATTACTAGGTTGCATCGCTCTTAACAATGAAACGATTGACTGTGGGACTTAATTGAACAAACTTTGGACTGTGACCTGATAAATGTGATAAATGAGAAAATTGGATTCCAAGAAATAACATTCTTCTTAATTTGACGGGATTGCCGGAACTTAGCGATTACACGGGGCGCTGTGGTAGCGCGTCATTTAAAAATTTAGATAAATAAGTCATTCTTTATTGTGGGACCAATCCTAGCCGTTATCGCGCGCTGAAGAATTATCGACTGTTTCAAAAACTACATTTCATTGACTTTCTAACGGTGACAGTCCGTTTGAGTTACAACGGTTGGGTCACCTATTCGTACCAACATGTGTTTAGCGATATTTTTCTGATATTACTAGGTTGCTTCGCTTTTAACAATGAAATGATTGACTGTGGGACTTAATTGAACTAACTTTGGACTGTGACCTGATAAATGCGATAAATGAGACAATTGGACTCCCAGAAATAACATTCTTTTTAATTTGACGGGATTTTCGGAACTCAGCGATTACACTGGGCGCTGTGGTACCGCTTTATTTAAAAATTTAGATAAATAAGTCATTCTTTACTGTGGGACCAATCCTAGCAGTTATTGCGCGCTGAAGAAATATCGACAGTTTCAAAAACTAAATTTTATTGACTTTCTAACGGTGTCAGTCCGTTTGAGTTACAACGGTTGGGTCACACATTCGTACAAACATGTATTTAGCGATATTTTTTTTGATATTACTAAGTTGCATCGCTTTTAACAATGAAACGAATGACTGTGGGACTTAATGTAACTAATTATGGACTGTGACCTTATAAATGTTAAAGTGAGACAATTGGACTCCAAGAAATAACATTCTTCCTAATTTGACATGATTGCCGAAACTCAGCGATTACACTGGGCCCTGTGGTAGCGCTTCAATTAAAAATTAAGATAAAAAAGTCATTCTTTACTGTGGGACCAATCTTAGCCGTTATCGCGCTCTGAAGAAATATCGACAGTTTCAAAGACAAAATTTCATTGACTTTCTAATGGTGTCAGTCCGTTTGAGTTACAACGATCGGGTCACATATTCGTACCAACATGTATTTAGCGATGTTTTTTTGATATTACTAGGTTGCATCGCTCTTAACAATGAAACGATTGACTGTGGGACTTAATTGAACGAACTTTGGACTGTGACCTAATAAATGTGATAAATGAGAAAATTGGACTCCAAGAAATAACATTCTTCTCAATTTGACATGATTGCCGGAACTCAGCGATTACACTGGGCGCTGTGGTAGCGCTTTATTTAAGAATTTAGATGAATAAGTCATTCTTTACTGTGGGACCAATCCTATCCGTTATCGCGCACTGAAGAAATAGCGACAGTTTCAGAAACTACATTTTATTGTCTTTCTAACAGCGTCAGTCCGCTTGAGTTACAACGGTTGGGTCACATATTCGTACTAACATGTATTTAGCGATATTTTTTTTTATATTACTAGGTTGCATCGCTTTTAACAATGAAATGATTGACTGTGGGACTTAATTTAACAAACTTTGGACTGTGACCTGATAAATGTGATAAATGAGAAAATTGGACTCCAAGAAATAACATTCTTCTTAATTTGACGAGATTGCCGGAACTTAGCGATTACACGGGGCGCTGTGGTAGCACGTCATTTAAAAATTTAGATAAATAAGTCATTCTTTTTTGTGGGACCAATCCTAGCCGTTATCGCGCGCTGAAGAATTATCGACTGTCTCAAAAACTACATTTCATTGACTTTCTAACGGTGACAGTTCGTTTGAATTACAACGGTTGCGTCACCTATTCGTACCAACATGTGTTTAGCGATATTTTTCTGATATTACTAGGTTGCATCGTTTTTGACAATGAAATGATTGACTGTGGGACTTAATTGAACTAAATTTGAACTGTGACCTGATAAATGCGATAAATGAGACAATTGGACTCCAAGAAATAACATTCTTTTTAATTTGACGGGATTTCCGGAACTCAGCGATTACACTGGGCGCTGTGGTACCGCTTTATTTAAAAATTTAGATAAATAAGTCATTCTTTACTGTGGGACCAAGCCTATCCATTATCGCACGCTGAAGAAAGAGCGACAGTTTCAAAAACTACATTTTATTGTCTTTCTAACAGTGTCAGTCTGTTTGAGTTACAACGGTTGGGTCACATATTTGTACCAACATGTCTTTAGCGATATTTTTTTGATATTGCTAGGCTGCATCGCTCTTAACATTGAAACGATTGACTGTGGGACTTAATTGAACAAACTTTGGACTGTGACCTAATAAATATGATAAATGAGAAAATTGGACTCCAAGAAATAACATTCTTCTTAATTTGACATGATTGCCAGAACTCAGCGATTACACTGGGCGCTGTGGTAGCGCTTTATTTAAGAATTTAGATAAATAAGTCATTCTTTACTGTGGGACCAATCCTATCCGTTATCCCGCGCTGAAGAAATAGCGACAGTTTCAAAAACTACATTTCATTGTCTTTCTAACAGTGTCAGTCCGTTTGAGTTTCAACAGTTGGGTCACATATTCGTACCAACATGTATTTAGCGATATTTATCTGATATTACTAGGTTGCATCGCTTTTAACAGTGAAACGAATGACTGTGGGACTTAATTGAACTAACTTTGGACTGTGAACTGATAAATGTGATAAATGAAAAAGATTTGACTCCAAGAAATAACATTCTTCTTAATTTGACATGATTCCCGGAACTCAGCGGTTACACTGGGCGCTGTGGTAGCGCTTCTTTAAAAATTTAAATTAATAAGCCATTTTTTACTGTGGGTCCAATCCTAGCCGTTATCGCGCGCTGAAGAGATAGCGACAGTTTAAAAAACTACATTTCATTGACTTTCTAACGGTGTCAGTCTGTTTGAGTTACAACGGTTGGGTCACCTATTCGTGCCAACATGTATTTAGCGATATTTTTCTCATATTATTAGGTTGCATTGCTTTTAACAGTGAAACGATTGACTGTGGCACATAATTGAACTGATTTTGGACTGTGACCTTAAAAAATGTTAAAGGGGAGACAATTGGACTCCAAGAAATAACATTCTTCTTAATTTGACATGATTACCGAAACTCAGCGATTACACTGGGCGCTGTGGCAGCGCTTCAATTAAAAATTAAGATAAATAAGTCATTCTTTACTGTGGGACCAATCTTAGCCGTTATCGCGCGCTGAAGAATTAGAGACAGTTTCAAAAACTACATTTCATTGACTTTCTAACGGTGTCAGTCTGTTTGAGTTACAACGGTTGGGTCACCTATTCGTGCCAACATGTATTTAGCGATATTTTTTTGATATTACTAGGTTGCATCGCTCTTAACAATGAAACGATTGACTGTGGGACTTAATTGAACAAACTTTGGACTGTGACCTAATAAATGTGATAAATGAGAAAATTGGACTCCAAGAAATAACATTCTTCTCAATTTGACATGATTGCCGGAACTCAGCGATTACACTGGGCGCTGTGGTAGCGCTTTATTTAAGAATTTAGATAAATAAGTCATTCTTTACTGTGGGACCAATCCTATCCGTTATCGCGCGCTGAAGAAATAGCGACAGTTTCAAAAACTACATTTTATTGTCTTTCTAACAGTGTCAGTCCGTTTGAGTTACAACGGTTGGGTCACATATTCGTACTAACATGTATTTAGCGATATTTTTTTGATATTACTAGGTTGCATCGCTCTTAACAATGAAACGATTAACTGTGGGACTTAATTGAACTGATTATAGACTGTGACCTTGAAAATGTTATAAGTGAGACAAGCGGACTCAAAGAAATAACATTCTTTTTAATTTGACATGATTGCCGGAATTCAGCGATTACACCGTGCGCTGTGGTAGCGCTTCATTTAAAAATTTAGATAAATAAGTCATTCTTTACTGTGGGACAAATCCTAGCCGTTATCACGCTCTGAAGAAATATTGACAGTTTCAAAAACAAAATTTCATTGACTTTCTAAGAGTATCAATCCGTTTGAGTTACAACGGTTGCGTCACATATTGGTACCAACATGTATTTCGTGATATTTTTCCGGTACTACTAGCTGGTATGGCTTTTAACAGTGAAACGATTGATTGTGGGACTTAATTGAACAAACTTTGGACTGTGACCTAATAAATGTGATAAATAAGAAAATAGGACTCCAAGAAATAACATTCTTCCTAATTTGACATGATTGCCGAAACTCAGCAATTACACTGGGCGCTGTGGTAGCGCTTCAATTAAAAATTAAGATAAAAAAGTAATTATTTACTGTGGAACCAATCTTAGCCGTTATCGCGCGCTGAAGAATTAGAGACAGTTTCAAAAACTACATTTCATTGACTTTTTAACGGTGTCAGTCCGTTTGAGTTACAACGGTTGGGTCACCTATTCGTACCAACATGTGTTTAGCGATATTTTTCTAATATTACTAGGTTGCATCGCTCTTAACAATGAAACGATTGACTGTGGGACTTAATTGAACAAACTTTGGACTGTGACCTAATAAATGTGATAAATCAGAAAATTGGACTCCAAGAAATAACATTCTTCTCAATTTGACATGAATGCCGGAACTCAGCGATTACACTGGGCGCTGTGGTAGCGCTTTATTTAAGAATTTAGATAAATAAGTCATTCTTTACTGTGGGACCAATCCTATCCGTTATCGCGCGCTGAAGAAATAGCGACAGTTTCAAAAACAACATTTTATTGTCTTTCTAACAGTGTCAGTCCGTTTGAGTTACAACGGTTGGGTCACATGTTCGTACTAACATGTATTTAGCGATATTTTTTTTATATTACTAGGTTGCATCGTTCTTAACAATGAAACGATTGACTGTGGGACTTAATTGAACAAACTTTGGACTATAACCTAATAAATGTGATAAAAAAACAGAAAATTGGACTCCAAGAAATAACATTCTTCTTAATTTGACATGATTGCCGAAACTCTGCGATTACACTGGGCGCTGTGGTGGCGCTTCATTTAAAAATTTAGATAAATAAGTCATTCTTTACTGTGGGACCAATCCTATCCGTTATCGCGCGTGGAAGAAATAGCGAAAGTTTCAAAAACTACATTTCATTGTCTTTCTAACAGTGTCAGTGCGTTTGAGTTACATCGGTTGGGTCACATATTCGTACCAACATGTATTTAGCGATATTTTTTGATATTACTAGGTTGTATCGCTTGTAACAATAAAACGATTAACTGTGGGACTTAATTGAACTGATTATGGACTGTGACCTTGAAAATGTTATAAGTGAGACAAGCGGACTCAAAGAAATAACATTCTTTTTAATTTGACATGATTGCCGGAATTCAGCGATTACACCTGGCGCTGTGGTAGCGCTTCATTTAAAAATTTAGATAAATAAGTCATTCTTTACTGTGGGACCAATCTTAGCCGTTATCGCGCGCTGAAGAATTAGAGACAGTTTCAAAAACTACATTTCATTGACTTTTTAACGGTGTCAGTCCGTTTGAGTTACAACGGTTGGGTCACCTATTCGTACCAACATGTGTTTAGCGATATTTTTCTAATATTACTAGGTTGCATCGTTCTTAACAATGAAACGATTGACTGTGGGACTTAATTGAACAAACTTTGGACTATAACCTAATAAATGTGATAAAAAAACAGAAAATTGGACTCCAAGAAATAACATTCTTCTTAATTTGACATGATTGCCGAAACTCTGCGATTACACTGGGCGCTGTGGTGGCGCTTCATTTAAAAATTTAGATAAATAAGTCATTCTTTACTGTGGGACCAATCCTATCCGTTATCGCGCGTGGAAGAAATAGCGAAAGTTTCAAAAACTACATTTCATTGTCTTTCTAACAGTGTCAGTGCGTTTGAGTTACATCGGTTGGGTCACATATTCGTACCAACATGTATTTAGCGATATTTTTTGATATTACTAGGTTGTATCGCTTGTAACAATAAAACGATTAACTGTGGGACTTAATTGAACTGATTATGGACTGTGACCTTGAAAATGTTATAAGTGAGACAAGCGGACTCAAAGAAATAACATTCTTTTTAATTTGACATGATTGCCGGAATTCAGCGATTACACCTGGCGCTGTCGTAGCGCTTCATTTAAAAATTTAGATAAATAAGTCATTCTTTACTGTGGGACCAATCCTATCCGTTATCGCGCGCTGAAGAAATAGCGACAGTTTCAAAAACTACATTTTATTGTCTTTCTAACAGTGTCAGTCCGTTTGAGTTACAACGGCTGGGTCACATATTCGTACTAACATGTATTTAGCGATATTTTTTTGATATTACTAGGTTGCATCGCTCTTAACAATGAAACGATTAACTGTGGGACTTAATTGAACTGATTATAGACTGTGACCTTGAAAATGTTATAAGTGAGACAAGCGGACTCAAAGAAATAACATTCTTTTTAATTTGACATGATTGCCGGAATTCAGCGATTACACCGTGCGCTGTGGTAGCGCTTCATTTAAAAATTAAGATAAAAAAGTAATTCTTTACTGTGGGACCAATCTTAGCCGTTATCGCGCGCTGAAGAATTAGAGACAGTTTCAAAAACTACATTTCATTGACTTTTTAATGGTGTCAGTCCGTTTGAGTTACAACGGTTGGGTCACCTATTCGTACCAACATGTGTTTAGCGATATTTTTCTGATATTACTAGGTTGCATCGCTCTTAACAATGAAACGATTGACTGTGGGACTTAATTGAACAAACTTTGGACTATAACCTAATAAATGTGATAAATGAGAAAATTGGACTCCAAGAAATAACATTCTTCTTAATTTGACATGATTGCCGAAACTCTGCGATTACACTGGGCGCTGTGGTGGCGCCTAATTTAAAATTTTAGATAAATAAGTCATTCTTTACTGTGGGACCAATCCTAGCCGTTATCACGCTCTGAAGAAATATCGACAGTTTCAAAAACAAAATTTCATTGACTTTCTAAGAGTATCAATCCGTTTGAGTTACAACGGCTGCGTCACATATTGGTACCAACATGTATTTCGTGATATTTTTCCGGTACTACTAGCTGGTATGGCTTTTAACGGTGAAACGATTGACTGTGGGACTTAATTGAACAAACTTTGGACTGTGACCTAATAAATGTGATAAATAAGAAAATAGGACTCCAAGAAATAACATTCTTCCTAATTTGACATGATTGCCGAAACTCAGCAATTACACTGGGCGCTGTGGTAGCGCTTTAATTAAAAATTAAGATAAAAAAGTAATTATTTACTGTGGGACCAATCTTAGCCGTTATCGCGCGCTGAAGAATTAGAGACAGTTTCAAAAACTACATTTCATTGACTTTTTAACGGTGTCAGTCCGTTTGAGTTACAACGGTTGGGTCACCTATTCGTACCAACATGTGTTTAGCGATATTTTTCTAATATTACTAGGTTGCATCGCTCTTAACAATGAAACGATTGACTGTGGGACTTAATTGAACAAACTTTGGACTATAACCTAATAAATGTGATAAAAAAACAGAAAATTGGACTCCAAGAAATAACATTCTTCTTAATTTGACATGATTGCCGAAACTCTGCGATTACACTGGGCGCTGTGGTGGCGCTTCATTTAAAAATTTAGATAAATAAGTCATTCTTTACTGTGGGACCAATCCTATCCGTTATCGCGCGTGGAAGAAATAGCGAAAGTTTCAAAAACTACATTTCATTGTCTTTCTAACAGTGTCAGTGCGTTTGAGTTACATCGGTTGGGTCACATATTCGTACCAACATGTATTTAGCGATATTTTTTGATATTACTAGGTTGTATCGCTTGTAACAATAAAACGATTAACTGTGGGACTTAATTGAACTGATTATGGACTGTGACCTTGAAAATGTTATAAGTGAGACAAGCGGACTCAAAGAAATAACATTCTTTTTAATTTGACATGATTGCCGGAATTCAGCGATTACACCTGGCGCTGTGGTAGCGCTTCATTTAAAAATTTAGATAAATAAGTCATTCTTTACTGTGGGACCAATCCTATCCGTTATCGCGCGCTGAAGAAATAGCGACAGTTTCAAAAACTACATTTTATTGTCTTTCTAACAGTGTCAGTCCGTTTGAGTTACAACGGCTGGGTCACATATTCGTACTAACATGTATTTAGCGATATTTTTTTGATATTACTAGGTTGCATCGCTCTTAACAATGAAACGATTAACTGTGGGACTTAATTGAACTGATTATAGACTGTGACCTTGAAAATGTTATAAGTGAGACAAGCGGACTCAAAGAAATAACATTCTTTTTAATTTGACATGATTGCCGGAATTCAGCGATTACACCGTGCGCTGTGGTAGCGCTTCATTTAAAAATTAAGATAAAAAAGTAATTCTTTACTGTGGGACCAATCTTAGCCGTTATCGCGCGCTGAAGAATTAGAGACAGTTTCAAAAACTACATTTCATTGACTTTTTAACGGTGTCAGTCCGTTTGAGTTACAACGGTTGGGTCACCTATTCGTACCAACATGTGTTTAGCGATATTTTTCTGATATTACTAGGTTGCATCGCTCTTAACAATGAAACGATTGACTGTGGGACTTAATTGAACAAACTTTGGACTATAACCTAATAAATGTGATAAATGAGAAAATTGGACTCCAAGAAATAACATTCTTCTTAATTTGACATGATTGCCGAAACTCTGCGATTACACTGGGCGCTGTGGTGGCGCCTAATTTAAAATTTTAGATAAATAAGTCATTCTTTACTGTGGGACCAATCCTATCCGTTATCGCGCGTGGAAGAAATAGCGAAAGTTTCAAAAACTACATTTCATTGTCTTTCTAACAGTGTCAGTGCGTTTGAGTTACATCGGTTGGGTCACATATTCGTACCAACATGTATTTAGCGATATTTTTTGATATTACTAGGTTGTATCGCTTGTAACAATAAAACGATTAACTGTGGGACTTAATTGAACTGATTATGGACTGTGACCTTGAAAATGTTATAAGTGAGACAAGCGGACTCAAAGAAATAACATTCTTTTTAATTTGACATGATTGCCGGAATTCAGCGATTACACCTGGCGCTGTGGTAGCGCTTCATTTAAAAATTTAGATAAATAAGTCATTCTTTACTGTGGGACCAATCCTAGCCGTTATCACGCTCTGAAGAAATATCGACAGTTTCAAAAACTAAATTTCATTGACTTTCTAAGAGTATCAATCCGTTTGAGTTACAACGGTTGCGTCACATATTGGTACCAACATGTATTTCGTGATATTTTTCCGGTACTACTAGCTGGTATGGCTTTTAACAGTGAAACGATTGATTGTGGGACTTAATTGAACTAACTTTGTACTGTGACCTGATAAATGAGATAAATGAGACAATTGGACTCCAAGAAATAACATTCTTCTTAATTTGACGGGATTTCCGGAACTCAGCGATTACACTGGGCGCCGTGGTAGCGCTTCATTTAAAAATTCAGATAAATAAGTCATTCTTTACTGTGGGACCAATCCTAGCCGTTATCACGCTCTGAAGAAATATCGACAGTTTCAAAAACTAAATTTCATTGACTTTCTAACAGTGTCAGTCCGTTTGAGTTACAACGGTTGGGTCACATATTCGTACTAACATGTATTTAGCGATATTTTTTTTGATATTGCTAGGTTGCATCGCTTTTAACAATGAAACGATTGACTGTGGGGCTTAATTGAACAAACTTTGGACTATAACCTAATAAATGTGATAAATGAGACAATTGGACTCCAAGAAATAACATTCTTCTTAATTTGACGGGATTTCCGGAACTCAGCGATTACACTGGGCGCCGTGGTAGCACTTCATTTAAAAATTTAGATAAATAAGTCATTCTTTACTGTGGGACCAATCCTAGCCATTATCGCGCTCTGAAGAAATATCGACAGTTTCAAAAACTAAATTTCATTTACTTTCTAACCGTGACAGTCCGTTTGAGTTACAACGGTTGGGTCAAATATTCGTACCAACAAGTATTTAGCGATATTTTTTCGGTACTACTAGGTTGTATGGCTTTCAACAGTGAAACGATTGACTGTGGGACTTAATTGAACTGTTTATGGACTGTGACCTTATAAATGTTAAAGTGAGACAATTGGACTCCAGGAAATAACATTCTTCCTAATTTGACATGATTGCCGAAACTCAGCAATTACATTGGGCGCTGTGGTAGCGCTTCAATTAAAAATTAAGATAAAAAAGTCATTCTTTACTGTGGAACCAATCTTAGCCGTTATCGCGCGCTGAAGAATTAGAGACAGTTTCAAAAACTAAATTTCATTGACTTTCTAACAGTGTCAGTCCGTTTGAGTTACAACGGTTGGGTCACATATTCGTACTAACATGTATTTAGCGATATTTTTTTTGATATTGCTAGGTTGCATCGCTTTTAACAATGAAACGATTGACTGTGGGGCTTAATTGAACAAACTTTGGACTATAACCTAATAAATGTGATAAATGAGACAATTGGACTCCAAGAAATAACATTCTTCTTAATTTGACGGGATTTCCGGAACTCAGCGATTACACTGGGCGCCGTGGTAGCACTTCATTTAAAAATTTAGATAAATAAGTCATTCTTTACTGTGGGACCAATCCTAGCCATTATCGCGCTCTGAAGAAATATCGACAGTTTCAAAAACTAAATTTCATTTACTTTCTAACCGTGACAGTCCGTTTGAGTTACAACGGTTGGGTCAAATATTCGTACCAACAAGTATTTAGCGATATTTTTTCGGTACTACTAGGTTGTATGGCTTTCAACAGTGAAACGATTGACTGTGGGACTTAATTGAACTGTTTATGGACTGTGACCTTATAAATGTTAAAGTGAGACAATTGGACTCCAGGAAATAACATTCTTCCTAATTTGACATGATTGCCGAAACTCAGCAATTACATTGGGCGCTGTGGTAGCGCTTCAATTAAAAATTAAGATAAAAAAGTCATTCTTTACTGTGGAACCAATCTTAGCCGTTATCGCGCGCTGAAGAATTAGAGACAGTTTCAAAAACTACATTTCATTGACTTTTTAACGGTGTCAGTCCGTTTGAGTTACAACGGTTGGGTCACCTATTCGTACCAACATGTGCTTAGCGATATTTTTCTGATAATACTAGGTTGCATCGCTTTTAACAATGAAACGACTGACTGTGGGACTTAATTGAACTAACTTTGGACTGTGACCTGATAAATGTGATAAATGAGACAATTGGACTCCAAGAAATAACATTCTTCTTAATTTGACAGGATTTCCGGAACTCAGCGATTACACTGGGCGCTGTGGTAGCGCTTCAATTAAAAATTAAGATAAAAAAGTCATTCCTTACTGTGGGACCAATCTTAGCCGTTATCGCGCGTTGAAGATTTGGAGACAGTTTCAAAAACTACATTTCATTGACTTTTTAACGGTGTCAGTCCGATTGAGTTACAACGGTTGGGTCACCTATTCGTACCAACATGTGTTTAGCGATATTTTTCTGATATTACTAGGTTGCTTCGCTTTTAACAATGAAACGATTGACTGTGGGACTTAATTGAACTAACTTTGGACTGTGACCTGATAAATGTGATAAATGAGACAATTGGACTACAAGAAATAACATTCTTCTTAATTTGACGGGATTTCCGGAACTCAGCGATTACACTGGGCGCCGTGGTAGCGCTTCATTTAGAAATTTAGATAAATAAGTCATTCTTTACTTTGGGACCAATCCTAGCCATTATCGCGCTCTAAAGAAATATCGACAGTTTCAAAAACTAAATTTCATTGACTTTCTAACCGTGTCAGTCCGTTTGAGTTACAACGGTTGGGTCACATATTCGTACCAACATGTATTTAGCGATATTTTTTGATATTACTAGGTTGTATCGCTTGTAATAATAAAACGATTGACTGTGGGACTTAATTGAACTGATTATGGACTGTGACCTTAAAAATGTTATAAGTGAGACAAGCGGACTCCAAGAAATGACATTCTTCTTAATTTGACGGGATTTCCGGAACTCAGCGATTACACTGGGCGGCGTGGTAGCACTTCATTTAAAAATTTAGATAAATAAGTCATTCTTTACTGTGGGACCAATCCTAGCCATTATTGCGCTCTGAAAAAATATCGACAGTTTCAAAAACTAAATTTCATTTACTTTCTAACCGTGACAGTCCGTTTGAGTTACAACGGTTGGGTCAAATATTCGTACCAACAAGTATTTAGCGATATTTTTTTTGATATTACTAAGTTGCTTCGCTTTTAACAATGAAACGAATGACTGTGGGACTTAATTGAACTAACTTTGGACTTTGACATGATAAATGTGATAAATGAGACAGCTGGACTCCAAGAAATAACATTCTTCTTAATTTGACGGGATTTCCGGAACTCAGCGATTACACTGGGCGCCGTGGTAGCGCTTCATTTAAAAATTCAGATAAATAAGTCATTCTTTACTGTGGGACCAATTCTAGCCGTTATCACGCTCTGAAGAAATATCGACAGTTTCAAAAACTAAATTTCATTGACTTTCTAACAGTGTCAGTCCGTTTGAGTTACAACGGTTGGGTCACATATTCGTACTAACATGTATTTAGCGATATTTTTTTTGATATTGCTAGGTTGCATCGCTTTTAACAATGAAACGATTGACTGTGGGGCTTAATTGAACAAACTTTGGACTATAACCTAATAAATGTGATAAATGAGACAATTGGACTCCAAGAAATAACATTCTTCTTAATTTGACGGGATTTCCGGAACTCAGCGATTACACTGGGCGCCGTGGTAGCGCTTCATTTAAAAATTTAGATAAATAAGTCATTTTTTACTGAGGGACCAATCCTATCTGTTATCGCGGGTGGAAGAAATAGCGACAGTCTCAAAAACTACATTTCATTGTCTTTCTAACAGTGTCAGTCCGTTTGAGTTACATCGGTTGGGTCACATATTCGTACCAACATGTATTTAGCGATATTTTTTGATATTACTAGGTTGTATCGCTTGTAACAATAAAACGATTGACTGTGGGACTTAATTGAACTGATTATGGACTGTGACCTTAAAAATGTTATAAGTGAGACAAGCGGACTCAAAGAAGTAACATTCTTTTTAATTTGACATGATTGCCGGAACTCAGCAATTACACCGGGCGCTGTGGTAGCGCTTCATTTAAGAATTTAGATAAATTAGTCATTCTTAACTGTGGGACCAATCCTAGCCGTTATCGCGGGTGGAAGAAATAGCGACAGTTTCAGAAACTACATTTCATTGACGTTCTAAGAGTATCAATCCGTTTGAGTTACAACGGTTGAGTCAAATATTCGTACCAACATGTCTTTCGTGATATTGTTTCGGTACTACTAGGTTGTATGGCTTTCAACAGTGAAACGATTGACTGTGGGACTTAATTGAACTGTTTATGGACTGTGACCTTATAAATGTTAAAGTGAGACAATTGGACTCCAGGAAATAACATTCTTCCTAATTTGACATGATTGCCGAAACTCAGCAATTACATTGGGCGCTGTGGTAGCGCTTCAATTAAAAATTAAGATAAAAAAGTCATTCTTTACTGTGGAACCAATCTTAGCCGTTATCGCGCGCTGAAGAATTAGAGACAGTTTCAAAAACTACATTTCATTGACTTTTTAACGGTGTCAGTCCGTTTGAGTTACAACGGTTGGGTCACCTATTCGTACCAACATGTGCTTAGCGATATTTTTCTGATAATACTAGGTTGCATCGCTTTTAACAATGAAACGACTGACTGTGGGACTTAATTGAACTAACTTTGGACTGTGACCTGATAAATGTGATAAATGAGACAATTGGACTCCAAGAAATAACATTCTTCTTAATTTGACAGGATTTCCGGAACTCAGCGATTACACTGGGCGCTGTGGTAGCGCTTCAATTAAAAATTAAGATAAAAAAGTCATTCCTTACTGTGGGACCAATCTTAGCCGTTATCGCGCGTTGAAGATTTGGAGACAGTTTCAAAAACTACATTTCATTGACTTTTTAACGGTGTCAGTCCGTTTGAGTTACAACGGTTGGGTCACCTATTCGTACCAACATGTGTTTAGCGATATTTTTCTGATATTACTAGGTTGCTTCGCTTTTAACAATGAAACGATTGACTGTGGGACTTAATTGAACTAACTTTGGACTGTGACCTGATAAATGTGATAAATGAGACAATTGGACTACAAGAAATAACATTCTTCTTAATTTGACGGGATTTCCGGAACTCAGCGATTACACTGGGCGCCGTGGTAGCGCTTCATTTAGAAATTTAGATAAATAAGTCATTCTTTACTTTGGGACCAATCCTAGCCATTATCGCGCTCTAAAGAAATATCGACAGTTTCAAAAACTAAATTTCATTGACTTTCTAACCGTGTCAGTCCGTTTGAGTTACAACGGTTGGGTCACATATTCGTACCAACATGTATTTAGCGATATTTTTTGATATTACTAGGTTGTATCGCTTGTAACAATAAAACGATTGACTGTGGGACTTAATTGAACTGATTATGGACTGTGACCTTAAAAATGTTATAAGTGAGACAAGCGGACTCAAAGAAATAACATTCTTTTTAATTTGACATGATTGCCGGAACTCAGCAATTACACCGGGCGCTGTGGTAGCGCTTCATTTAAGAATTTAGATAAATTAGTCATTCTTAACTGTGGGACCAATCCTAGCCGTTATCGCGGGTGGAAGAAATAGCGACAGTTTCAAAAACTACATTTCATTGACGTTCTAAGAGTATCAATCCGTTTGAGTTAAAACGGTTGAGTCAAATATTCGTACCAACATGTCTTTCGTGATATTTTTTCGGTACTACTAGGTTGTATGGCTTTCAACAGTGAAACGATTGACTGTGGGACTTAATTGAACTGTTTATGGACTGTGACCTTATAAATGTTAAAGTGAGACAATTGGACTCCAGGAAATAACATTCTTCTTAATTTGACAGGATTTCCGGAACTCAGCGATTACACTGGGCGCTGTGGTAGCGCTTCAATTAAAAATTAAGATAAAAAAGTCATTCCTTACTGTGGGACCAATCTTAGCCGTTATCGCGCGTTAAAGATTTGGAGACAGTTTCAAAAACTACATTTCATTGACTTTTTAACGGTGTCAGTCCGTTTGAGTTACAACGGTTGGGTCATCTATTCGTACCAACATGTGTTTAGCGATATTTTTCTGATATTACTAGGTTGCTTCGCTTTTAACAATGAAACGATTGACTGTGGGACTTAATTGAACTAACTTTGGACTGTGACCTGATAAATGTGATAAATGAGACAATTGGACTACAAGAAATAACATTCTTCTTAATTTGACGGGATTTCCGGAACTCAGCGATTACACTGGGCGCCGTGGTAGCGCTTCATTTAGAAATTTAGATAAATAAGTCATTCTTTACTTTGGGACCAATCCTAGCCATTATCGCGCTCTGAAGAAATATCGACAGTTTCAAAAACTAAATTTCATTGACTTTCTAACCGTGTCAGTCCGTTTGAGTTACAACGGTTGGGTCACATATTCGTACCAACATGTATTTAGCGATATTTTTTGATATTACTAGGTTGTATCGCTTGTAACAATAAAACGATTGACTGTGGGACTTAATTGAACTGATTATGGACTGTGACCTTAAAAATGTTATAAGTGAGACAAGCGGACTCAAAGAAATAACATTCTTTTTAATTTGACATGATTGCCGGAACTCAGCAATTACACCGGGCGCTGTGGTTGCGCTTCATTTAAGAATTTAGATAAATTAGTCATTCTTAACTGTGGGACCAATCCTAGCCGTTATCGCGCGCTGAAGAAATAGCGACAGTTTCAAAAACTACATTTCCTTGACTTTCTAAGAGTATCAATCCGTTTGAGTTACAACGGTTGAGTCAAATATTCGTACCAACATGTATTTCGTGATATTTTTTCGGTACTACTAGGTTGTATGGCTTTTAACAGTGAAACCATTGACTGTGGGACTTAATTGAACTGATTATGGACTGTGACCTTATAAATGTTAAAGTGAGACAATTGGACTCCAAGAAATAACATTCTTCCTAATTTGACATGATTGCCGAAACTCAGCAATTACATTGGGCTCTGTGGTAGCGCTTCAATTAAAAATTAAGATAAAAAAGTCATTCTTTACTGTGGGACCAATTTTAGCCGTTATCGCGCGCTGAAGAATTAGAGACAGTTTCAAGAACTACATTTCATTGAGTTTTTAACGGTGTCAGTCCGTTTGAGTTACAACGGTTGGGTCACCTATTCGTACCAACATGTGCTTAGCGATATTTTTCTGATATTACTAGGTTGCATCGCTTTTAACAATGAAACGATTGACTGTGGGACTTAATTGAAATAACTTTGGACTGTGACCTGATAAATGTGATAAATGAGACAATTGGGCTCCAAGAAATAACATTCTTCTTATTTTGACGGGATTTCCGGAACTCAGCTATTACACTGGGCGCTGTGGTAGCTTATCATTTAAAAATTTAGATAAATAAGTCATTCTTTACTGTGGGACCAATCCTAGCCGTTATCGCGCTCTGAAGAAATATCGACAGTTTCAAAAACTAAATTTCATTGACTTTCTAACCGTGTCAGTCCGTTTGAGTTACAACGGTTGGGTCACATATTCGTACCAACATGTATTTAGCGATATTTTTTTTGATATTACAAAGTTGCATCGCTTTTAACAATGAAACGAATGACTGTGGGACTTAATTGAACTAACTTTGGACTGTGACCTGATAAATGTGATAAATGAGACAACTGGACTCCAAGAAATAACATTCTTCTTAATTTGACCTGATTGCCGGAACTCAGCGATTACACTTGGCGCTGTGGTAGCGCTTCATTTAAGAATTTAGATAAATACGTCATTCTTTACTGTAGGACCAATCCTATCCGTTATCACGCGCTGAAGAATTAGAGACAGTTTCAAAAACTACATTTCATTGACTTTTTAAAGGTGTCAGTCCGTTTGAGTTACAACGGTTGGGTCACCTATTCGTACCAACATGTGCTTAGCGATATTTTTCTAATATTACTAGGTTGCATCGCTTTTAACAATGAAACGATTGACTGTGGGACTTAATTGAACTAACTTTGAACTGTGACCTGATAAATGTGATAAATGAGACAATTAGACTCCAAGAAATAGCATTCTTCTTAATTTGACGGGATTTCCGGAACTCAGCGATTACACTGGGCGCTGTGGTAGCGCATCATTTAAAAATTTAGATAAATAAGTCATTCTTTACTGTGGGACCAATCCTAGCCGTTATCGCGCTCCGAAGAAATATCGACAGTTTCAAAAACTAAATTTCATTGACTTTCTAACCGTGTCAGTCCGTTTGAGTTACAACGGTTGGGTCACATATTCGTACCAACATGTATTTAGCGATATTTTTTTTGATATTACTAAGTTGCATCGCTTTTAACAATGAAACGAATGACTGTGGGACTTAATTGAACTAACTTTGGACTGTGACCTGATAAATGTGATAACTGAGACAACTGGACTCCAAGAAATAACATTCTTCTTAATTTGACATGATTGCCGGAACTCAGCGATTACACTGGGCGCTGTGGTACCGCTTCATTTAAGAATTTAGATAAATAAGTCATTCCTTACTGTGGGACCAATCTTAGCCGTTATCGCGCGTTGAAGATTTGGAGACAGTTTCAAAAACTACATTTCATTGACTTTTTAACGGTGTCAGTCCGTTTGAGTTACAACGGTTGGGTCACATATTCGTACCAACATGTATTTAGCGATATTTTTTGATATTACTAGGTTGTATCGCTTGTAACAATAAAACGATTGACTGTGGGACTTAATTGAACTGATTATGGACTGTGACCTTAAAAATGTTAGAAGTGAGACAAGCGGACTCAAAGAAATAACATTCTTTTTAATTTGACATGATTGCCGGAACTCAGCAATTACACCGGGCGCTGTGGTAGCGCTTCATTTAAAAATTTAGATAAATTAGTCATTCTTAACTGTGGGACCAATCCTAGCCGTTATCGCGGGTGGAAGAAATAGCGACAGTTTCAAAAACTACATTTCATTGACGTTCTAAGAGTATCAATCCGTTTGAGTTACAACGGTTGAGTCAAATATTCGTACCAACATGTCTTTCGTGATATTTTTTCGGTACTACTAGGTTGTATGGCTTTCAACAGTGAAACGATTGACTGTGGGACTTAATTGAACTGTTTATGGACTGTGACCTTATAAATGTTAAAGTGAGACAATTGGACTCCAGGAAATAACATTCTTCTTAATTTCACGGGATTTCCGGAACTCAGCGATTACACTGGGCGCCGTGGTAGCGCTTCATTTAGAAATTTAGATAAATAAGTCATTCTTTACTTTGGGACCAATCCTAGCCATTATCGCGCTCTGAAGAAATATCGACAGTTTCAAAAACTAAATTTCGTTGACTTTCTAACCGTGTCAGTCCGTTTGAGTTACAACGGTTGGGTTACATATTCGTACCAACATGTATTTAGCGATATTTTTTGATATTACTAGGTTGTATCGCTTGTAACAATAAAACGATTGACTGTGGGACTTAATTGAACTGATTATGGACTGTGACCTTAAAAATGTTATAAGTGAGACAAGCGGACTCAAAGAAATAACATTCTTTTTAATTTGACATGATTGCCGGAACTCAGCAATTACACCGAGCGCTGTGGTAGCGCTTCATTTAAGAATTTAGATAAATTAGTCATTCTTAACTGTGGGACCAATCCTAGCCGTTATCGCGCGCTGAAGAAATAGCGACAGTTTCAAAAACTACATTTCCTTGACTTTCTAAGAGTATCAATCCGTTTGAGTTACAACGGTTGAGTCAAATATTCGTACCAACATGTATTTCGTGATATTTTTTCGGTACTACTAGGTTGTATGGCTTTTAACAGTGAAACCATTTACTGTGGGACTTAATTGAACTGATTATGGACTGTGACCTTATAAATGTTAAAGTGAGACAATTGGACTCCAAGAAATAACATTCTTCCTAATTTGACATGATTGCCGAAACTCAGCAATTACATTGGGCTCTGTGGTAGCGCTTCAATTAAAAATTAAGATAAAAAAGTCATTCTTTACTGTGGGACCAATTTTAGCCGTTATCGCGCGCTGAAGAATTAGAGACAGTTTCAAGAACTACATTTCATTGACTTTTTAACGGTGTCAGTCCGTTTGAGTTACAACGGTTGGGTCACCTATTCGTACCAACATGTGCTTAGCGATATTTTTCTGATATTACTAGGTTGCATCGCTTTTAACAATGAAACGATTGACTGTGGGACTTAATTGAAATAACTTTGGACTGTGACCTGATAAATGTGATAAATGAGACAATTGGGCTCCAAGAAATAACATTCTTCTTAATTTGACGGGATTTCCGGAACTCAGCTATTACACTGGGCGCTGTGGTAGCGCATCATTTAAAAATTTAGATAAATAAGTCATTCTTTACTGTGGGACCAATCCTAGCCGTTATCGCGCTCTGAAGAAATATCGACAGTTTCAAAAATTAAATTTCATTGACTTTCTAACCGTGTCAGTCCGTTTGAGTTACAACGGTTGGGTCACATATTCGTACCAACATGTATTTAGCGATATTTTTTTTGATATTACTAAGTTGCATCGCTTTTAACAATGAAACGAATGACTGTGGGACTTAATTGAACTAACTTTGGACTGTGACCTGATAAATGTGATAAATGAGACAACTGGACTCCAAGAAATAACATTCTTCTTAATTTGACCTGATTGCCGGAACTCAGCGATTACACTTGGCGCTGTGGTAGCGCTTCATTTAAGAATTTAGATAAATACGTCATTCTTTACTGTAGGACCAATCCTATCCGTTATCACGCGCTGAAGAATTAGAGACAGTTTCAAAAACTACATTTCATTGACTTTTTAAAGGTGTCAGTCCGTTTGAGTTACAACGGTTGGGTCACCTATTCGTACCAACATGTGCCTAGCGATATTTTTCTAATATTACTAGGTTGCATCGCTTTTAACAATGAAACGATTGACTGTGGGACTTAATTGAACTAACTTTGAACTGTGACCTGATAAATGTGATAAATGAGACAATTAGACTCCAAGAAATAGCATTCTTCTTAATTTGACGGGATTTCCGGAACTCAGCGATTACACTGGGCGCTGTGGTAGCGCATCATTTAAAAATTTAGATAAATAAGTCATTCTTTACTGTGGGACCAATCCTAGCCGTTATCGCGCTCTGAAGAAATATCGACAGTTTCAAAAACTAAATTTCATTGACTTTCTAACCGTGTCAGTCCGTTTGAGTTCCAACGGTTAGGTCACATATTCGTACCAACATGTATTTAGCGATATTTTTTTTGATATTACTAAGTTGCATCGCTTTTAACAATGAAACGAATGACTGTGGGACTTAATTGAACTAACTTTGGACTGTGACCTGATAAATGTGATAAATGAGACAACTGGACTCCAAGAAATAACATTCTTCTTAATTTGACATGATTGCCGGAACTCAGCGATTACACTGGGCGCTGTGGTACCGCTTCATTTAAGAATTTAGATAAATAAGTCATTCTTCATTGTGGGACCAATCCTATCCGTTATCGCGCGCTGAAGAAATAGCGACAGTTTCAAAAACTACATTTCATTGTCTTTCTAACAGTGTCAGTCCGTTTGAGTTACATCGGTTGGGTCACATATTCGTACCAACATGTATTTAGCGATATTTATTTGATATTACAAGGTTGTATCGCTTTTAACAATGAAACAATTGACTGTGGGACTTAATTGAACAAACTTTGGACTACCACCTAATAAATGTGATAAATGAGAAAATTGGACTCCAAGAAATAACATTCTCCTCAATTTGACATGATTGCCGAAACTCAGCGATTACACTGGGCGCTGTGGTAGCGCTTTATTTAAGAATTTAGATAAATAAGTCAATCTTTACTGTGGGACCAATCCTAGCCGTTATCGCGCGCTGAATAAATAGCGACAGTTTCAAAAACTACATTTCATTGGCTTTCTAACAGTATCATCCGTTTGAGTTACAACGGTGGAGTCACATATTCATACCAACATGTATTTCGTGCTATTTTCCGGTATTACTAGGTTGTATGGCTTTTACCAGTGAAACGATTGACTGTTCGACTTAATTGAACTGATTATGGACTGTGACCTTAAAAATGTTATAAGTGAGACAAGCGGACTCAAAGAAATAACATTCTTTTTAATTTGACATGATTGCCGGAACTCAGCGATTACACTGGGCGCCGTGGTAGCGCTTCATTAATGAATTTAGATAAATTAGTCATTCTTAACTGTGGGACCAATCCTAGCCGTTTTCGCGCGCTGAAGAAATAGCGAGAGTTTCGAAAATTTCATTTCATTGACTTTCTAAGAGTATCAATCCGTTTGAGTTACAACAGTTGAGTCACATATTCGTACCAACATGTATTTCCTGATATTTTTCTGGTACTACTAGCTTGTATGGCTTTTAACAGTGAAACGATTGACTGTGGGACTTAATTGAACTGATTATGGACTGTGACCTTATAAATGTTAAAGTGAGACAATTGGACTCCAAGAAATTTCATTCTTCCTAATTTGACATGATTGCCGAAACTCAGCGATTACACTGGGCGCTGTGGTAGCGCTTCATTTAAGAATTTAGATAAATAACTCATTCTTTATTGTGGGACCAATCCTATCCGTTATCGCGCGCTGAAGAAATTGCGACAGTTTTAAAAACTACATTTTATTGTCTTTCTAACAGTGTCAGTCCGTTTGAGTTACATCGGTTGGGTCACATACTCGTACCAACATGTATTTAGCGATATTTTTTTGATATTACTAGGTTGTATCGCTTTTAACAATGAAACAATTGACTGTGGGACTTAATTAAACAAACTTTGGACTACCACCTAATAAATGTGATAAATGAGAAAATTGGACTCCAAGAAATAACATTCTTCCTAATTTGACATGATTGCCGAAACTCAGCAATTGCATTGGGCTCTGTGGTAGCGCTTCAATTAAAAATTAAGATAAAAAAGTCATTCTTTACTGTGGGACCAATTTTAGCCGTTATCGCGCGCTGAAGAATTAGAGACAGTTTCAAGAACTACATTTCATTGTCTTTCTAACAGTGTCAGTCCGTTTGAGTTACATCGGTTGGGTCACATACTCGTACCAACATGTATTTCGTGATATTGTTTCATTACTACTAGGTTGTATGGCTTTTAACAGTGAAACCATTGACTGTGGGACTTAATTGAACTGATTATGGACTGTGACCTTATAAATGTTAAAGTGAGACAATTGGACTCCAAGAAATAACATTCTTCCTAATTTGACATGATTGCCGAAACTCAGCAATTACATTGGGCTCTGTGGTAGCGCTTCAATTAAAAATTAAGATAAAAAAGTCATTCTTTACTGTGGGACCAATTTTAGCCGTTATCTCGCGCTGAAGAATTAGAGACAGTTTCACGAACTACATTTCATTGACTTTTTAACGGTGTCAGTCCGTTTGAGTTACAACGGTTGGGTCACCTATTCGTACCAACATGTGCTTAGCGATATTTTTCTGATATTACTAGGTTGCATCGCTTTTAACAATGAAACGATTGGCTGTGGGACTTAATTGAAATAACTTTGGACTGTGACCTGATAAATGTGATAAATGAGACAATTGGGCTCCAAGAAATAACATTCTTCTTAATTTGACGGGATTTCCGGAACTCAGCTATTACACTGGGCGCTGTGGTAGCGCATCATTTAAAAATTTAGATAAATAAGTCATTCTTTACTGTGGGACCAGTCCTAGCCGTTATCGCGCTCTGAAGAAATATCGGCAGTTTCAAAAACTAAATTTCATTGACTTTCTAACGGTGCCAGTCCGTTTGAGTTACAACGGTTGGGTCACATATTCGTACCAACATGTATTTAGCGATATTTTTTTGATATTACTAAGTTGCATCGCTTTTAACAATGAAACGAATGACTGTGGGACTTAATTGAACTAACTTTGGACTGTGTCCTGATAAATGTGATAAATGAGACAACTGGACTCCAAGAAATAACATTCTTCTTAATTTGACCTGATTGCCGGAACTCAGCGATTACACTTGGCGCTGTGGTAGCGCTTCATTTAAGAATTTAGATAAATACGTCATTCTTTACTGTGGGACCAATCCTATCCGTTATCACGGGCTGAGGAATTAGAGACAGTTTCAAAAACTACATTTCATTGACTTTTTAAAGGTGTCAGTCCGTTTGAGTTACAACGGTTGGGTCACCTATTCGTACCAACATGTGCTTAGCGATATTTTTCTAATATTACTAGGTTGCATCGCTTTTAACAATGAAACGATTGACTGTGGGACTTAATTGAACTAACTTTGAACTGTGATCTGATAAATGTGATAAATGAGACAATTAGACTCCAAGAAATAGCATTCTTCTTAATTTGACGGGATTTCCGAAACTCAGCGATTACACTGGGCGCTGTGGTAGCGCATCATTTAAAAATTTAGATAAATAAGTCATTCTTTACTGTGGGACCAATCCTAGCCGTTATCGCGCTCTGAAGAAATATCGACAGTTTCAAAAACTAAATTTCATTGACTTTCTAACCGTGTCAGTCCGTTTGAGTTACAACGGTTGGGTCACATATTCGTACCAACATGTATTTAGCGATATTTTTTTTGATATTACTAAGTTGCATCGCTTTTAACAATGAAACGAATGACTGTGGGACTTAATTGAACTAACTTTAAACTGTGACCTGATAAATGTGATAAATGAGACAACTGGACTCCAAGAAATAACATTCTACTTAATTTGACATGATTGCCGGAACTCAGCGATTACACTGGGCGCTGTGGTACCGCTTCATTTAAGAATTTAGATAAATAAGTCATTCTTTATTGTGGCACCAATCCTATCCGTTATCGCGCGCTGAAGAAATAGCGACAGTTTCAAAAACTACATTTCATTGTCTTTCTAACAGTGTCAGTCCGTTTGAGTTACATCGGTTGGGTCACATATTCGTACCAACATGTATTTAGCGATATTTTTTTGATATTACTAGGTTGTATCGCTTTTAACAATGAAACAATTGAATGTGGGACTTAATTGAACAAACTTTGGACTACCACCTAATAAATGTGATAAATGAGAAAATTGGACTCCAAGAAATAACATTCTCCTCAATTTGACATGATTGCCGAAACTCAGCGATTACACTGGGCGCTGTGGTAGCGCTTTATTTAGGAATTTAGATAAATAAGTCATTCTTTACTGTGGGACCAATCCTAGCCGTTATCGCGCGCTGAATAAATAGCGACAGTTTCAAAAACTACATTTCATTGGCTTTCTAACAGTATCATCCGTTTGAGTTACAACGGTGGAGTCACATATTCATACCAACATGTATTTCGTGCTATTTTCCGGTATTACTAGGTTGTATGGCTTTTACCAGTGAAACGATTGACTGTTCGACTTAATTGAACTGATTATGGACTGTGACCTTAAAAATGTTATAAGTGAGACAAGCGGACTCAAAGAAATAACATTCTTTTTAATTTGACATGATTGCCGGAACTCAGCGATTACACTGGGCGCCGTGGTAGCGCTTCATTAATGAATTTAGATAAATTAGTCATTCTTAACTGTGGGACCAATCCTAGCCGTTTTCGCGCGCTGAAGAAATAGCGAGAGTTTCAAAAATTTCATTTCATTGACTTTCTAAGAGTATCAATCCGTTTGAGTTACAACGGTTGAGTCACATATTCGTACCAACATGTATTTCCTGATATTTTTCTGGTACTACTAGCTTGTATGGCTTTTAACAGTGAAACGATTGACTGTGGGACTTAATTGAACTGATTATGGACTGTGACCTTATAAATGTTAAAGTGAGACAATTGGACTCCAAGAAATTTCATTCTTCCTAATTTGACATGATTGCCGGAACTCAGCGATTACACTGGGCGCTGTGGTAGCGCTTCATTTAAGAATTTAGATAAATAACTCATTCTTTACTGAGGGACAAATCCTATCCGTTATCGCGCGTGAAAGATTTAGCGACAGTTTCAAAAACTACATTTCATTGTCCTTCTAACAGTGTCAGTCCGTTTGAGTTACATCGGTTGGGTCACCTATTCGCACCAACATGTGCTTAGCGATATTTTTCTGATATTACTAGATTGCATCGCTTTTAACAATGAAACGATTGACTGTGGGACTTAATTGAACTAACTTTTAACTGTGACCTGATAAATGTGATAAATGAGACAATTGGACCCCAAGAAATAACATTCTTCTTAATTTGACGGGATTTCCGGAACTCAGCGATTACACTGGGCGCTGTGGTAGCGCATCATTTAAAAGTTTAGATAAATAAGTCATTCTTTACTGTGGGACCAATCTTAGCCGTTATTGCGCTCTGAAGAAATATCGGCAGTTTCAAAAACTAAATTTCATTGACTTTCTAACAGTGTCAGTCCGTTGGAGTCACAACGGTTGGGTCACATATTCGTACCAACATGTATTTAGCGATATTTTTTTGATATTACTAAGTTGCATCGCTTTTAACAATGAAACGAATGACTGTGGGACTTAATTGAACTAACTTTGGACTGTGACCTGATAAATGTGATAAATGAGAAAATTGGACTCCAAGAAATAACATTCTCCTCAATTTGACATGATTGCCGAAACTCAGCGATTACACTGGGCGCTGTGGTAGCGCTTTATTTAAGAATTTAGATAAATAAGTCATTCTTTACTGTGGGACCAATCCTAGCCGTTAACGCGCGCTGAAGAAATAGCGAGAATTTCAAAAACTTCATTTCATTGACTTTCTAAGAGTATCAATCCGTTTGAGTTACAACGGTTGAGTCACATATTCGTATTAACATGTATTTCCTGATATTTTTCCGGTACTACTAGCTTGTATGGCTTTTACCAGTGAAACGATTGACTGTGGGACTTAATTGAACTGATTATGGACTGTGACTTTAAAAATGTTATAAGTGAGACAAGCGGACTCAAAGAAATAACATTCTTTTTAATTTGACATGATTGCCGGAACTCAGCGATTACACTGGGCGCCATGGTAGCGCTTCATTTATAAATTTAGATAAATTAGTCATTCTTAACTGTGGGACCAATCCTAGCCGTTATCGCGCGCTGAAGAAATAGCAAGAGTTTCAAAAACTTTATTTCATTGACTTTCTAAGAGTATCAATCCGTTTGAGTTACAACGGTTGAGACACATTTTCGTACCAACATGTATTTCCTGATATTTTTCCGGTACTACTAGCTTATATGGCTTTTAACGGTGAAACGATTGACTGTGGGACTTAATTGAACTGATTATGGACTGTGACCTTATAAATGTTAAAGTGAGACAATTGGACTCCAAGAAATTTCATTCTTCCTAATTTGACATGATTGCCGGAACTCAGCGGTTACACTGGGCGCTGTGGTAGCGCTTCATTTAAGAATTTAGATAAATAACTCATTCTTTACTGAGGGACAAATCCTATCCGTTATCGCGCGGGGAAGAATTAGCGACAGTTTCAAAAACTACATTTCATTGTCTTTCTAACAGTGTCAGTCCGTTTGAGTTACATCGGTTGGGTCACATATTCGTACCAACATGTATTTAGCGATATTTTTTGATATTACTAGGTTGTATCGCTTTTAACAATGAAACGATTGACTGTGGGACTTAATTGAACTAACTTTGGACTGTGACCTGATAAATGTGATAAATGAGACAATTGGACTTCAAGAAATAACATTCTTCTTAATTTGACGGGATTTCCGGAACTCAGCGATTACACTGGGCGCTGTGGTAGCGCATCATTTAAAAGTTTAGATAAATAAGTCATTCTTTACTGTGGGACCAATCTTAGCCGTTATTGCGCTCTGAAGAAATATCGGCAGTTTCAAAAACTAAATTTCATTGACTTTCTAACAGTGTCAGTCCGTTGGAGTCACAACGGTTGGGTCACATATTCGTACCAACATGTATTTAGCGATATTTTTTTGATATTACTAAGTTGCATCGCTTTTAACAATGAAACGAATGACTGTGGGACTTAATTGAACTAACTTTGGACTGTGACCTGATAAATGTGATAAATGAGAAAATTGGACTCCAAGAAATAACATTCTCCTCAATTTGACATGATTGCCGAAACTCAGCGATTACACTGGGCGCTGTGGTAGCGCTTTATTTAAGAATTTAGATAAATAAGTCATTCTTTACTGTGGGACCAATCCTAGCCGTTAACGCGCGCTGAAGAAATAGCGAGAATTTCAAAAACTTCATTTCATTGACTTTCTAAGAGTATCAATCCGTTTGAGTTACAACGGTTGAGTCACATATTCGTATTAACATGTATTTCCTGATATTTTTCCGGTACTACTAGCTTGTATGGCTTTTAACAGTGAAACGATTGACTGTGGGACTTAATTGAACTGATTATGGACTGTGACCTTATAAATGTTAAAGTGAGACAATTGGACTCCAAGAAATTTCATTCTTCCTAATTTGACATGGTTGCCGGAAATCAGCTATTACACTGGGCGCTGTGGTAGCGCTTCATTTAAGAATTTACATAAATAACTCATTCTTTACTGAGGGACAAATCCTATCCGTTATCGCGCGTGAAAGAATTAGCGACAGTTTCAAAAACTACATTTCATTGTCTTTCTAACAGTGTCAGTCCGTTTGAGTTACATCGGTTGGGTCACATATTCGTACCAACATGTATTTAGCGATATTTTTTGATATTACTAGGTTGTATCGCTTGTAACAATAAAACGATTGACTGTGGGACTTAATGGAACTGATTACGGACTGTGACCTTAAAAATGTTATAAGTGAGACAATTAGACTCCAAGAAATAACATTCTTCCTAATTTGACATGATTGCCGAAACTCAGCAATTACATTGGGCGCTGTGGTAGCGCTTCAATTAAAAATTAAGATAAAAAAGTCATTCTTTACTGTGGGACCAATCTTAGCCGTTATCGCGCGCTGAAGAATTAGAGACAGTTTCAAAAACTACATTTCATTGACTTTTTAACGGTCTCAGTCCGTTTGAGTTACAACGGTTGGGTCACCTATTCGTACCAACATGTTCTTAGCGACATTTTTCTGATATTACTAGGTTGCATCGCTTTTAACAATGAAGCGATTGACTGTGGGACTTAATTGAACTAACTTTGGACTGTGACCTGATAAATGTAATAAATGAGACAATTGGACTCCAAGAAATAACATTCTTCTTAATTTGACGGGATTTCCGGAAGTCAGCAATTACACTGGGCGCCGTGGTAGCGCTTCATTTATGAATTTAGATAAATTAGTCATTCTTAACTGTGGGACCAATCCTAGCCGTTATCGCGCGCTGAAGAAATAGCGAGAGTTTCAAAAACTTCATTTCATTGACTTTCTAAGAGTATCAATTCGTTTGATTTACAACGGTTGGGTCACATATTCGTACCAACATGTATTTCCTGATATTTTTCCGGTACTACTAGCTTGTATGGCTTTTAACAGTGAAACGATTGACTGTGGGACTTAATTGAACTGATTATGGACTGTGACCTTATAAATGTTAAAGTGAGACAATTGGACTCCAAGAAATTTCATTCTTCCTAATTTGACATGATTGCCGGAACTCAGCGGTTACACTGGGCGCTGTGGTAGCGCTTCATTTAAGAATTTAGATAAATAACTCATTCTTTACTGATGGACAAATCCTATCCGTTATCGCGCGTGGAAGAAATAGCGACAGTTTCAAAAACTACATTTCATTGTCTTTCTAACAGTGTCAGTCCGTTTGAGTTACATCGGTTGGGTCACATATTCGTACCAACATGTATTTAGCGATATTTTTTGATATTACTAGGTTGTATCGCTTGTAACAATAAAACGATTGACTGTGGGACTTAATTGAACTGATTACGGACTGTGACCTTAAAAATGTTATAAGTGAGACAATTGGACTCCAAGAAATAACATTCTTCCTAATTTGACATGATTGCCGAAACTCAGAAGTTACATTGGGAGCTGTGGTAGCGCTTCAATTAAAAATTAAGATAAAAAAGTCATTCTTTACTGTGGGACCAATCTTAGCCGTTATCGCGCGCTGAAGAATTAGAGACAGTTTCAAAAACTACATTTCATTGACTTTCTAACGGTGTCAGTCCGTTTGAGTTACAATGGTTGGGTCACCTATTCGTACCAACATGTGCTTAGCGATATTTTTCTGATATTACTAGGTTGCATCGCTTTTAACAATGAAACGATTGACTGTGGGACTTAATTGAACTAACTTTGGACTGTGACCTGATAAATGTGATAAATGAGACAATTGGACTCCAAAAAATAACATTCTTCTTAATTTTACGGGATTTCCGGAAGTCAGTGATTACACTGGGCGCTGTGGTAGCGCATATTTAAAAATTTAGATAAATAAGTCATTCTTTACTGTGGGACCAATCGTAGCCGTTATCGCGCTCTGAAGAAATATCGACAGTTTCAAAAACTAAATTTCATTGACTTTCTAACCGTGTCAGTCCGTTTGAGTTACAACGTTTGGGTCACATATTCGTACCAACATGTATTTAGCGATATTTTTTTTGATATTGCTAAGTTGCATCGCTTTTAACAATGAAACGAATGACTATGCGACTTAATTGAACTAACTTTGTACTGTGACATGATAAATGTGATAAATGAGACAACTGGACTCCAAGAAATAACATTCTTCTTAATTTGACATGATTGCCGGAACTCAGCGGTTACACTGGGCGCTGTGGTAGCGCTTCATTTAAGAATTTAGATAAATAAGTCATTCTTTACTGTGGGACCAATCCTATCCGTTATCGGCGCTGAAGAAATAGCGACAGTTTCAAAAACTACATTTCATTGTCTTTCTAACAGTGTCAGTCCGTTTGAGTTAAATTGGTTGGGTCACATATTCGTACCAACATGTATTTAGCGATATTTTTTTGATATTACTAGGTTGTATCGCTTTTAACAATGAAACGATTGACTGTGGGACTTAATTGAACAAACTTTGGACTACCACCTAATAAATGTGATAAATGAGAAAATTGGACTCCAAGAAATAAAATTCTCTTCAATTTGACATGATTGCCGAAACTCAGCGATTACACTGGGCGCTGTGGTAGCGCTTCATTTAAGAATTTAGATAAATAAGTCATTCTTTACTGTGGGACCAATCCTAGCCGTTATCGCGCGCTGAATAAATAGCGACAGTTTCAAAAACTACATTTTATTGGCTTTCTAACAGTATCAATCCGTTTGAGTTACAACGGTTGAGTCACATATTCGTACCAACATGTATTTCGTGCTATTTTCCGGTATTACTAGGTTGTATGGCTTTTACCAGTGAAACGATTGACTGTGGGATTTAATTGAACTGATTATGGACTGTGACCATAAAATTGTTATAAGTGAGACAAGCGGACTCAAAGAAATAACATTCTTTTTAATTTGACATGATTGCCGGAACTCAGCGATTACACTGGGTGCCGTGGTAGCGCTTTATTTAAGAATTTAGATAAATTAGTCATTCTTAACTGTGGGACCAATCCTAGCCGTTATCGCGCGCTGAAGAAATAGCGACAGTTTCAAAAACTTCATTTTATTGACTTTCTAAGAGTATCAATCCGTTTGAGTTACAACGGTTGAGTCACATATTCGTACCAACATGTATTTAGCGATATTTTTTGATATTGCTAGGTTGTATCGCTTGTAACAATAAAACGATTGACTGTGGGACTTAATTGAACTGATTATGGACTGTGACCTTAAAAATGTGATAAGTGAAACAAGTGGACTAAAAGAAATAACATTCTTTTTAATTTGACATGATTGCCGGAACTCAGCGATTACACCGGGTGCTGTGATAGCGCTTCATTTAAGAATTTAGATAAATTAGTCATTCTTAACTTTGGGACCAATCCTAGCCGTTATCGCGCGCTGAAGAAATAGCGACCGTTTCAAAAACTACCTTTCATTGACTTTCTAAGAGTATTAATCCGTTTAAGTTACAACGGTTGAGTCACATATTCGTACCAGCATGTATTTCGTGATATTTTTTCGGTACTACTAGCTTGTATGGCTTTTAACAGTGAAACGATTGACTGTGGGACTTAATTGAACTGATTATGGACTGTGATCTTATAAATGTTAAAGTGAGACAATTGGACTCCAAGATATAACATTCTTCTTAATTTGACGTGATTGTCGGAACTCAGCGATTACACTGGGCGCTGTGGTAACGCTTCAATCAAAAATTTAGATAAATAAGTCGTTCTTTACTGTGGGACCAATCCTAGCCGTTATTACACGCTGAAGAAATAGCGACAGTTTTAAAAACTACATTTCATTGACTTTCTAAGAGTATCAATCCGTTTGAGTTACAACGGTTGAGTCACATATTCGTACCAACATGTATTTCGTGATATTTTTCCGGTACTACTAGCTTGTATGGCTTTTAACAGTGAAACGATTGACTGTGGGACTTAATTGAACTGATTATGGACTGTGACCTTTAAAATGTGATAAGTGAAACAAGCGGACTCCAAGATATAACATTCTTCTTAGTTTGACGTGATTGTCGGAACTCAGCGATTACACTGGGCGCTGTGGTAGCGCTTCATTTAAGAATTTAGATAAATAAGTCATTCTTTACTGAGGGACCAATCCTATCCGTTATCGCGCGTGGAAGAAATAGCGACAGTTTCAAAAACTACATTTCATTGTCTTTCTAACAGTGTCAGTCCGTTTGAGTTACATCGGTTGGGTCACATATTCGTACCAACATGTATTTAGCGATATTTTTTGATATTACTAGGTTGTATCGCTTGTAACAATAAAACGATTGACTGTGGGACTTAATTGAACTGATTATGGACTGTGACCTTTAAAATGTGATAAGTGAAACAAGCGGACTCAAAGAAATAACATTCTTTTTAATTTGACATGATTGCCGGAACTCAGCGATTACACCGGGCGCTGTGGTAGCGCTTCATTTAAGAATTTAGATAAAATAGTCATTCTTAACTGTGGGACCAATCCTAGCCGTTATCGCGCGCTGAAGAAATAGCGACAGTTTCAAAAACGACATTGCATTGACTTTCTAAGAGTATCAATCCGTTTGAGTTACAACGGTTGAGTCACATATTCGTACCAACATGTATTTCGTGATATTTTTCCGGTACTACTAGCTTGTATGGCTTTTAACAGTGAAACGATTGACTGTGGGACTTAATTGAACTGATTATGGACTGTGACCTTATAAATGTTAAAGTGAGAAATTTGGACTCCAAGATATAACATTCTTCTTAATTTGACGTGATTGTCGGAACTCAGCGATTACACTGGGCGCTGTGGTAACGCTTCATTCAAAAATTTAGATAAATAAGTCATTCTTTACTGTGCGACCGATCCTAGCCGTTATTGCACGCTGAAGAAATAGCGACAGTTTTAAAAACTACATTTCATTGACTTTCTAAGAGTATCAATCCGTTTGAGTTACAACGGTTGAGTCAAATATTCGAACCAACATGTATTTCGTGATATTGTTTCGGTACTACTAGGTTGTATGGTTTTAAAAGTGAAACGATTGACTGTTGGACTTAATTGAACTGATTATGGACTGTGACCTTATAAATGTTAAAGTGAGACAATTGGGCTCCAAGAAATAACATTCTTCCTAATTTGACATGATTGCCGAAACTCAGCAATTACATTGGGCGCTGTGGTAGCGCTTCAATTGAAAATTAAGATAAAAAAGTAATTCTTTACTGTGGGACCAATCTTAGCCGTTATCGCGCGCTGAAGAATTACAGACAGTTTCAAAAACTAAATTTCATTGACTTTCTAACCGTGTCAGTCCGTTTGAGTTACAATAGTTGTGTCACATATTCGTACCAACATGTATTTAGCGATAATTTTTTTGATATTACTAAGTTGCATCGGTTTTAACAATGAAACGAATGACTTTGGGACTTAATTAAACTAAGTTTGGACTACCACCTAATAAATGTGATAAATGAGAAAATTGGACAAGTTGAGTCCAAGAAATAGCATTCTTTTTAATTTGAAATGATTGCCGAAACTCAGCGATTGCACTGGGAGCTGTGGTAGCGCTTCAATTAAAAATTAAGATTAAAAAGTCATTTTTTACTGCGGGACCAATCCTAGGCGTTATCGCGCGCTAAAGAAATAGCGACAGTCTCGAAAACTACATTTCATTGACTTTTTAACGGTGTCAGTCCGTTTGAGTTACAACGGTTGTGTCACCTATTCGTACCAACATGTGTTTAGCGATATTTTTCTGATATTACTAGGTTGCATCGCTTTTAACAATGAAACGATTGACTGTGAGACTTAATTGAACTAACTTTGGACTGTGACCTGATAAATGTGATAAATGAGACAATTGGACTCCAAGAAATAACATTCTTCTTAATTTGACGGGATTTCCGGAACTCTTTTTTCTTTTTTTTTTTCAATTTATTTAAAGTCGATTATTCGCATATTTACAATAGTTTCCAAAAAAAAAAAGCAATTAAGAAAACTAATCTAAATCGACTAAATTTTTTTATGTTTACAATAAAATAAAATCATTTTTTTATTTATATAAACAATAATAACAACAAAGTTCTATAAAGGGACCTTACATTCATCACAGTTACATTTAGATCCGTCCCACATTTTAATCATGCTTTTAAAAACTTTAAGGTTGTCACATCGTTTCAAATGTGATGGTAGGTTATTCCAAATCTTTGGTCCCAGGGCTGATAAGCTATTAGTTCCAAAAGTTGCGGTCCTTTTCTTTGAGACTACCAAATTATTTTTATTTTGTTCTCTGACTGTCCTACCGTTATCATTTAAACAAAATATATCTTTCATAAAAAGAGGGCTGCTGTTATTTATAGTTTTAGAGATTTCTATACACAATGACCGTAAGCGATTTACATTCATGTGACTCTTGCTGGAATTTTTAAGTAAATTTTGGTATGTACTTACCGTATCATTATACAGAAATCTTAATGCTCGTTTTTGTATCATTTCGACTTTAGATAAAGATTTAGAAGAAGAAAAATGCCATATAAGGGAACAATAATTGAAATTTGCGTAGATAAAACTTTGAACTAAAATATATTTTGCTTGAAAGGATAAGAAACTTCTAAATCGAAATAAGGCATTTAGTTGGGCTGATGCTTTGCGACACAAATCACTAACGTGTCTGTCAAAATTTGATTTATTGTCTATAGTCACACCTAGTAATTTCGCGTTATTTTCACTTTCAATAGTTTTATTTCCTATGTTAAATTTTAGACCTAAATTATCTGCCTTATTCTTTGTCAGAATTATCGAGTGAAACTTTTCAGGGTTTGCAGTCATTTTATTCTCTTTTAACCAGGAGAGGGCAGTTTTAGCTTCGTTTTCTAAAGTATTTATCAAATTAGGAATAGAATTTGAGAAGTTGGATATTGTGTTATCATCAGCGTAATTATGTAGCTTATATTTTTCTATAAAAAGAAACAAATCATTTATAAATATATTGAATATGATAGGTCCCAAAATAGAACCTTGTGGTACACCAGATAAGATAATTTGAAATAGACTATAGATCCCATTTATTCGAGTGGCTTGCTCTCTATCAGTAAGATAAGATAGAATGAATTGAAGAGACTTATTGTCAAATCCGTAAGCAGCTAATTTCGCAATTAGTAAGTCATGTGGTACACAGTCAAAAGCTTTTGAAAGATCCATCAAGATCGCACCCACCACATAATTCTTATCAAGTTTACTCTTCCATTCCTCTATTAAGCGAATTAATACTTGTTGGGTACTATAGCATTTCCTATAGGCGGAGAGAAAGGTCGACAATTTTGATTCCATATAAGCGGTTATTTGTTCTTTCATAACCCTTTCGTAAAATTTAGAAAAAACATTTAAAACACTGACAGGCCTGTAGTTTGATATTTTAGTTTTATCTTTTCCTCCCTTATCCAATGGCGTTACAGCAGCTCGCTTAGCTTTGCTTGGAAATTTGTTTGAAACTATGCTTTTCTATGATAGATGTGAAAACATTGGTGAGGTTTTCATAATTCAGTTCAGGATCTTTACTATTACAAATAAAATTTGCGTTCTCAACATCACGTAAAAAGTTGGCTTCATTAAAATTTTTGTAACTTCTGTAAATAATTTTCTTGGATGCTAAGCGTGCTAAATGAGATTTTAAAAATGTTGTTACCATTTGATGATGATCACTTAATCCTGTTTCACATGTTAGTGTGTGTTGAAAACATCTGGGTCTATTTGTAAGAATGACATCAATAGCTGTTCCGTTAGGACTAGCAAAACAACTTTTGTTTTTGACAAGATTTTCAAGCCTAAAAATATCACAGAATTTATTTAAGGTTTCGAAACCAGAATCGTTCGAGTTATGGCAATCGATATTTATATCACCCATAATTATTATGTTTTCGACTTTAGATAGAGCTTTATTTAAAGCTATCTCTAATTCCTCAAAAAAGTTATTTAAGTTTGAATAATGAGGTGGTCTATAAATACTGATAACTGTCCATGTCCACTCAGCGATTACACTGGGCGCTGTGGTAGCACTTCATTTAAGAATTTAGATAAATAAGTCATTCTTTTCTGTGGGACCAATCCTAGCCGTTATCGCGCGCTGAATAAATAGCGACAGTTTCAAAAACTACATTTCATTGGCTTTCTAACAGTATCAATCCGTTTGAGTTACAACGGTTGAGTCACATATTCCTACCAACATGTATTTCGTGCTATTTTCCGGTATTACTAGGTTGTATGGCCTTTACCAGTGAAATGATTGACTGTGGGACTTAATTGAACTGATTATGGTCTGTGACCTTAAAAATGTTATAAGTGAGACAAGCGGACTCAAAGAAATAACATTCTTTTTAATTTGACATGATTGCCCGAACTCAGCGATTACACTGGGCGCTGTGGTAGCGCTTCATTTAAGAATTTAGATAAATTAGTCATTCTTAACTGTGGGACCAATCCTAGCCGTTATCGCGCGCTGAAGAAATAGCGACAGTTTCAAAAACTACATTTCATTGACTTTCTAAGAGTATCAATCCGTTTAAATGACAACGGTTGAGTCACATATTCGTACCAACATGTATTTCGTGATATATTTCAGGTACTACAAGCTTCTATGGCTTTTAACAGTGAAACGATTGACTGTGGGACTTAATTGAACTGATTATGGACTGTGACCTTATAAATGTTAAAGTGAGACAATTGGACTCAAAGAAATAACATTCTTTTTAATTTGACATGATTGCCGGAACTCAGCGATTACACTGGGCGCTGTGGTAGCGCTTCATTTAAGAATTTAGATAAATTAGTCATTCTTTACTGTGGGACCAATCTTAGCCGTTATCGCGCGCTGAAGATTTAGCAACAGTTTCAAAAACTACATTTCATTGACCTTTTAACGGTGTCAGTCCTTTTTAGTTACAACGCTTGGGTCACCTATTCGTACCAACATGTGTTTAGCGATGTTTTTCCGGTACTACTAGCTTGTATGGCTTTTAACAGTAAAACGATTGACTGTGGGACTTAATTGAACTGATTATGGACTGTGACCTTATAAATGTTAAAGTGAGACAATTGGACTCCAAGAAAAAACATTCTTCCTAATTTGACATGATTGCCGAAACACAGCCATTACACTGAGCGCTGTGGTAGCGCTTCAATTAAAAATTAACATAAAAAAGTCATTCTTTACTGTGGGACCAATCTTAGCCGTTATCGCGTCCTGAAGAATTAGCGACAGTTTCAAAAACTACATTTCATTGACTTTTTAACGATGTCAGTCCATTTGAGTTACAACGGTTGGGTCACATATTCGTACCAACATGGATTTAGCGATTTTTTTTATATTACTAGGTTGCATCGCTTTTAACAGTGAAACGATTGACTGTGGTACTAAATTGAACTGATTTTGGACTGTGATCTTGTAAATGTTATAAGTGAGACAAATGGACTTCAAGAAATATCATTCTTCTTAATTTGAAATGATTGCCGAAACTCAGCGATTGCACTGGGCGCTGTGGTAGCGCTTCAATTAAAAATTAAGATTAAAAAGTCATTTTTTACTGCGGGACCAATCCTAGCCGTTATCACGCGCTGAAGAAATAGCGACAGTTTCGAAAATTACATTTCATTGACATTTTAACGGTGTCAATCCGTATTAGTTACAATGGTTGGGTCACCTATTCGTACCAACATGTGTTTAGCGATATTTTTCTGATATTACTAGGTTGCATCGCTTTTAACAATGAAACGATTGACTGTGGGACTTAATTGAACTAACTTTGGACTGTGACCTGATAAATGTGATAAATGAGACAATTGGACTCCAAGAAATAACATTCTTCTTAATTTGACGGGATTTCTGGAACTCAGCGATTACACTGGGCAATGTGGTAGCGCTTTATTTAAAAATTTATATAAATAAGTCTTTCTTCACTGTGGGACCAATCCTAGCCGTTATCGCGCGCTGAAAAAATATCGACAGTTTCAAAAACTAAATTTCATTGACTTTATAACGGTGTCAGTCCGTTTGAGTTACAACGGTTGGGTCACATATTCGTACCAACATGTATTTAGCGATATTTTTCCGATATTACTATGTTGCATCGCTTTTAACAATGAAACGATTGACTGTGGGACTTAATTTAACAAACTTTAGACTGTGACCTAATAAATGTGATAAATGAGAAAATTGGACTCCAAGAAATAACATTTTTCTTAATTTGACGGGATTACCGGAACTCAGCGATTACACGGGGCGCTGCGGTAGCGCTTCATTTAAAAATAAAGATAAAAAAGTCATTCTTTACTGTGGGACCAATCCTAGCCGTTATCGCGCGCTGAAGAATTATCGACAGTTTCAAAAACTACATTTCATTGACTTTATAACGGTGTCAGTCCGTTTGAGTTGCAACGGTTGGGTCACATATTCGTACCAACATGTATTTAGCGATATTTTTTGATAATACTAGGTTGCATCGCTTTTAACAGTGAAACGATTGACTATGGTACTAAATTGAACTGATTTTGGACTGTGACCTTATTAAGTTATAAGTGAGACAAGTGGACTCCAAGAAATAGCATTCTTCTTAATTTGAAATGATTGTCGAAACTTAGCGATTGCACTGGGTGCTGTGGTAGCGCTTCAATTAAAAATTAAGATAAAAAAAGTGATTTTTTACTGCGGGACCAATCCTAGCCGTTATCGCGCGCTGAAGAAATAGCGACAGTTTCAAAAACTACATTTCATTGACTTTTTAACGGTGTCAGTCCGTTTGAGTTACAACGGTTGGGTCACCTATTCGTACCAACATGTGTTTAGCGATGTTTTTTGATATTACTAGGTTGCATCGCTTTTAACAATGAAACGATTGACTGTGGGACTTAATTGAACAAAACTTGCACTACGACCTAATAAATGTGATAAATGAGAAAATTGGACTCCAAGAAATAACATTCTTCTCAACTTGACATGATTGCCGAACCTCAGCGATTACACTGGGCGCTGTGGTAGCACTTCATTTAAGAATTTAGATAAATAATTCATTCTTTACTGTGGGACCAATCCTAGCCGTTATCGCGCGCTGAATAAATAGCGACAGTTTCACAAACTACATTTCATTGGCTTTCTAACAGTATCAATCCGTTTGAGTTACAACGGTTGAGTTACATATTCGTACCAACATGTATTTCGTGATATTTTTCCGGTACTACTAGCTTGTAGGGCTTTTAACAGTGAAACGATTGACTGTGGGACTTAATTGAACTGATTATGGACTGTGACCTTATAAATGTTAAAGTGAGACAATTGGACTCCAAAAAAAAACATTCTTCCTAATTTGACATGATTGCCCAAACACAGCGATTACACTGGGCGCTGTGGTAGCGCTTTAATTAAAAATTAACATAAAAAAGTCATTCTTTACTGTGGGACCAATCTTAGCCGTTATCGCGCGCTGAAGATTTAGCGACAGTTTCAAAAACTACATTTCATTGACTTTTTAACGGTGTCAGTCCTTTTTAGTTACAACGCTTGGGTCACCTATTCGTACCAACATGTGTTTAGCGATATTTTTCCGGTACTACTAGTTTGTATGGCTTTTAACAGTGAAACGATTGACTGTGGGACTTTATTGAACTGATTATGGACTGTGATCTTATAAATGTTAAAGTGAGACAATTGGACTCCAAGAAAAAACATTCTTCCTAATTTGACATGATTGCCGAAACACAGCGATTACACTGGGCGCTGTGGTAGCGCTTCAATTAAAAATTAACATAAAAAAGTCATTCTTTACTGTGGGACTAATCTTAGCCGTTATCGCGCGCTGAAGAATTAGAGACAGTTTCAAAAACTACATTTCATTGACTTTTTAACGGTGTCAGTCCTTTTTAGTTACAACGCTTGGGTCACCTATTCGTACCAACATGTGTTTAGCGATATTTTTCCGGTACTACTAGTTTGTATGGCTTTTAACAGTGAAACGATTGACTGTGGGACTTTATTGAACTGATTATGGACTGTGATCTTATAAATGTTAAAGTGAGACAATTGGACTCCAAGAAAAAACATTCTTCCTAATTTGACATGATTGCCGAAACACAGCGATTACACTGGGCGCTGTGGTAGCGCTTCAATTAAAAATTAACATAAAAAAGTCATTCTTTACTGTGGGACTAATCTTAGCCGTTATCGCGCCCTGAAGAATTAGCCACAGTTTCAAAAACTACATTTCACTGACTTTTTAACGGTGTCAGTCCATTTGAGTTACAACGGTTGGGTCACATATTCGTACCAACATGTATTTAGCGATATTTTTCTGATATTACTATGTTGCATCGCTTTTAACAATGAAACGATTGACTGTGGGACATAATTTAACAAACTTTAGACTGTGACCTAATAAATGTGATAAATGAGAAAATTGGACTCCAAGAAATAACATTCTTCTTAATTTGACGGGATTTCCGGAACTCAGCGATTACACTGGGCGCTGTGGTAGCGCTTTATTTAAACATTTATTTAAATAAGTCATTCTTCACTGTTGGACCAATCTTAGCCGTTATCGCGCGCTGAAGAAATATCGACAGTTTCAAAAACTACATTTCATTGACTTTTTAACGGTGTCAGTCCATTTGAGTTACAACGCTTGGGTCACCTATTCGTACAAACATGTATTTAGCGATATTTTTCCGGTACTACTAGCTTGTATGGCTTTTAACAGTGAAACGATTGACTGTGGGACTTAATTGAACTGATTATGGACTGTGATCTTATAAATGTTAAAGTGAGACAATTGGACTCCAAGAAAAAACATTCTTCCTAATTTGACATGATTGCCGAAACACAGCGATTACACTGGGCGCTGTGGTAGCGCTTCAATTAAAAATTAACATAAAAAAGTCATTCTTTACTGTGGGACCCATCTTAGCCGTTATCGCGCCCTGAAGAATTAGCGACAGTTTCAAAAACTACATTTCATTGACTTTTTAACGGTGTCAGTCCATTTGAGTTACAACGGTCGGGTCACATTTTCGTACCAACATGGATTTAGCGATTTTTTTATATTACTAGGTTGGATCGCTTTTAACAGTGAAACGATTGAATGTGGTACTAAATTGAACTGATTTTGGACTGTGATCTTGTAAATGTTATAAGTGAGACAAATGGACTTCAAGAAATATCATACTTCTTAATTTGAAGTGATTGCCGAAACTCAGCGATTGCACTGGGCGCTGTGGTAGCGCTTCAATTTAAAATTAAGATTAAAAAGTCATTTTTTACTGTGGGACCCATCTTAGCCGTTATCGCGCCCTGAAGAATTAGCGACAGTTTCAAAAACTACATTTCATTGACTTTTTAGCGGTGTCAGTCCATTTGAGTTACAACGGTTGGGTCACATATTCGTACCAACATGGATTTAGCGATTTTTTTATATTACTAGGTTGGATCGCTTTTAACAGTGAAACGATTGAATGTGGTACTAAATTGAACTGATTTTGGACTGTGATCTTGTAAATGTTATAAGTGAGACAAATGGACTTCAAGAAATATCATACTTCTTAATTTGAAGTGATTGCCGAAACTCAGCGATTGCACTGGGCGCTGTGGTAGCGCTTCAATTTAAAATTAAGATTAAAAAGTCATTTTTTACTGCGGGACCAATCCTAGCCGTTATCACGCGCTGAAGAAATAGCGACAGTTTCGAAAATTACATTTCATTGACTTTTTACCGGTGTCAATCCGTATTAGTTACAATGGTTGGGTCACCTATTCGTACCAATATGTGTTTAGCGATATTTTTCTGATATTACTAGGTTGCATCGCTTTTAACAATGAAACGATTGACTGTGGGACTTAATTGAACTAACTTTGGACTGTGACCTGATAAATGTGATAAATGAGACAATTGGACTCCAAGAAATAACATTCTTCTTAATTTGACGGGATTTCCGGAACTCAGCGATTACACTGGGCGCTGTGGTAGCGCTTTATTTAAACATTTATATAAATAAGTCATTCTTCACTGTGGGACCAATCTTAGCCGTTATCGCGCGCTGAAGAAATATCGACAGTCTCAAAAACTAAATTTCATTGACTTTCTAACGGTGTCAGTCCGTTTGAGTTACAACGGTTGGGTCACATATTCGTACCAACATGTATTTAGCGATATTTTTCTGATATTACTATGTTGCATCGCTTTTAACAATAAAACGATTGACTGTGGGACTTAATTGAACTAACTTTAGACTGTGACCTGATAAATGTGATAAATAAGACAACTGGACTCCAAGAAATAATATTCTTCTTAATTTGACGGGATTGCCGGAACTCAGCGATTACACGGGGCGCTGTGGTAGCGCTTCATTTAAAAATTTAGATAAATAAGTCATTCTTTACTGTAGGACCAATCCTATCCGTTATCGCGCGCTGAAGAAATAGCGACAGTTTCAAAAACTACATTTCATTGACTTTCTAAGAGTATCAATCCGTTTGAGTTACAACGGTTGTGTCACATATTCGTACCAACATGTATTTCGTGATATTTTTCCGGTACTACTAGCTTGTATGTCTTTTAACAGTGAAACGATTGACTGTGGGACTTAATTGAACTGATTATGGACTGTGACCTTATAAATGTTAAAGTGAGACAATTGGACTCCAAAAAAAAACATTCTTCCTAATTTGACATGATTGCCGAAACACAGCGATTGCACTGGGTGCTGTGGTAGCGCTTCAATTAAAAATTAAGATAAAAAAAGTGATTTTTTACTGCGGGACCAATCCTAGCCGTTATCGCGCGCTGAAGAAATAGCGACAGTTTCAAAAACTACATTTCATTGACTTTTTAACGGTGTCAGTCCGTTTGAGTTACAACGGTTGGGTCACCTATTCGTACCAACATGTGTTTAGCGATGTTTTTTTATATTACTAGGTTGCATAGCTTTTAACAATGAAACGATTGACTGTGGGACTTAATTGAACAAAACTTGCACTACGACCTAATAAATGTGATAAATGAGAAAATTGGACTCCAAGAAATAACATTCTTCTCAACTTGACATGATTGCCGAACCTCAGCGATTACACTGGGCGCTGTGGTAGCACTTCATTTAAGAATTTAGATAAATAAGTCATTCTTTACTGTGGGACCAATCTTAGCCGTTATCGCGCGCTGAAGATTTAGCGACAGTTTCAAAAACTACATTTCATTGACTTTTTAACGGTGTCAGTCCTTTTTAGTTACAACGCTTGGGTCACCTATTCGTACCAACATGTGTTTAGCGATATTTTTCCGGTACTACTAGTTTGTATGGCTTTTAACAGTGAAACGATTGACTGTGGGACTTTATTGAACTGATTATGGACTGTGATCTTATAAATGTTAAAGTGAGACAATTGGACTCCAAAAAAAAACATTCTTCCTAATTTGACATGATTGCCGAAACACAGCGATTACACTGGGCGCTGTGGTAGCGCTTCAATTAAAAATTAACATAAAAAAGTCATTCTTTACTGTGGGACTAATCTTAGCCGTTATCGCGCCCTGAAGAATTAGCCACAGTTTCAAAAACTACATTTCACTGACTTTTTAACGGTGTCAGTCCATTTGAGTTACAACGGTTGGGTCACATATTCGTACCAACATGTATTTAGCGATATTTTTCTGATATTACTATGTTGCATCGCTTTTAACAATGAAACGATTGACTGTGGGACATAATTTAACAAACTTCAGACTGTGACCTAATAAATGTGATAAATGAGAAAATTGGACTCCAAGAAATAACATTCTTCTTAATTTGACGGGATTTCCGGAACTCAGCGATTACACTGGGCGCTGTGGTAGCGCTTTATTTAAACATTTATATAAATAAGTCATTCTTCACTGTGGGACCAATCTTAGCCGTTATCGCGCGCTGAAGAAATATCGACAGTTTCAAAAACTAAATTTCATTGACTTTCTAACGGTGTCAGTCCGTTTGAGTTACAACGGTTGGGTCACATATTCGTACCAACATGTATTTAGCGATATTTTTCTGATATTACTATGTTGCATCGCTTTTAACAATAAAACGATTGACTGTGGGACTTAATTGAACTAACTTTAGACTGTGACCTGATAAATGTGATAAATAAGACAACTGGACTCCAAGAAATAATATTCTTCTTAATTTGACGGTATTGCCGGAACTCAGCGATTACACGGGGCGCTGTGGTAGCGCTTCATTTAAAAATTTAGATAAATAAGTCATTCTTTACTGTAGGACCAATCCTATCCGTTATCGCGCGCTGAAGAAATAGCGACAGTTTCAAAAACTACATTTCATTGACTTTCTAAGAGTATCAATCCGTTTGAGTTACAACGGTTGAGTCACATATTCGTACCAACATGTATATCGTGATATTTTTCCGGTACTACTAGCTTGTATGGCTTTTAACAGTGAAACGATTGACTGTGGGACTTAATTGAACTGATTATGGACTGTGACCTTATAAATGTTAAAGTGAGACAATTGGACTCCAAAAAAAAACATTCTTCCTAATTTGACATGATTGCCGAAACACAGCGATTACACTGGGCGCTGTGGTAGCGCTTCATTTAAGAATTTAGATAAATTAGTCATTCTTAACTGTGGGACCAATCCTAGCCGTTATCGCGCGCTGAAGAAATAGCGACAGTTTCAAAAACTACATTTCATTGACTTTCTAAGAGTATCAATCCGTTTGAGTTACAACGGTTGAGTCACATATTCGTACCAACATGTATTTCGTGATATTTTTCCGGTACTACTAGCTTGTATGGCTTTTAACAGTGAAACGATTGACTGTGGGACTTAATTGAACTGATTATGGACTGTGACCTTATAAATGTTAAAGTGAGACAATTGGACTCCAAAAAAAAACATTCTTCCTAATTTGACATGATTGCCGAAACACAGCGATTACACTGGGCGCTGTGGTAGCGCTTTAATTAAAAATTAACATAAAAAAGTCATTCTTTACTGTGGGACCAATCTTAGCCGTTATCGCGCGCTGAAGATTTAGCGACAGTTTCAAAAACTACATTTCATTGACTTTTTAACGGTGTCAGTCCTTTTTAGTTACAACGCTTGGGTCACCTATTCGTACCAACATGTGTTTAGCGATATTTTTCCGGTACTACTAGTTTGTCTGGCTTTTAACAGTGAAACGATTGACTGTGGGACTTTATTGAACTGATTATGGACTGTGATCTTATAAATGTTAAAGTGAGACAATTGGACTCCAAGAAAAAACATTCTTCCTAATTTGACATGATTGCCGAAACACAGCGATTACACTGGGCGCTGTGGTAGCGCTTCAATTAAAAATTAACATAAAAAAGTCATTCTTTACTGTGGGACCAATCTTAGCCGTTATCGCGCGCTGAAGATTTAGCGACAGTTTCAAAAACTACATTTCATTGACTTTTTAACGGTGTCAGTCCTTTTTAGTTACAACGCTTGGGTCACCTATTCGTACCAACATGTGTTTAGCGATATTTTTCCGGTACTACTAGCTTGTATGGCTTTTAACAGTGAAACGATTGACTGTGGGACTTAATTGAACTGGTTATGGACTGTGACCTTATAAATGTTAAAGTGAGACAATTGGACTCCAAAAAAAAAACATTCTTCCTAATTTGACATGATTGCCGAAACACAGCGATTACACTGGGCGCTGTGGTAGCGCTGCAATTAAAAATTACCATAAAAAAGTCATTTTTTACTGTGGGACCAATCTTAGCCGATATCGCGCGCTGAAGATTTAGCGACAGTTTCAAAAACTACATTTCATTGACTTTTTAACGGTGTCAGTCCATTTGAATTACAACGGTTGGGTCACATATTCGTACCAACATGGATTTAGCGATTTTTTTTATATTACTAGGTTGCATCGCTTTTAACAGTGAAACGATTGACTGTGGTACTAAATTGAACTGATTTTGGACTGTGATCTTGTAAATGTTATAAGTGAGACAAATGGACTTCAAGAAATATCATTCTTCTTAATTTGAAATGATTGCCGAAACACAGCGCTTGCACTGGGCGCTGTGGTAGCGCTTCAATTAAAAATTAACATAAAAAAGTCATTATTTACTGTGGGACCAATCTTAGCCGTTATCGCGCCCTGAAGAATTAGCGACAGTTTCAAAAACTACATTTCATTGACTTTTTAACGGTGTCAGTCCATTTGAGTTACAACGGTTGGGTCACATATTCGTACCAACATGGATTTAGCGATTTTTTTATATTACTAGGTTGGATCGCTTTTAACAGTGAAACGATTGAATGTGGTACTAAATTGAACTGATTTTGGACTGTGATCTTGTAAATGTTATAAGTGAGACAAATGGACTTCAAGAAATATCATACTTATTAATTTGAAGTGATTGCCGAAACTCAGCGATTGCACTGGGCGCTGTGGTAGCGCTTCAATTTAAAATTAAGATTAAAAAGTCATTTTTTACTGCGGGACCAATCCTAGCCGTTATCACGCGCTGAAGAAATAGCGACAGTTTCGAAAATTACATTTCATTGACTTTTTAACGGTGTCAATCCGTATTAGTTACAATGGTTGGGTCACCTATTCGTACCAACATGTGTTTAGCGATATTTTTCTAATATTACTAGGTTGCATCGCTTTTAACAATGAAACGATTGACTGTGGGACTTAATTGAACTAACTTTGGACTGTGACCTGATAAATGTGATAAATGAGACAATTGGACTCCAAGAAATAACATTCTTCTTAATTTGACGGGATTTCCGGAACTCAGCGATTACACTGGGCGCTGTGGTAGCGCTTTATTTAAACATTTATATAAATAAGTCATTCTTCACTGTGGGACCAATCCTAGCCGTTATCGCGCGCTGAAGAAATATCGACAGTTTCAAAAACTAAATTTCATTGACTTTCTAACGGTGTCAGTCCGTTTGAGTTACAACGGTTGGGTCACATATTCGTACCAACATGTATTTAGCGATATTTTTCTGATATTACTATGTTGCATCGCTTTTAACAATAAAACGATTGACTGTGGGACTTAATTGAACTAACTTTAGACTGTGACCTGATAAATGGGATAAATAAGACAACTGGACTCCAAGAAATAATATTCTTCTTAATTTGACGGGATTGCCGGAACTCAGCGATTACACGGGGCGCTGTGGTAGCGCTTCATTTAAAAATTTAGATAAATAAGTCATTCTTTACTGTAGGACCAATCCTATCCGTTATCGCGCGCTGAAGAAATAGCGACAGTTTCAAAAACTACATTTCATTGACTTTCTAAGAGTATCAATCCGTTTGAGTTACAACGGTTGAGTCACATATTCGTACCAACATGTATTTCGTGATATTTTTCCGGTACTACTAGCTTGTATGGCTTTTAACAGTGAAACGATTGACTGTGGGACTTAATTGAACTGATTATGGACTGTGACCTTATAAATGTTAAAGTGAGACAATTGGACTCCAAAAAAAAACATTCTTCCTAATTTGACATGATTGCCGAAACACAGCGATTACACTGGGCGCTGTGGTAGCGCTTCATTTAAGAATTTAGATAAATTAGTCATTCTTAACTGTGGGACCAATCCTAGCCGTTATCGCGCGCTGAAGAAATAGCGACAGTTTCAAAAACTACATTTCATTGACTTTCTAAGAGTATCAATCCGTTTGAGTTACAACGGTTGAGTCACATATTCGTACCAACATGTATTTCGTGATATTTTTCCGGTACTACTAGCTTGTATGGCTTTTAACAGTGAAACGATTGACTGTGGGACTTAATTGAACTGATTATGGACTGTGACCTTATAAATGTTAAAGTGAGACAATTGGACCCAAAAAAAAAACATTCTTCCTAATTTGACATGATTGCCGAAACACAGCGATTACACTGGGCGCTGTGGTAGCGCTTTAATTAAAAATTAACATAAAAAAGTCATTCTTTACTGTGGGACCAATCTTAGCCGTTATCGCGCGCTGAAGATTTAGCGACAGTTTCAAAAACTACATTTCATTGACTTTTTAACGGTGTCAGTCCTTTTTAGTTACAACGCTTGGGTCACCTATTCGTACCAACATGTGTTTAGCGATATTTTTCCGGTACTACTAGTTTGTATGGCTTTTAACAGTGAAACGATTGACTGTGGGACTTTATTGAACTGATTATGGACTGTGATCTTATAAATGTTAAAGTGAGACAATTGGACTCCAAGAAAAAACATTCTTCCTAATTTGACATGATTGCCGAAACACAGCGATTACACTGGGCGCTGTGGTAGCGCTTCAATTAAAAATTAACATAAAAAAGTCATTCTTTACTGTGGGACTAATCTTAGCCGTTATCGCGCCCTGAAGAATTAGCGACAGTTTCAAAAACTACATTTCATTGACTTTTTACCGGTGTCAGTCCATTTGAGTTACAACGGTTGGGTCACATATTCGTACCAACATGTATTTAGCGATATTTTTCTGATATTACTATGTTGCATCGCTTTTAACAATGAAACGATTGACTGTGGGACATAATTTAACAAACTTTAGACTGTGACCTAATAAATGTGATAAATGAGAAAATTGGACTCCAAGAAATAACATTCTTCTTAATTTGATGGGATTTCCGGAACTCAGCGATTACACTGGGCGCTGTGGTAGCACTTTATTTAAACATTTATATAAATAAGTCATTCTTCACTGTGGGACCAATCTTAGCCGTTATCGCGCGCTGAATAAATAGCGACAGTTTCAAAAACCACATTTCATTGGCTTTCTAACAGTATCAATCCGTTTGAGTTACAACGGTTGAGTCACAAATTCGTACCAACATGTATTTCGTGATATTTTTCCGGTACTACTAGCTTGTATGGGTTTTAACAGTGAAACGATTGACTGTGGGACTTAATTGAACTGATTATGGACTGTGACCTTATAAATGTTAAAGTGAGACAATTGGACTCCAAAAAAAAATATTCTTCCTAATTTGACATGATTGCCGAAACACAGCGATTACACTGGGCGCTGTGGTAGCGCTTCAATTAAAAATTAACATAAAAAAGTCATTCTTTACTGTGGGACCAATCTTAGCCGTTATCGCGCGCTGAAGATTTAGCGACAGTTTCAAAAACTACATTTCATTGACTTTTTAACGGTGTCAGTCCTTTTTAGTTACAACGCTTGGGTCACCTATTCGTACCAACATGTGTTTAGCGATGTTTTTTGATATTACTAGGTTGCATCGCTTTTAACAATGAAACGATTGACTGTGGGACGTAATTGAACAAAACTTGCACTACGACCTAATAAATGTGATAAATGAGAAAATTGGACTCCAAGAAATAACATTCTTCTCAACTTGACATGATTGCCGAACCTCAGCGATTACACTGGGTGCTGTGGTAGCACTTCATTTAAGAATTTAGATAAATAAGTCATTCTTTACTGTGGGACCAATCCTAGCCGTTATCGCGCGCTGAATAAATAGCGACAGTTTCAAAAACCACATTTCATTGGCTTTCTAACAGTATCAATCCGTTTGAGTTACAACGGTTGAGTCACATATTCGTACCAACATGTATTTCGTGATATTTTTCCGGTACTACTAGCTTGTATGGCTTTTAACAGTGAAACGATTGACTGTGGGACTTAATTGAACTGATTATGGACTGTGACCTTATAAATGTTAAAGTGAGACAATTGGACTCCAAAAAAAAACATTCTTCCTAATTTGACATGATTGCCGAAACACAGCGATTACACTGGCCGCTGTGGTAGCGCTTTAATTAAAAATTAACATAAAAAAGTCATTCTTTACTGTGGGACCAATCTTAGCCGTTATCGCGCGCTGAAGATTTAGCGACAGTTTCAAAAACTACATTTCATTGACTTTTTAACGGTGTCAGTCCTTTTTAGTTACAACGCTTGGGTCACCTATTCGTACCAACATGTGTTTAGCGATATTTTTCCGGTACTACTAGTTTGTATGGCTTTTAACAGTGAAACGATTGACTGTGGGACTTTATTGAACTGATTATGGACTGTAATCTTATAAATGTTAAAGTGAGACAATTGGACTCCAAGAAAAAACATTCGTCCTAATTTGACATGATTGCCGAAACACAGCGATTACACTGGGCGCTGTGGTAGCGCTTTATTTAAACATTTATATAAATAAGTCATTCTTCACTGTGGGACCAATCTTAGCCGTTATCGCGCGCTGAAGAAATATCGACAGTTTCAAAAACTAAATTTCATTGACTTTCTAACGGTGTCAATCCGTTTGAGTTACAACGGTTGAGTCACAAATTCGTACCAACATGTATTTCGTGATATTTTTCCGGTACTACTAGCTTGTATGGGTTTTAACAGTGAAACGATTGACTGTGGGACTTAATTGAACTGATTATGGACTGTGACCTTATAAATGTTAAAGTGAGACAATTGGACTCCAAAAAAAAACATTCTTCCTAATTTGACATGATTGCCGAAACACAGCGATTACACTGGGCGCTGTGGTAGCGCTTTAATTAAAAATTAACATAAAAAAGTCATTCTTTACTGTGGGACCAATCTTAGCCGTTATCGCGCGCTGAAGATTTAGCGACAGTTTCAAAAACTACATTTCATTGACTTTTTAACGGTGTCAGTCCTTTTTAGTTACAACGCTTGGGTCACCTATTCGTACCAACATGTGTTTAGCGATATTTTTCCGGTACTACTAGTTTGTATGGCTTTTAACAGTGAAACGATTGACTGTGGGACTTTATTGAACTGATTATGGACTGTAATCTTATAAATGTTAAAGTGAGACAATTGGACTCCAAGAAAAAACATTCGTCCTAATTTGACATGATTGCCGAAACACAGCGATTACACTGGGCGCTGTGGTAGCGCTTTATTTAAACATTTATATAAATAAGTCATTCTTCACTGTGGGACCAATCTTAGCCGTTATCGCGCGCTGAAGAAATATCGACAGTTTCAAAAACTAAATTTCATTGACTTTCTAACGGTGTCAATCCGTTTGAGTTACAACGGTTGAGTCACAAATTCGTACCAACATGTATTTCGTGATATTTTTCCGGTACTACTAGCTTGTATGGGTTTTAACAGTGAAACGATTGACTGTGGGACTTAATTGAACTGATTATGGACTGTGACCTTATAAATGTTAAAGTGAGACAATTGGACTCCAAAAAAAAACATTCTTCCTAATTTGACATGATTGCCGAAACACAGCGATTACACTGGGCGCTGTGGTAGCGCTTTAATTAAAAATTAACATAAAAAAGTCATTCTTTACTGTGGGACCAATCTTAGCCGTTATCGCGCGCTGAAGATTTAGCGACAGTTTCAAAAACTACATTTCATTGACTTTTTAACGGTGTCAGTCCTTTTTAGTTACAACGCTTGGGTCACCTATTCGTACCAACATGTGTTTAGCGATATTTTTCCGGTACTACTAGTTTGTATGGCTTTTAACAGTGAAACGATTGACTGTGGGACTTTATTGAACTGATTATGGACTGTAATCTTATAAATGTTAAAGTGAGACAATTGGACTCCAAGAAAAAACATTCGCCCTAATTTGACATGATTGCCGAAACACAGCGATTACACTGGGCGCTGTGGTAGCGCTTTATTTAAACATTTATATAAATAAGTCATTCTTCACTGTGGGACCAATCTTAGCCGTTATCGCGCGCTGAAGAAATATCGACAGTTTCAAAAACTAAATTTCATTGACTTTCTAACGGTGTCAATCCGTTTGAGTTACAACGGTTGAGTCACAAATTCGTACCAACATGTATTTCGTGATATTTTTCCGGTACTACTAGCTTGTATGGGTTTTAACAGTGAAACGATTGACTGTGGGACTTAATTGAACTGATTATGGACTGTGACCTTGTAAATGTTAAAGTGAGACAATTGGACTCCAAAAAAAAATATTCTTCCTAATTTGACATGATTGCCGAAACACAGCGATTACACTGGGCGCTGTGGTAGCGCTTCAATTAAAAATTAACATAAAAAAGTCATTCTTTACTGTGGGACCAATCTTAGCCGTTATCGCGCGCTGAAGATTTAGCGACAGTTTCAAAAACTACATTTCATTGACTTTTTAACGGTGTCAGTCCTTTTTAGTTACAACGCTTGGGTCACCTATTCGTACCAACATGTGTTTAGCGATATTTTTCCGGTACTACTAGCTTGTATGGCTTTTAACAGTGAAACGATTGACTGTGGGACTTAATTGAACTGATTATGGACTGTGATCTTATAAATGTTAAAGTGAGACAATTGGACTCCAAGAAAAAACATTCTTCCTAATTTGACATGATTGCCGAAACACAGCGATTACACTGGGCGCTGTGGTAGCGCTTCAATTAAAAATTAACATAAAAAAGTCATTCTTTACTGTGGGACCAATCTTAGCCGTTATCGCGCCCTGAAGAATTAGCGACAGTTTCAAAAACTACATTTCATTGACTTTTTAACGGTGTCAGTCCATTTGAGTTACAACGGTTGGGTCACATATTCGTACCAACATGGATTTAGCGATTTTTTGATATTACTAGGTTGGATCGCTTTTAACAGTGAAACGATTGAAGGTGGTACTAAATTGAACTGATTTTGGACTGTGATCTTGTAAATGTTATAAGTGAGACAAATGGACTTCAAGAAATATCATTCTTCTTAATTTGAAGTGATTGCCGAAACTCAGCGATTGCACTGGGCGCTGTGGTAGCGCTTCAATTTAAAATTAAGATTAAAAAGTCATTTTTTACTGCGGGACCAATCCTAGCCGTTATCACGCGCTGAAGAAATAGCGACAGTTTCGAAAATTACATTTCATTGACTTTTTAACGGTGTCAATCCGTATTAGTTACAATGGTTGGGTCACCTATTCGTACCAACATGTGTTTAGCGATATTTTTCTGATATTACTAGGTTGCATCGCTTTTAACAATGAAACGATTGACTGTGGGACTTAATTGAACTAACTTTGGACTGTGACCTGATAAATGTGATAAATGAGACAATTGGACTCCAAGAAATAACATTCTTCTTAATTTGACGGGATTTCCGGAACTCAGCGATTACACTGGGCGCTGTGGTAGCGCTTTATTTAAACATTTATATAAATAAGTCATTCTTCACTGTGGGACCAATCTTAGCCGTTATCGCGCGCTGAAGAAATATCGACAGTTTCAAAAACTAAATTTCATTGACTTTCTAACGGTGTCAGTCCGTTTGAGTTACAACGGTTGGGTCACATATTCGTACCAACATGTATTTAGCGATATTTTTCTGATATTACTATGTTGCATCGCTTTTAACAATAAAACGATTGACTGTGGGACTTAATTGAACTAACTTTAGACTGTGACCTGATAAATGTGATAAATAAGACAACTGGACTCCAAGAAATAATATTCTTCTTAATTTGACGGGATTGCCGGAACTCAGCGATTACACGGGGCGCTGTGGTAGCGCTTCATTTAAAAATTTAGATAAATAAGTCATTCTTTACTGTAGGACCAATCCTATCCGTTATCGCGCGCTGAAGAAATAGCGACAGTTTCAAACTCTACATTTCATTGACTTTCTAATGGTGTCAGTTCGTTTGAGTTCCAACGGTTGGGTCACATGCTCGTACCAACATGTATTTAGCGATATTTTTCTGATATTACTAGGATGCATCGCTTTTAACTATGAAACGATTGGCTGTGGGACTTAATTGAACTGATTATGGACTGTGACCTTAAAAATGTTATAAGTGAGACAAGCGGACTCAAAGAAATAACATTCTTTTTAATTTGACATGATTGCCGGAACTCAGCGATTACACTGGGCGCTGTGGTAGCGCTTCATTTAAGAATTTAGATAAATTAGTCATTCTTAACTGTGGGACCAATCCTAGCCGTTATCGCGCGCTGAAGAAATAGCGACAGTTTTAAAAACTACATTTCATTGACTTTCTAAGAGTATCAATCCGTTTGAGTTACAACGGTTGTGTCACACATTCGTACCAACATGTATTTCGTGATAATTTTCCGGTACTACTAGCTTGTATGGCTTTTAACAGTGAAACGATTGACTGTGGGACTTAATTGAACTGGTTATGGACTGTGACCTTATAAATGTTAAAGTGAGACAATTGGACTCCAAAAAAAAAAACATTCTTCCTAATTTGACATGATTGCCGAAACACAGCGATTACACTGGGCGCTGTGGTAGCGCTTCAATTAAAAATTACCATAAAAAAGTCATTTTTTACTGTGGGACCAATCTTAGCCGTTATCGCGCGCTGAAGATTTAGCGACAGTTTCAAAAACTACATTTCATTGACTTTTTAACGGTGTCAGTCCTTTTTAGTTACAACGCTTGGGTCACCTATTCGTACCAACATGTGTTTAGCGATATTTTTCCGGTACTACTAGCTTGTATGGCTTTTAACAGTGAAACGATTGACTGTGGGACTTAATTGAACTGATTATGGACTGTGACCTGATAAATGGTAAAGTGAGACAATTGGACTCCAAGAAAAAACATTCTTCCTAATTTGACTTGATTGCCGAAACACAGCGATTACACTGGGCGCTGTGGTTGCGATTCAATTAAAAATTAACATAAAAATGTCATTCTTTACTGTGGGACCAATCTTAGCCGTTATCGCGCCCTGAAGAATTAGCGACAGTTTCAAAAACTACATTTCAATGACTTTTTAACGGTGTCAGTCCATTTGAATTACAACGGTTGTGTCACATATTCGTACCAACATGGATTTAGCGATTTTTTTTATATTACTAGGTTGCATCGCTTTTAACAGTGAAACGATTGACTGTGGTACTAAATTGAACTGATTTTGGACTGTGATCTTGTAAATGTTATAAGTGAGACAAATGGACTTCAAGAAATATCATTCTTCTTAATTTGAAATGATTGCCGAAACACAGCGCTTGCACTGGGCGCTGTGGTAGCGCTTCAAATAAAAATTAAGATTAAAAAGTCATTTTTTACTGCAGGACCAATCCTAGCCGTTATCACGCGCTGAAGAAATAGCGACAGTTTCGAAAATTACATTTCATTGACTTATTAACGGTGTCAATCCGTATTAGTTACAATGGTTGGGTCACCTATTCGTACCAACATGTGTTTAGCGATATTTTTCTGATATTACTAGGTTGCATCGCTTTTAACAATGAAACGATTGACTGTGGGACTTATATGAACTAACCTTGGACTGTGACCTGATAAATGTGATAAATGAGACAATTGGACTGCAAGAAATAACATTCTTCTTAATTTGACGGGATTTCCGGAACTCAGCGATTACACTGGGCGCTGTGGTAGCGCTTTATTTAAAAATTTACTTAAATAAGTCATTCTTCAGTGTGGGACCAATCCTAGCCGTTATCGCGCGCTGAAGAAATATCGACAGTTTCAAAAACTAAATTTCATTGACTCTCTAACGGTGTCAGTCCGTTTGAGTTACAACGGTTGGGTCACATATTCGTACCAACATATATTTAGCGATATTTTTTTGATATTACTAGGTTGCATCGCTTTTAACAGTGAAACGATTAACTGTGGAACTAAATTGAACTGATTTTGGACTGTGACCTTTTAAATGTTATAAGTGAGACAAGTCGACTCCAATAAGTAGCATTCTTCTTATTTTGAAATGATTGCCGAAACTCAGCGATTGCACTGGATGGTGTGGTAGCGCTTCAATTAAAAATTAAGATAAAAAAGTCATTTTTTACTGCGGGACCAATTCTAGCCATTATCGCGCGCTGCAGAAATAGCGACAGTTTCGAAAACTACATTTCATTGACTTTTTACCGGTGTCAGTCCGTTTGAGTTACAACAGTTTGGTCACCTATTCGTACCAACATGTGTTTAGCGATATTTTCTGATATTACTAGGTTGCATCGCTTTCAACAATAAAACGATTGACTGTGGGACTTATATAAACTAACTTTGGACTGTGACCTGATAAATGTGATAAATGAGACAATTGGACTCCAAGCGATAACATTATTCTTAATTTGACGGGATTTCCGGAACCCAGCGAATACACTGAGCGCTGTGGTAGCGCTTTATTTAAAAATTTAGATAAATAAGTCATTCTTTACTGTGGGACCAATCCTAGCCGTTATCGCGCGCTGAAAAAATAGCAATAGTTTCAAAATCTACATTTCATTGACATTCTAACGGGTCAGTCCGTTCGAGTTACAACGGTTGGGTCACATATTCGTACCAACATGTATTTAGCGATATTTTCCTGATATTACTAGGTTGCATCACTTTTAACAATGAAACGATTGACTGTGGGACTTAATTTAACAAACTTTAGACAGTGACCTGATAAATGTGATAAATGAGACAACTGGACTCCAAGAAATAACATTCTTCTTAATTTGACGTGATTGCCGGAACTCAGCGATTACACTGGGCGCTGTGGTAGCACTTCATTTAAAAATTTAGATAATTAAGTCATTCTTTACTGTAGGACCAATCCTATCCGTTATCGCGCGCTGAGGAAATAGCGACAGTTTCAAAATATACATTTCATTGACTTTCTAAAGGTGTCAGTTCGTTTGAGTTCCAACGGTTGGGTCACATACTCGTACCAACATGTATTTAGCGATATTTCTCTGATATTACTAGGTTGCATCGCTTTTAACTATGAAACGATTGACTGTGGGACTTAATTGAACTAACTTTGGACTGTCACCTGATAAATGTGATAAAGGAGACAATTGGACTCCAAGAAATAACATTCTTCTTAATTTGACATGATTGGCTTTTCTTTTTCAAACCATGATGGCGGTCGAAGGCGGTCAATCGTACAGTTCACAAGTTTATGTTTTGGATTTGAAAGGAAAGTTATTGATTCAATCAGAGAAATTCACAAAAAAAGAAAAAGAGCGGACACAGATGCCGTAATGAATAATACAAAAGACTTAGAACCTGATGTAATAAAGTCTTCATTGGAAACTTGGAAATTTTAATAGTGTTATGGAGGGTGGCATTATTCAAAATAAGAAATTTTGGAGCACTGTTAAACCTTTCCTTACTAACAAATCAGGTAAGAGCTCTAATGAAATTATGATTGTTCACGATGATATTATAGTAACGGATGAAAATGAATTAGCGAAAATTTTCAATGAGGAGTACATACATATAGTTGAAAAATATAGTGGAGTTAAACCAGTGTCGCTACGAAATTATCAATCTGAAAATAGAAATGAAGTTATCTCAAAGATTCTGGAAACATATAAAAGTCACCCTAGTATCTTGAAATTAAAAATTCACTAATTGATCAAAATAATGAAATGTTGTTTAACTTTAAGGAAGTCTCGGAAAATGAAGTCTCTAAACTTTTCGGAGATCTAAAAGTAGGTGTGGCATCTGGAGAGGACAAGATAACGGCTAAAATGGTGAAGTTAGCAAAACCTTATTTGATAAAACCCTTAACAAATGCCATTAACAACAGTAATTGTCTTTCTGTTTTTTCGAGGAGAGCCAAACGCGCTACTGTATCCCCTATTGATAAAGGCGGGAAAGATAAATTATGTGTAAACAACTATAGACCAGTCAGCATTTCAAATATATTTTCAAAATTTTATGAGAAAATAATTAAATCCCAAATTGTTGATTATATTGATAAAAAACTTTCAGAATTTTTATCAGCCTATAGGGAATCATATGGGACATAACATGTACTTATAAGATTATTGGAAGAATGGAAACAAAAATTAGATAAAGATTACGTAGTTGGTGCAGTTTTAATGGATCTATCTAAAGCTTTTGATTGCGTGCCTCATGATTTACTTATTGCTAAATTAAATGCCTATGGCTTTAGCCAGGATGCCCTACTTCTAATTTTATCGTACCTTTCTGACAGAGAGCAATCTACCCGCATAAATAATCAGCATAGTCTTTTCCAATTAATTCTGTCTGGAGTACCCCAAGGATCAATTTTAGGACCTATTTTATTTAACATTTTTATTAATGACTTTTTTTATTTTATTAAAAAAGCCAGTGTACACAATTATGCTGATGACAATTCCCTTTCTGCTTTCTCAAACTCAATTTCAAACTTAATTAAACTTTTAGAATGTGAATCTAATATAGCACTAGTGTGGTTGAAAAATAACAAAATGATGGCGAATCCAAAAAAATTTCAATCAATCATTGTCACCAGAGATAAATGTAACAATTGTGATTTAGTGGTAAAAATTGGTGACAAGTTAATTAAAACAGAAAGCGAAGTTAAATTACTAGGAGTGACCATTGATAATGGCTTGAATTTCGACTCTCACATTTCTAAACTTATCAAAAAATCATCAGCACAATTGAATGCACTGTTTAGACTTAGCACGTTTTTATCTCACAAAGCCAAATTAGCGCTGGTACAAAGTTTTATATACTCTAACTTTAATTATTGCCCTTTAGTATGGAATTTCTCTTCATATAAATCTTTGTTGAAAATTGAACAAATTCAGAAGAGAGCTTTACGTTTCTTATTAAATGATAATGATAGTACTTACGACGAACTCCTTTTGAAAGCAGGAAAATACCAAATGAGCGTCTATAGACTTAAAACATTATGTACAGAAATATATAAGACTTTGCACGAACTCAATCCGACATACATTAAAGATATCTTTAAATTGCATGGGAGTGGTAGACCAGTGAGATCACAAAATGTTAATAATTTAACAGTCCCAAATATAGATACCGTTAGTTTTGGAACAAAAAGTCTCTCTTCCCTGGGGCCAAAAATATGGAATAAATTACCCAACCACTCGAAATCCTCAGAGTCTCTTAGTACTTTTAAAAATGCGATCAAAAGTTGGAATGGAAGTAAATGTTTTTGTGAGGTTTGTGAATTGTCCCAAACACGCTTTTAGTAAAATTTTACTCTTTTTTGTATATATAAAAATTTAAAAATATTTTCTCTCATTCAATTAACATTATTTAATATTATTTCTATTTGCACTTTAATTTCAGTCGGTTTTGATTAGCACTACTTTTTAGAGCTATGCATATAATTTTTCTTTTCACGAAACTTGTATATAATGTACCGACTATAAATAAATTTACAAACAAACAATTGCCGAAACTCAGCAATTACACTGGGCGCTGTGGTACACCTTTATTTAAGAATTAAGATAAAAAAGTCATTCCTTACTGCGGGACCAATCCTAGCCGTTAACGCGCGCTGAAGAAATAGCAACAGCTTCAAAAACTACACTTTATTGACTTTCTAACGGTGTCAGTCCGTTTGAGTTACAACGGTTGGGTCACATATTCGTACCAACATGTATTTAGCAATATTTTTCTGATATTACTAGGTTGCATCGCTCTTAACAATGAAACGATTGACTGTGGGACTTAATTGAACAAACTTTGGACTGTGACCTAATAAATGTGATAAATGAGAAAATTGGACTCCAAGAAATAACATTCTTTTCAATTTGACATGATTGCCGGAACTCAGCGATTACACTGGGCGCTGTGGTAGCACTTCATTTAAAAATTTAGATTAATTAGTAATTTTTTACTGTAGGACCAATCCTAGCCATTATCGCGCGCTGAAGAAATAGCGACTGTTTCGAAAACTAAATTTCATTGACTTTTTAACGGTGTCAGTCCGTTTGAGTTACAACGTTTGGGTCACCTATTCGTACCAACATGTGTTTAGCGATATTTTTCTGATATTACTAGGTTGCATCGCTTTTAACAATGAAACGATTGAATGTGGGACTTAATTGAACTAACTTTGGACTGTGACCTGATAAATGTGATAAAGGAGACAATTGGACTCCAAGAAATAACATTCTTCTTAATTTGACATGATTGCCGGAACTCAGCGATTACACTGGGCGGTGTGGTAGCGCTTCATTTAAAAATTTAGATTAATAAGTCATTTTTTACTGTGGGACCAATCCTAGCCGTTATCGCGCGCTGAAGAAATAGCGACAGTTTCAAAAACTACATTTCATTGACTTTCTAACGGTGTCAGTCCGTTTGAGTTACAACGGTTGGGTCACATATTCGTACCAACATGTATTTAGCGATATTTTTCTGATATTACTAGGTTGCATCGCTTTTAACAATGAAACGATTGACTGTGGGACTTAATTGAACAAACCTTAGACTGTGACCTAATAAATGTGATAAATGAGAAAATTGGACTCCAAGAAATAACATTCTTTTCAATTTGACATGATTGCCGGAACTCAGCGATTACACTGGGCGCTGTGGTAGCACTTCAATTAAAAATTTAGATTAATTAGTCATTTTTTACTGTGGGACCAATCCTAGCCATTATCGCGCGCTGAAGAAATAGCGACTGTTTCGAAAACTAAATTTCATTGACTTTTTAACGGTGTCAGTCCGTTTGAGTTACAACGTTTGGGTCACCTATTCGTACCAACATGTGTTTAGCGATATTTTTTTGATATTACTAGGTTGCATCGCTTTTAACAATGAAACGATTGAATGTGGGACTTAATTGAACTAACTTTAGACTGTGACCTGATAAATGTGATAAAGGAGACAATTGGACTTCAAGAAATAACATTCTTCTTAATTTGACATGATTGCCGGAACTCACCGATTACACTGGGTGCTGTGGTAGCGCTTCAATTAAAAATTAAGATAAAAAAGTCATTTTTTACTGCGGGACCAATCCTAGCCGTTATCGCGCGCTGAAGAAATAGCCACAGTTTCGAAAACTACATTTCATTGACTTTTTAACGGTGTCAGTCCGTTTGAGTTACAACGGTTGGGTCACCTATTCGTACCAACATGTGTTTAGCGATATTTTCTGATATTACTAGGTTGCATCGCTTTTAACATTGAAACGATTGACTGTGGGACTTAATTGAACTAACTTTGTATTGTCACCTGATAAATGTGATAAAGGAGACAATCGGACTCCAAGAAATAACACTCTTCTTAATTTGACATGATTGCCGAAACTCAGCGATTACACTGGGCGCTGTGGTACCGCTTCATTTAAGAATTAAGATAAAAAAGTCATTCTTTACTGTGGGACCAATCCTAACCGTTATCGCGCGTTCAAGAAATAGCAACAGTTTCAAAAACCATATTTCATTGACTTTCTAACGGTTTTAGTCCGATTGAGTTACAACGGTTGGGTCACATATTCGTACCAACATGTGTTTAGCGATATTTTTCTGATATTACTAGGTTGCATCGCTTTTAACAATGAAACGATTGACTGTGGGACTTAATTGAACAAACTTTGGACTGCGACCTAATAAATGTGATAAATGAGAAAATTGGACTCCAAGAAATAACATTCTTCTCAATTTGACATGATTGCCGGAACTCAGCGATTACACTGGGCGCTGTGGTAGCACTTCATTTAAAAATTTAGATTATATAGTCATTTTTTACTGTCGGACCAATCCTATCCATTATCGCGCGCTGAAGAAATAGCGACTGTTTCGAAAACTAAATTTCATTGACTTTTTAACGGTGTCAGTCCGTTTGAGTTACAACGTTTGGGTCACCTATTCGTACCAACATGTGTTTAGCAACATTTTTCTGATATTACTAGGTTGCATCGCTTTTAACAATGAAACGATTGAATGTGGGACTTAATTGAACTAACTTTGGACTGTGACCTGATAAATGTGATAAAGGAGACAATTGGACTTCAAGAAATAACATTCTTCTAATTTGACATGATTGCCGGAACTCACAGATTACACTGGGTGCTGTGGTAGCGCTTCAATTAAAAATTAAGATAAAAAAGTCATTTTTTACTTCGGGACCAATCCTAGCCGTTATCGCGCGCTGAAGAAATAGCGACAGTTTCAAAAACTACATTTCATTGACTTTTTAACGGTGTCAGTCCGTTTGAGTTACAACGGTTGGGTCACCTATTCGTACCAACATGTGTTTAGCGATATTTTCTGATATTACTAGGTTGCATCGCTTTTAACAATGAAACGATTGACTGTGGGACTTAATTGAACTAAATTTGTATTGTCACCTGATAAATGTGATAAAGGAGACAATCGGACTACAAGAAATAACACTCTTCTTAATTTGACATGATTGCCGAAACTCAGCGATTACACTGGGCGCTGTGGTACCGCTTCATTTAAGAATTAAGATAAAAAAGTCATTCTTTACTGTGGGACCAATCCTAACCGTTATCGCGCGTTCAAGAAATAGCAACAGTTTCAAAAACCATATTTCATTGACTTTCTAACGGTTTTTGTCCGTTTGAGTTACAACGGTTGGGTCACATATTCGTACCAACATGTGTTTAGCGATATTTTTCTGATATTACTAGGTTGCATCGCTTTTAACTATGAAACGATTGACTGTGGGACTTAATTGAACTAACTTTGGACTGTGACCTAATAAATGTGATAAATAAGATCATTGGACTCCAAGAAATAACATTCTTCTTAATTTGACGTGATTGCCGAAACTCAGCGATTACACTGGGCGCTGTGGTACCGCTTCATTTAAGAATTAAGATAAAAAACTCATTTTTTTACTGTGGGACCAATCCTAGCCGTTATCGCGCACTGAAGAAATAGCGACTGTTTCGAAAACTAAATTTTATTGACTTTTTAACGGTGTCAGTCCGTTTGAGTTACAACGTTTGGGTCACCTATTCGTACCAACATGTGTTTAGCAACATTTTTCTGATATTACTAGGTTGCATCGCTTTTAACAATGAAACGATTGAATGTGGGACTTAATTGAACTAACTTTGGACTGTGACCTGATAAATGTGATAAAAGAGACAATTGGACTTCAAGAAATAACATTCTTCTAATTTGACAAGATTGCCGGAACTCACAGATTACACTGGGTGCTGTTGTAGCGCTTCAATTAAAAATTAAGATAAAAAAGTCATTTTTTACTTCGGGACCAATCCTAACCGTTATCGCGCGCTGAAGAAATAGCGACAGTTTCAAAAACTACATTTCATTGACTTTTTAACGGTGTCAGTCCGTTTGAGTTACAACGGTTGGGTCACCTATTCGTACCAACATGTGTTTGGCGATATTTTCTGATATTACTAGGTTGCATCGCTTTTAACAATGAAACGATTGTCTGTGGGACTTAATTGAACTAAATTTGTATTGTCACCTGATAAATGTGATAAAGGAGACAATCGGACTCCAAGAAATAACACTCTTCTTAATTTGACATGATTGCCGAAACTCAGCGATTACACTGGGCGCTGTGGTACCGCTTCATTTAAGAATTAAGATAAAAAAGTCATTCTTTACTGTGGGACCAATCCTAACCGTTATCGCGCGTTCAAGAAATAGCAACAGTTTCAAAAACCATATTTCATTGACTTTCTAACGGTTTTAGTCCGTTTGAGTTACAACGGTTGGGTCACATATTCGTACCAACATGTGTTTAGCGATATTTTTCTGATATTACTAGGTTGCATCGCTTTTAACTATGAAACGATTGACTGTGGGACTTAATTGAACTAACTTTGGACTGTGACCTAATAAATGTGATAAATGAGATCATTGGACTCCAAGAAATAACATTCTTCTTAATTTGACGTGATTGTTGGAACTCAGCGATTGCACTGGGCGCTGTGGTAGCGCTTCATTTTAAAGTTTAGATATATAATTCATTATTTAATGGGCGACCAATTCTATCCGTTATCGCGCGCTAAAGAAATAGCGACAGTTTCAAAAACTACATTTCATTAACTTTCTAACCGTGTCAGTCCGTTTCAGTTACAACGGTTGGGTCACATATTCGTGCCAACATGTATTTAGCGATATTTTTCTGTTATTACTAGGTTGCATCGCATTTAACTATGAAACGATTGACTGTGGGACTTAATTGAACTAACTTTGCACTGTCACCTGATAAATGTGATAAAAGAGACAAGAATTAAGCTAAAAAAAGTCATTTTTTTACTGTGGGACCAATCCTAGCCGTTAGCGCGCGCTGAACAAAGAGCGATAGTTTCAAAAGCTACATTTCATTGACTTTCTAACGGTGTCAGTCCGTTTGAGTTACAACGGTTGGGTCACATATTCGTACGAACATGTATTTAGCGATATTTTTGTGATATTACTAGGTTGCATGGCTTTTAACTATGAAACGATTGACTGTGGGACTTAATTGAACTAACTTTGCACTGTCACCTGATAAATGTGATAAAGGAGACAATTGGACTCCAAGAAATAACATTCTTTTTAATTTGACATGATTGCCGAAACTCAGCGGTTACTCTGGGCGCTGTGGTAGCGCTTCATTTAAGAATTATGACAAAAAAATTTATTTTTTTACTGTGGGACCAATGCTAGCCGTTAGCCCGCGCTGAAGAAATAGCAATAGTTTCAAGAACTACATTTCATTGACTTTTTAACGGTGTCAGTCCGTTTGAGTTACAACGGTTTGGTCACATATTCGTACGAACATGTATTTAGCGATATTTTTGTGATATTACTAGGTTGCATGGCTTTTAACTATGAAACGATTGACTGTGGGACTTAATTGAACTAACTTTGCACTGTCACCTGATAAATGTGATGAAGGAGACAATTGGACACCAAGAAATAACATTCTTCTTAATTTGACATGATTGCCGAAACTCAGTGATTACACTTGGCGCTGTGGTCGCGCTTCATTTAAGACTTAAGCTAAAAAAAGTCATTTTTTTACTGTGGGACCAATCCTAGCCGTTAGCACGCGCTGAACAAAGAGCGATAGTTTCAAAAGCTACATTTCATTTACTTTGTAACGGTGTCAGTCCGTTTGAGTTACAACGATTGGGTCACATATACGTACCAACATGTATTTAGCGATATTTATCTGAATTTACTAGGTTGCATTGCTTTTAACAGTGAAACCATTGACTGTGGGACTTAATTGAACTAACTTTGGACTGTGACCTGATAAATGTGATAAATGAGACCAATGGATTCCAAGAAATAACATTCTTCTTAATTTGACGTGATTGTTGGTACTCAGCGATTCCACTGGGCGCTGTGGTATCGCTTCATTTAAAAATTTCGATATATAAGTCATTCTTTAATGTGCGACCAATCCTATCCGTTATCGCGCGCTGAAGAAATAGCGAGAGTTTCAAAAACTACATTTCATTGACTTTCTAACGGTGTCAGTCCGTTTCAGTTACAACGGTTGGGTCACATATTCCTGCCAACATGTATTTAGCGATATTTTTCTGATATTACTAGATTGCATCGCTTTTAACTATGAAACGATTGCCTGTGGGACTTAATTGAACTAACTTTGCACTGTCACTTAATAAATGTGATAAAGGAGACAATTGGACTCCAAGAAATAACATTCTTCTTAATTTGACATGATTGCTGAAACTCAGTGATTACACTGGGCGCTGTGGTAGCGCTTCATTTAAGAATTAAGCTAAAAAAAGTCAATTTTCTACTGTGGGACCTATCCTACCCGTTAGCACGCAATGAACAAAGAGTGATAATTTCAAAAGCTACATTTTATTGACGTTCTAACGGTGTCAGTCCGTTTGAGTTACAACGGTTGGGTCACATATTCGTACCAACATGTATTTAGCGATATTTATCTGATATTACTAGGCTGCATCGCTTTTAACAGTGAAACGATTGATTGTTGGACTTAATTGAACTAATTTTGGACTGTTACCTGATAAATGTGATAAATGAGACAATTGGACTCCAAAAAATAACATTCTTCTTAATTTGACATGATTGCCGGAACTCAGCGACTACACTGGGCGTTGTGGTAGCGCTTCATTTAAAAATTTAGATAAATAAGTCATTCTTTACTGTGGGATCAATCCTATCCGTGATCGCGCGCTGAAGAAACAGCGGTAGTTTCAAAAGCTACATTTCATTGACTTTGTAACGGTGTCAGTCCGTTTGAGTTACAACGGTTGGGTCACATATACGTACCAACATGTATTTAGCGATATTTATCTGACATTACTAGGTTGCATCGATTTTAACAGTGAAACGATTGACTGTGGGACTTAATCGAACTAACTTTGGACTGTGACCTGATAAATGTGATAAATGAGACCATAGGACTCCAAGAATTAACATTCTTCTTAATTTGACGTGATTGTTGGAACTCAGCGATTGCACTGGGCGCTTTGGTAGCGATTCATTTAAAAATTTAGATATATAAGTCATTTTTTAATGTGCGACCAATCCTATTCGTTATCGTGCGCTGAAGAAATAGCGAGAGTTTCAAAAACTAAATTTCATTGACTTTCTAACGGTGTCAGTCCGTTTCAGTTACAACGGTTGGGTCACATATTCGTACCAACATGTATTTAGACATATTTTTCTGATATTACTAGGTTGCATGGCTTTTAACTATGAAACGATTGACTGTGGGACTTAATTGAACTAACTTTGGACTGTGGCCTGATAAATGTGATAAAGGAGACAATTGGACTCCAAGAAATAACATTCTTCTTAATTTGACATGATTGCCGAAACTCAGTGATTACTCTGGGCGCTGTGGTAGCGCTTCATTTAAGAATTATGCCAAAAAAAGTCATTTTTTTACTGTGGGACCAATCCTAGCCGCCAGCGCGCGCTGAAGAAATAGCAATAGTTTGAAGAACTACATTTCATTGACTTTCTAACGGTGTCAGTCCGTTTGAGTTACAACGATTGGGTCACATATTTGTACCAACATGTATTTAGCGATATTTATCTGATATTACTAGGTTGCATCGCTTTTAACAGTGAAACGATTGACTGTGGGACTTAATTGAACTAACTTTGGACTGTGGCCTGATAAATGTGATAAATGAGACCATTGGATTCCAAGAAATAACATTCTTCTTAATTTGACGTGATTGTTGGAACTCAGCGATTGCACTGGGCGCTGTGGTAGCGCTTCATTTAAATATTTAGATATGTAAGTCATTCTTTAATGTGCGACCAATCCTATCCGTTATCGCGCGCTGAAGAAATAGCGAGAGTTTCAAAAACTACATTTCATTGACTTTCTAACGGTGTCAGTCCGTTTCAGTTACAACGGTTGGGTCACATATTCGTGCCAACATGTATTTAGAGATATTTTTCTGATATTACTAGGTTGCATCGCTTTTAACCATGAAACGATTGACTGTGGGACTTAATTGAACTAACTTTGCACTGCCACCTGATAAATGTGATGAAGGAGACAATTGGACTCCAAGAAATAACATTCTTCTTAATTTGATGTGAATGTTGAAACACAGCGATTACACTGGGCGCTGTGGTAGCGCTTCATTTAAAAATTTAGATAAATAAGTCATTCTTTACTGTGGGATCAATCCTATCCGTTATACCGCGCTGAAGAAACAGCGATAGTTTCACAAGCTACATTTCATTGACTTTGTAACGGTGTCAGTCCGTTTGAGTTGCAATGGTTGGGTCACATATTCGTACCAACATGTATTTAGCGATATTTATCTGATATTACTAGGTTGCATCGCTTGTAACAGTGAAACGATTGACTGTGGGACTTAATTGAACTAACTTTGCACTGCCACCTGATAAATGTGATAAAGGAGACAATTGGACTCCAAGAAATAACATTCTTCTTAATTTAACATGATTGCCGAAACTCAGCGATTACTCTGGGCGCTGTGGTAGCGCTTCATTTAAGAATTATGCCAAAAAAGTCATTTTTTTACTGTGGGACCAATCCTAGCCGTTAGCGCGCGCTGAAGAAATAGCAATAATTTGAAGAACTACATTTCATTGACTTTCTAACGGTGTCAGTCCGTTTGAGTTACAACGATTGGGTCACATATTTGTACCAACATGTATTTAGCGATATTTATCTGATATTACTAGGTTGCATCGCTTTTAACAGTGAAACGATTGACTGTGGGACTTAATTGAACTAACTTTGGACTGTGGCCTGATAAATGTGATAAATGAGACCATTGGATTCCAAGAAATAACATTCTTCTTAATTTGACGTGATTGTTGGAACTCAGCGATTGCACTGGGCGCTGTGATAGCGCTTCATTTAAATATTTAGATATGTAAGTCATTCTTTAATGTGCGACCAATCCTATCCGTTATCGCGCGCTGAAGAAATAGCGAGAGTTTCAAAAACTACATTTCATTGACTTTCTAACGGTGTCAGTCCGTTTCAGTTACAACGGTTGGGTCACATATTCGTGCCAACATGTATTTAGAGATATTTTTCTGATATTACTAGGTTGCATCGCTTTTAACCATGAAACGATTGACTGTGGGACTTAATTGAACTAACTTTGCACTGCCACCTGATAAATGTGATGAAGGAGACAATTGGACTCCAAGAAATAACATTCTTCTTAATTTGATGTGAATGTTGAAACACAGCGATTACACTGGGCGCTGTGGTAGCGCTTCATTTAAAAATTTAGATAAATAAGTCATTCTTTACTGTGGGACCAATCCTTTCCATTATCGCGCGCTGAAGAAATAGCGATAGTTTCAAAAACTACATTTCATTGACTTTTCTAACGATGTCAGTCCGTTTGAGTTACAACGGTTGGGTCAAATATTCGTACCAACATGTATTTAGCGATATTTTTCTGATGTTACTAGGGTGCATCGCTTTTAACTATGAAACGATTGACTCTGGGACTTAATTGAACTAACTTTGATCTGTGTCCTGATAATTGTGACAAAGGAGAAAATTGGACTCCAAGAAATAACATTCTTCTTAATTTAACATGATTGCCGAAACTCAGAGATTACTCTGGGCGCTGTGGTAGCGCTTCATTTCAGAATTATGCCAAAAAAAGTCATTTTTTTACTGTGGGACCAATCCTATCCGATAGCGCGCGGTGAAGAAATAGCAATAGTTTCAAGAACTACATTTCATTGACTTTCTAACGGTGTCAGTCCGTTTGAGTTACAACGGTTGGGTCACATATTCGTACCAACAAGTATTTAGCAATATTTATCTGATATTACTAGGTTGCATCGCTTTTAACAGTGAAACGATTGACTGTGGGACTTAATTGAACTAACTTTGGACTGTAACCTGATAAATGTGATAAATGAGACCATTGGATTCCAAGAAATAACATTCTTCTTAATTTGACGTGATTGTTGGAACTCAGCGATTGCACTGGGCGGTGTGGTAGCGCTTCATTTGAAAATTTAGATATGTAAGTCATTTTTTAATGTGCGAGCAATCCTATCCGTTATCGCGCGCTGAACAAAGAGCGATAGTTTCAAAAGCTACATTTCATTGACTTTCTAACGGTGTCAGTCCGTTTGAGTGGCAACGGTTGGGTCACATATTCGTACCAACATGTATTTAGCGATATTTTTCTGATATTACTAGGTTGCATTGCTTTTAACTATGAAACGATTGACTGTGGGACTTAATTGAACTAATTTTGCACTGTCACCTGATAAATGTGATAAAGGAGACAATTGAACTCCAAGAAATAACATTCTTCTTAATTTGATGTGAATGCCGAAACACAGCGCTTACACTGGGCGCTGTTGTAGCGCTTCATTTAAAAATTTGGATAAATAAGTCATTCTTTACTGTGGGACCAATCCTAGCCGTTAACGCGCGGTGAAGAAATAGCAATAGTTTCAAGAACTATATTTCATTGACTTTCTAACGGTGTCAGTCCGTTTGAGTTACAACGGTTAGGTCACATATTCGTACCAACATGTATTTAGCAATATTTATCTGATATTACGAGGTTGCATCGCTTTTAACAGTGAAACGATTGACTGTGGGACTTAATTGAACTAACTTTGGACTGTAACCTGATAAATGTGATAAATGATACAATTGAACTCCAAGAAATAACATTCTTCTTAATTTGATGCGAATGCCGAAACACAGCGATTACACTGGGCGCTGTTGTAGCGCTTCATATAAAAATTTGGATAAATAAGTCATTTTTTTACTGTGGGACCAATCCTAGCCGTTACCACGCGCTGAACAAAGAGCGATAGTTTCCAAAGCTACATTTCATTGACTTTTTAACGGTGTCAGTCCGTTTGAGTTACAACGGTTGGGTCACATATTCGTGCCAACATGTATTTAGCGATATTTTTCTGATATTACTAGGTTGCATCGCTTTTAACCATGAAACGATTGACTGTGGGACTTAATTGAACTAACTTTGCACTGTGACCTGATAAATGTGATAAATGATACAATTGAACTCCAAGAAATAACATTCTTCTTAATATGATGTGAATGCCGAAACACAGCGATTACACTGGGCGCTGTTGTAGCGCTTCATTTAAAAATTTGGATAAATAAGTCATTCTTTACTGGTGGACCAATCCTAGCCGTTAACGCGCGGTGAAGAAATAGCAATAGTTTCAAGAACTATATTTCATTGACCTTCTAACGGTGTCAGTCCGTTTGAGTTACAACGGTTAGGTCACATATTCGTACCAACATGTATTTAGCAATATTTATCTGATATTACGAGGTTGCATCACTTTTAACAGTGAAACGATTGACTGTGGGACTTAATTGAACTAACTTTGCACTGTAACCTGATAAATGTGATAAATGAGACTATTGGATTCCAAGAAATAACTTTCTTCTTAATTTGACGTGATTGTTGGAACTCAGCGATTGCACTGGGCGCTGTGGTAGCGCTTCATTTAAAAATTTAGATATGTAAGTCATTCTTTAATGTGCGACCAATCCTATCCGTTATCGCGCGCTGAAGAAATAGCGAGAGTTTCAAAAACTACATTTCATTGACTTTCTAACGGTGTCAGTCCGTTTCAGTTACAACGGTTGGGTCACATATTCGTGCCAACATGTATTTAGCGATATTTTTCTGATATTACTAGGTTGCATCGCTTTTAACCATGAAACGATTGACTGTGGAACTTAATTGAACTAACTTTGCACTGTCACCTGATAAATGTGATAAAGGAGACAATTGGACTCCAAGAAATAACATTCTTCCTAATTTGACATGATTGCCGAAACTCAGTGATTACACTGGGCGCTGTGGGAGCGCTTCATTTAAGAATTAAGCTGAAAAAGTCATTTTTTTACTGTGGGACCAATCCTAGTTGTTACCACGCGCTGAACAAAGAGCGATAGTTTCAAAAGCTACATTTCATTGACTTTTTAACGGTGTCAGTCCGTTTGAGTGGCAACGGTTGGGTCACATATTCGTACCAACATGTATTCAGCGGTATTTTTCTGATATTACTAGGTTGCATCGCTTTTAACTATGAAACGATTGACTGTGGGACTTAATTGAACTAATTTTGCACTGTCACCTGATAAATGTGATAAAGGAGACAATTGGACTCCAAGAAATAACGTTCTTCTTAATTTGACATGATTGCCGAAACTTAGCGATTACTCTGGGCGCTGTGGTAGCGCTTCATTTAAGAATTATGCCAAAAAAAGTCATTTTTTTACTGTGAGACCAATCCTAGCCGTTAACGCGCGATGAAGAAATAGCAATAGTTTCAAGAATTACATTTCATTGACTTTCTAACGGTGTCAATCCGTTTGAGTTACAACGGTCGGGTCACATATTCGTACCAACATGTATTTAACAATATTTATCTGAAATTACTAGGTTGCATCGCTTTTAACAGTGAAACGATTGACTGTGGGACTTAATTGAACTAACTTTGGACTGTAACCTGATAAATGTGATAAATGATACAATTGAACTCCAAGAAATAACATTCTTCTTAATTTGATGTGAATGCCGAAACACAGCGATTACACTGGGCGCTGTTGTAGCGCTTCATTTAAAAATTTAGATAAATAAGTCATTCTTTACTGTGGGACCAATCCTTTCCATAATCGCACGCTGAAGAAATAGCGATAGTTTCAAAAACTACATTTCATTGACTTTTCTAACGGTGTCAGTCCGGTTGAGTTACAACGGTTGGGTCACATATTCGTGCCAACATGTATTTAGCGATATTTTTCTGATATTACTAGATTGCATCGCTTTTAACCATGAAACGATTGACTGTGGGACTTAATTGAACTAACTTTGCACTGTCACCTGATAAATGTGATAAAGGAGACAATTGGACTCCAAGAAATAACATTCTTCTTAATTTGACATGATTGCCGAAACTCAGTGATTACACTGGGCGCTGTGGTAGCGCTTCATTTAAGAATTAAGCTAAAAAAGTCATTTTTTTACTGTGGGACCAATCCTAGCCGATAGCACGCGCTGAACAAAGAGGGATAGTTTCAAATCTACATTTCATTGACTTTCTAACGGTGTCACTCCGTTTGAGTGGCAACGGTTGGGTCACATATTCGTACCAACATGTATTTAGCGATATTTTTCTGATATTACTAGGTTGCATCGCTTTTAACTATGAAACGATTGACTGTGGGACTTAATTGAACTAATTTTGCACTGTCACCTGATAAATGTGATAAAGGAGACAATTGGACTCCAAGAAATAACGTTCTTCTTAATTTGACATGATTGCCGAAACTTAGCGATTACTCTGGGCGCTGTGGTAGCGCTTCATTTAAGAATTATGCCAAAAAAAGTCATTTTTTTACTGTGAGACCAATCCTAGCCGTTAACGCGCGATGAAGAAATAGCAATAGTTTCAAGAATTACATTTCATTGACTTTCTAACGGTGTCAATCCGTTTGAGTTACAACGGTCGGGTCACATATTCGTACCAACATGTATTTAACAATATTTATCTGAAATTACTAGGTTGCATCGCTTTTAACAGTGAAACGATTGACTGTGGGACTTAATTCAACTAACTTTGGACTGTAACCTGATAAATGTGATAAATGATACAATTGAACTCCAAGAAATAACATTCTTCTTAATTTGATGTGAATGCCGAAACACAGCGATTACACTGGGCGCTGTTGTAGCGCTTCATTTAAAAATTTAGATAAATAAGTCATTCTTTACTGTGGGACCAATCCTTTCCATAATCGCACGCTGAAGAAATAGCGATAGTTTCAAAAACTACATTTCATTGACTTTTCTAACGGTGTCAGTCCGGTTGAGTTACAACGGTTGGGTCACATATTCGTGCCAACATGTATTTAGCGATATTTTTCTGATATTACTAGATTGCATCGCTTTTAACCATGAAACGATTGACTGTGGGACTTAATTGAACTAACTTTGCACTGTCACCTGATAAATGTGATAAAGGAGACAATTGGACTCCAAGAAATAACATTCTTCTTAATTTGACATGATTGCCGAAACTCAGTGATTACACTGGGCGCTGTGGTAGCGCTTCATTTAAGAATTAAGCTAAAAAAGTCATTTTTTTACTGTGGGACCAATCCTAGCCGATAGCACGCGCTGAACAAAGAGGGATAGTTTCAAATCTACATTTCATTGACTTTCTAACGGTGTCACTCCGTTTGAGTGGCAACGGTTGGGTCACATATTCGTACCAACATGTATTTAGCGATATTTTTCTGATATTACTAGGTTGCATCGCTTTTAACTATGAAACGATTGACGGTGGGACTTAATTGAACTCATTATGCACTGTCACCTGATAAATGTGATAAAGGAGACAATTGGACTCCAAGAAATATCGTTCTTCTTAATTTGACATGATTGCGGAAACTTAGCGATTACTCTGGGCGCTGTGGTAGCGCTTCATTTAAGAATTATGCCAAAAAAAGTCATTTTTTTACTGTGGGACCAATCCTAGTTGTTACCACGCGCTGAACAAAGAGCGTTATTTTCAAAAGCTACATTTCATTGACTTTTTAACGGTGTCAGTCCGTTTGAGTGGCAACGGTTGGGTCACATATTCGTACCAACATGTATTTAGCGGTATTTTTCTGATATTACTAGGTTGCATCGCTTTTAACTATGAAACGATTGACTGTGGGACTTAATTGAACTAATTTTGCACTGTCACCTGATAAATGTGATAAAGGAGACAATTGGACTCCAAGAAATAACGTTCTTCTTAATTTGACATGATTGCCGAAACTTAGCGATTACTCTGGGCGCTGTGGTAGCGCTTCATTTAAGAATTATGCCAAAAAAGTCATTTTTTTACTGTGGGACCAATCCTAGCCGTTAACGCGCGATGAAGAAATAGCAATAGTTTCAAGAATTACATTTCATTGACTTTCTAACGGTGTCAATCCGTTTGAGTTACAACGGTCGGGTCACATATTCGTACCCACATGTATTTAACAATATTTATCTGATATTACTAGGTTGCATCGCTTTTAACAGTGAAACGATTGACTGTGGGACTTAATTGAACTAACTTTGGACTGTAACCTGATAAATGTGATAAATGATACAATTGAACTCCAAGAAATAACATTCTTCTTAATTTGATGTGAATGCCGAAACACAGCGATTACACTGGGCGCTGTTGTAGCGCTTCATTTAAAAATTTAGATAAATAAGTCATTCTTTACTGTGGAACCAATCCTTTCCATAATCGCGCGCTGAAAAAATAGCGATAGTTTCAAAAACTACATTTCATTGACTTTTCTAACGGTGTCAGTCCGTTTGAGTTACAACGGTTGGGTCACATATTCGTGCCAACATGTATTTAGCGATATTTTTCTGATATTACTAGGTTGCATCGCTTTTAACAGTGAAACGATTGACTGTGGGACTTAATTGAACTAACTTTGCACTGTCACCTGATAAATGTGATAAATGAGACCATTGGATTACAAGAAATAACATTCTTCTTAATTTGACGTGATTGTTGGAACTCAGCGATTGCACTGGGCGCTGTGGTAGCGCTTCATTTAAAAATTTAGATATATAAGTCATTCTTTAATGTGCGACCAATCCTATCCGTAATCGCGCGCTGAAGAAATAGCGAGAGTTTCAAAAACTACATTTCATTGACGTTCTAACGGTGTCAGTCCGTTTGAGTGGCAACGGTTGGGTCACATATTCGTACCAACATGTATTTAGCGATATTTATCTGATATTACTAGGTTGCATCGCTTTTAACTATGAAACGATTGACTGTGGGACTTAATTGAACTAATTTTGCACTGTCACCTGATAAATGTGATAAATGAGACAATTGGACTCCAAGAAATAACGTTCTTCTTAATTTGACATGATTGCCGAAACTCAGCGATTACTCTGGGCGCTGTGGTAGCGCTTCATTTAAAAATTTAGATAAATAAGTCATTCTTTACTGTGGGACCAATCCTTTCCATTATCGCGCGCTGAAAAAATAGCGATAGTTTCAAAAACTACATTTCATTGACTTTTCTAACGGTGTCAGTCCGGTTGAGTTACAACGGTTGGGTCACATATTCGTGCCAACATGTATTTAGCGATATTTTTCTGATATTACTAGATTGCATCGCTTTTAACCATGAAACGATTGACTGTGGGACTTAGTTGAACTAACTTTGCACTGTCACCTGATAAATGTGATAAAGGAGACAATTGGACTCCAAGAAATAACATTCTTCTTAATTTGACATGATTGCCGAAACTCAGTGATTACACTGGGCGCTGTGGTAGCGCTTCATTTAAGAATTAAGCTAAAAAAGTCATTTTTTTACTGTGGGACCAATCCTGGCCGATAGCACGCGCTGAACAAAGAGGGATAGTTTCAAATCTACATTTCATTGACTTTCTAACGGTGTCACTCCGTTTGAGTGGCAACGGTTGGGTCACATATTCGTACCAACATGTATTTAGCGATATTTTTCTGATATTACTAGGTTGCATCGCTTTTAACTATGAAACGATTGACTGTGGGACTTAATTGAACTAATTTTGCACTGTCACCTGATAAATGTGATAAAGGAGACAATTGGACTCCAAGAAATAACGTTCTTCTTAATTTGACATGATTGCCGAAACTTAGCGATTACTCTGGGCGCTGTGGTAGCGCTTCATTTAAGAATTATGCCAAAAAAAGTCATTTTTTTACTGTGAGACCAATCCTAGCCGTTAACGCGCGATGAAGAAATAGCAATAGTTTCAAGAATTACATTTCATTGACTTTCTAACGGTGTCAATCCGTTTGAGTTACAACGGTCGGGTCACATATTCGTACCAACATGTATTTAACAATATTTATCTGAAATTACTAGGTTGCATCGCTTTTAACAGTGAAACGATTGACTGTGGGACTTAATTCAACTAACTTTGGACTGTAACCTGATAAATGTGATAAATGATACAATTGAACTCCAAGAAATAACATTCTTCTTAATTTGATGTGAATGCCGAAACACAGCGATTACACTGGGCGCTGTTGTAGCGCTTCATTTAAAAATTTAGATAAATAAGTCATTCTTTACTGTGGGACCAATCCTTTCCATAATCGCACGCTGAAGAAATAGCGATAGTTTCAAAAACTACATTTCATTGACTTTTCTAACGGTGTCAGTCCGGTTGAGTTACAACGGTTGGGTCACATATTCGTGCCAACATGTATTTAGCGATATTTTTCTGATATTACTAGATTGCATCGCTTTTAACCATGAAACGATTGACTGTGGGACTTAATTGAACTAACTTTGCACTGTCACCTGATAAATGTGATAAAGGAGACAATTGGACTCCAAGAAATAACATTCTTCTTAATTTGACATGATTGCCGAAACTCAGTGATTACACTGGGCGCTGTGGTAGCGCTTCATTTAAGAATTAAGCTAAAAAAGTCATTTTTTTACTGTGGGACCAATCCTAGCCGATAGCACGCGCTGAACAAAGAGGGATAGTTTCAAATCTACATTTCATTGACTTTCTAACGGTGTCACTCCGTTTGAGTGGCAACGGTTGGGTCACATATTCGTACCAACATGTATTTAGCGATATTTTTCTGATATTACTAGGTTGCATCGCTTTTAACTATGAAACGATTGACGGTGGGACTTAATTGAACTCATTATGCACTGTCACCTGATAAATGTGATAAAGGAGACAATTGGACTCCAAGAAATATCGTTCTTCTTAATTTGACATGATTGCGGAAACTTAGCGATTACTCTGGGCGCTGTGGTAGCGCTTCATTTAAGAATTATGCCAAAAAAAGTCATTTTTTTACTGTGGGACCAATCCTAGTTGTTACCACGCGCTGAACAAAGAGCGTTATTTTCAAAAGCTACATTTCATTGACTTTTTAACGGTGTCAGTCCGTTTGAGTGGCAACGGTTGGGTCACATATTCGTACCAACATGTATTTAGCGGTATTTTTCTGATATTACTAGGTTGCATCGCTTTTAACTATGAAACGATTGACTGTGGGACTTAATTGAACTAATTTTGCACTGTCACCTGATAAATGTGATAAAGGAGACAATTGGACTCCAAGAAATAACGTTCTTCTTAATTTGACATGATTGCCGAAACTTAGCGATTACTCTGGGCGCTGTGGTAGCGCTTCATTTAAGAATTATGCCAAAAAAGTCATTTTTTTACTGTGGGACCAATCCTAGCCGTTAACGCGCGATGAAGAAATAGCAATAGTTTCAAGAATTACATTTCATTGACTTTCTAACGGTGTCAATCCGTTTGAGTTACAACGGTCGGGTCACATATTCGTACCCACATGTATTTAACAATATTTATCTGATATTACTAGGTTGCATCGCTTTTAACAGTGAAACGATTGACTGTGGGACTTAATTGAACTAACTTTGGACTGTAACCTGATAAATGTGATAAATGATACAATTGAACTCCAAGAAATAACATTCTTCTTAATTTGATGTGAATGCCGAAACACAGCGATTACACTGGGCGCTGTTGTAGCGCTTCATTTAAAAATTTAGATAAATAAGTCATTCTTTACTGTGGAACCAATCCTTTCCATAATCGCGCGCTGAAAAAATAGCGATAGTTTCAAAAACTACATTTCATTGACTTTTCTAACGGTGTCAGTCCGTTTGAGTTACAACGGTTGGGTCACATATTCGTGCCAACATGTATTTAGCGATATTTTTCTGATATTACTAGGTTGCATCGCTTTTAACAGTGAAACGATTGACTGTGGGACTTAATTGAACTAACTTTGCACTGTCACCTGATAAATGTGATAAATGAGACCATTGGATTACAAGAAATAACATTCTTCTTAATTTGACGTGATTGTTGGAACTCAGCGATTGCACTGGGCGCTGTGGTAGCGCTTCATTTAAAAATTTAGATATATAAGTCATTCTTTAATGTGCGACCAATCCTATCCGTAATCGCGCGCTGAAGAAATAGCGAGAGTTTCAAAAACTACATTTCATTGACGTTCTAACGGTGTCAGTCCGTTTGAGTGGCAACGGTTGGGTCACATATTCGTACCAACATGTATTTAGCGATATTTATCTGATATTACTAGGTTGCATCGCTTTTAACTATGAAACGATTGACTGTGGGACTTAATTGAACTAATTTTGCACTGTCACCTGATAAATGTGATAAATGAGACAATTGGACTCCAAGAAATAACGTTCTTCTTAATTTGACATGATTGCCGAAACTCAGCGATTACTCTGGGCGCTGTGGTAGCGCTTCATTTAAAAATTTAGATAAATAAGTCATTCTTTACTGTGGGACCAATCCTTTCCATTATCGCGCGCTGAAAAAATAGCGATAGTTTCAAAAACTACATTTCATTGACTTTTCTAACGGTGTCAGTCCGGTTGAGTTACAACGGTTGGGTCACATATTCGTGCCAACATGTATTTAGCGATATTTTTCTGATATTACTAGATTGCATCGCTTTTAACCATGAAACGATTGACTGTGGGACTTAGTTGAACTAACTTTGCACTGTCACCTGATAAATGTGATAAAGGAGACAATTGGACTCCAAGAAATAACATTCTTCTTAATTTGACATGATTGCCGAAACTCAGTGATTACACTGGGCGCTGTGGTAGCGCTTCATTTAAGAATTAAGCTAAAAAAGTCATTTTTTTACTGTGGGACCAATCCTGGCCGATAGCACGCGCTGAACAAAGAGGGATAGTTTCAAATCTACATTTCATTGACTTTCTAACGGTGTCACTCCGTTTGAGTGGCAACGGTTGGGTCACATATTCGTACCAACATGTATTTAGCGATATTTTTCTGATATTACTAGGTTGCATCGCTTTTAACTATGAAACGATTGACGGTGGGACTTAATTGAACTCATTATGCACTGTCACCTGATAAATGTGATAAAGGAGACAATTGGACTCCAAGAAATATCGTTCTTCTTAATTTGACATGATTGCGGAAACTTAGCGATTACTCTGGGCGCTGTGGTAGCGCTTCATTTAAGAATTATGCCAAAAAAAGTCATTTTTTTACTGTGGGACCAATCCTAGCCGTTAGCACGCAGTGAAGAAATAGCAATAGTTTCAAGAACTACATTTCATTGACTTTCTAACGGTGTCAGTCCGTTTGAGTTACAACGGTTGGGTCACATATTCGTACCAACATGTATTTAGCAATATTTATCTGATATTACTAGGTTGCATCGCTTTTAACAGTGAAACGATTGACTGTGGGACTTAATTGAACTAACTTTGGACTGTAACCTGATAAATTTGATAAATGAGACAATTGAACTCCAAGAAATAACATTCTTCTTAATTTGATGTGAATGCCGAAACACAGCGATTACACTGGGCGCTGTTGTAGCGCTTCATTTAAAAATTTAGATAAATAAGTCATTCTTTACTGTGGGACCAATCCTTTCCATTATCGCGCGCTGAAGAAATAGCGATAGTTTCAAAAGCTACATTTCATTGACTTTTCTAACGGTGTCAGTCCGTTTGAGTTACAACGGTTGGGTCACATATTCGTGCCAACATGTACTTAGCGATATTTTTCTGATATTACTAGGTTGCATCGCTTTTAACCATGAAACGATTGACTGTGGGACTTAATTGAACTAACTTTGCACTGTGACCTGATAAATGTGATAAATGAGACCATTGGATTCCAAGAAATAACGTTCTTCTTAATTTGACGTGATTGTTGGAACTTATCGATTACTCTGGGCGCTGTGGTAGCGCTTCATTTAAGAATTATGCCAAAAAAAGTCATTTTTTTACTGTGGGACCAATCCTAGCCGTTAACGCGCGGTGAAGAAATAGCAATAGTTTCAAGAATTACATTTCATTGACTTTCTAACGGTGTCAGTACGTTTGAGTTACAACGGTTGGGTCACATATTCGTACCAACATGTATTTAACAATATTTATCTGATATTACTAGGTTGCATCGCTTTTAACAGTGAAACGATTGACTGTGGGACTTAATTGAACTAACTTTGGACTGTAACCTGATAAATGTGATAAATGATACAATTGAACTCCAAGAAATAACATTCTTCTTAATTTGATGTGAATGCCGAAACACAGCGATTACACTGGGCGCTGTTGTAGCGCTTCATTTAAAAATTTAGATATATAAGTCATTCTTTAATGTGCGACCAATCCTATCCGTTATCGCGCGCTGAAGAAATAGCGAGAGTTTCAAAAACTACATTTCATTGACTTTCTAACGGTGTCAGTCCGTTTCAGTTACAACGGTTGGGTCACATATTCGTGCCAACATGTATTTAGCGATATTTTTCTGATATTACTAGGTTGCATCGCTTTTAACCATGAAACGATTGACTGTGGGACTTAATTGAACTAACTTTGCACTGTCACCTGATAAATGTTATAAAGGAGACAATTGGACTCCAAGAAATAACATTCTTCTTAATTTGACATGATTGCCGAAACTCAGTGATTACACTGGGCGCTGTGGTAGCGCTTCATTTAAGAATTAAGCTAAAAAAGTTATTTTTTTACTGTGGGACCAATCCTAGCCGTTAGCACGCGCTGAACAAAGAGCGATAGTTTCAAAAGCTACATTTCATTGACTTTCTAACGGTGTCAGTCCGTTTGAGTGGCAACGGTTGGGTCACATATTCGTACCAACATGTATTTAGCGATATTTATCTGATATTACTAGGTTGCATCGCTTTTAACTATGAAACGATTGACTGTGGGACTTAATTGAACTAATTTTGCACTGTCACCTGATAAATGTGATAAAGGAGACAATTGGACTCCAAGAAATAACGTTCTTCTTAATTTGACATGATTGCCGAAACTGAGCGATTACTCTGGGCGCTGTGGTAGCGCTTCATTTAAAAATTTAGATAAATAAGTCATTCTTTACTGTGGGACCAATCCTTTCCATTATTGCGCGCTGAAGAAATAGCGATAGTTTCAAAAACTACATTTCATTGACTTTTCTAACGGTGTCAGTCCGTTTGAGTTACAACGGTTGGGTCACATATTCGTACCAACATGTATTTAGCGATATTTTTCTGATATTACTAGGTTGCATCGCTTTTAACCATGAAACGATTGACTGTGGGACTTAATTGAACTAACTTTGCACTGTCACCTGATAAATGTTATAAAGGAGACAATTGGACTCCAAGAAATAACATTCTTCTTAATTTGACATGATTGCCGAAACTCAGTGATTACACTGGGCGCTGTGGTAGCGCTTCATTTAAGAATTAAGCTAAAAAAGTTATTTTTTTACTGTGGGACCAATCCTAGCCGTTAGCACGCGCTGAACAAAGAGCGATAGTTTCAAAAGCTACATTTCATTGACTTTCTAACGGTGTCAGTCCGTTTGAGTGGCAACGGTTGGGTCACATATTCGTACCAACATGTATTTAGCGATATTTATCTGATATTACTAGGTTGCATCGCTTTTAACTATGAAACGATTGACTGTGGGACTTAATTGAACTAATTTTGCACTGTCACCTGATAAATGTGATAAAGGAGACAATTGGACTCCAAGAAATAACGTTCTTCTTAATTTGACATGATTGCCGAAACTGAGCGATTACTCTGGGCGCTGTGGTAGCGCTTCATTTAAAAATTTAGATAAATAAGTCATTCTTTACTGTGGGACCAATCCTTTCCATTATTGCGCGCTGAAGAAATAGCGATAGTTTCAAAAACTACATTTCATTGACTTTTCTAACGGTGTCAGTCCGTTTGAGTTACAACGGTTGGGTCACATATTCGTACCAACATGTATTTAGCGATATTTTTCTGATATTACTAGGTTGCATCGCTTTTAACTATGAAACAATTGACTGTGGGACTTAATTGAACTAATTTTGCACTGTCACCTGATAAATATGATAAAGGAGACAATTGGACTCCAAGAAATAACGTTCTTCTTAATTTGACATGATTGCCGAAACGTAGCGATTACTCTGGGCGCTGTGGTAGCGCTTCATTTAAGAATTATGCCAAAAAAAGTCATTTTTTCACTGTGAGACCAATCCTAGCCGTTAACGCGCGGTGAAGAAATAGCAATAGTTTCAAGAATTACATTTCATTGACTTTCTAACGGTGTCAGTCCGTTTGAGTTACAACGGTTGGGTCACATATTCGTACCAACATGTATTTAACAATATTTATCTGATATTACTAGGTTGCATCGCTTTTAACAGTGAAACGATTGACTGTGGGACTTAATTGAACTAACTTTGGACTGTAACCTGATAAATGTGATAAATGATACAATTGAACTCCAAGAAATAACTTTCTTCTTAATTTGATGTGAATGCCGAAACACAGCGATTACACTGGGCGCTGTTGTAGCGCTTCATTTAAAAATTTAGATAAATAAGTCATTCTTTACTGTTGGACCAATCCTTTCCATTATCGCGCGCTGAAGAAATAGCGATAGTTTCAAAAACTACATTTCATTGACTTTTCTAACGGTGTCAGTCCGTTTGAGTTACAACGGTTGGGTCACATATTCGTGCCAACATGTATTTAACGATATTTTTCTGATATTACTAGGTTGCATCGCTTTTAACCATGAAACGATTGACCGTGGGACTTAATTGAACTAACTTTGCACTGTCACCTGATAAATGTGATAAATGAGACAATTGGATTACAAGAAATAACATTCTTCTTAATTTGACGTGATTGTTGGAACTCAGTGATTACACTGGGCGCTGTGGTAGCGCTTCATTTAAGAATTAAGCTAAAAAAGTTATTTTTTTACTGCGGGACCAATCCTAGCCGTTAGCACGCGCTGAACAAAGAGCGATAGTTTCAAAAGCTACATTTCATTGACTTTCTAACGGTGTCAGTCCGTTTGAGTGGCAACGGTTGGGTCACATATTCGTACCAACATGTATTTAGCGATATTTATCTGATATTACTAGGTTGCATCGCTTTTAACTATGAAACGATTGACTGTGGGACTTAATTGAACTAATTTTGCACTGTCACCTGATAAATGTGATAAAGGAGACAATTGGACTCCAAGAAATAACGTTCTTCTTAATTTGACATGATTGCCGAAACTGAGCGAATACTCTGGGCGCTGTGGTAGCGCTTCATTTAAAAATTTAGATAAATAAGTCATTTTTTACTGTGGGACCAATCCTTTCCATTATCGCGCGCTGAAGAAATAGCGATAGTTTCAAAAACTACATTTCATTGACTTTTCTAACGGTGTCAGTCCGTTTGAGTTACAACGGTTGGGTCACATATTCGTGCCAACATGTATTTAGCGATATTTTTCTGATATTACTAGGTTGCATCGCTTTTAACCATGAAACGATTGACTGTGGGACTTAATTGAACTAACTTTGCACTGTCACCTGATAAATGTTATAAAGGAGACAATTGGACTCCAAGAAATAACATTCTTCTTAATTTGACATGATTGCCGAAACTCAGTGATTACACAGGGCGCTGTGGTAGCGCTTCATTTAAGAATTAAGCTAAAAAAGTTATTTTTTTACTGTGGGACCAATCCTAGCCGTTAGCACGCGCTGAACAAAGAGCGATAGTTTCAAAAGCTACATTTCATTGACTTTCTAACGGTGTCAGTCCGTTTGAGTGGCAACGGTTGGGTCACATATTCGTACCAACATGTATTTAGCGATATTTATCTGATATTACTAGGTTGCATCGCTTTTAACTATGAAACGATTGACTGTGGGACTTAATTGAACTAATTTTGCACTGTCACCTGATAAATGTGATAAAGGAGACAATTGGACTCCAAGAAATAACGTTCTTCTTAATTTGACATGATTGCCGAAACTGAGCGATTACTCTGGGCGCGGTGGTAGCGCTTCATTTAAAAATTTAGATAAATAAGTCATTTTTTACTGTGGGACCAATCCTTTCCATTATCGCGCGCTGAAGAAATAGCGATAGTTTCAAAAACTACATTTCATTGACTTTTCTAACGGTGTCAGTCCGTTTGAGTTACAACGGTTGGGTCACATATTCGTGCCAACATGTATTTAGCGATATTTTTCTGATATTACTAGGTTGCATCGCTTTTAACCATGAAACGATTGACTGTGGGACTTAATTGAACTAACTTTGCTCTGTCACCTGATAAATGTTATAAAGGAGACAATTGGACTCCAAGAAATAACATTCTTCTTAATTTGACATGATTGCCGAAACTCAGTGATTACACTGGGCGCTGTGGTAGCGCTTCATTTAAGAATTAAGCTAAAAAAGTTATTTTTTTACTGTGGGACCAATCCTAGCCGTTAGCACGCGCTGAACAAAGAGCGATAGTTTCAAAAGCTACATTTCATTGACTTTCTAACGGTGTCAGTCCGTTTGAGTGGCAACGGTTGGGTCACATATTCGTACCAACATGTATTTAGCGATATTTATCTGATATTACTAGGTTGCATCGCTTTTAACTATGAAACGATTGACTGTGGGACTTAATTGAACTAATTTTGCACTGTCACCTGATAAATGTGATAAAGGAGACAATTGGACTCCAAGAAATAACGTTCTTCTTAATTTGACATGATTGCCGAAACTCAGCGATTACTCTGGGCGCTGTGGTAGCGCTTCATTTAAAAATTTAGATAAATAAGTCATTCTTTACTGTGGGACCAATCCTTTCCATTATCGCGCGCTGAAGAAATAGCGATAGTTTCAAAAACTACATTTCATTGACTTTTCTAACGGTGTCAGTCCGTTTGAGTTACAACGGTTGGGTCACATATTCGTACGAACATGTATTTAGCGATATTTTTCTGATATTACTAGGTTGCATCGCTTTTAACTATGAAACGATTGACTGTGGGACTTAATTGAACTAATTTTGCACTGTCACCTGATAAATGTGATAAAGGAGACAATTGGACTCCAAGAAATAACGTTCTTCTTAATTTGACATGATTGCCGAAACGTAGCGATTACTCTGGGCGCTGTGGTAGCGCTTCATTTAAGAATTATGCCAAAAAAAGTCATTTTTTTACTGTGGGACCAATCCTAGCCGTTAACGCGCGGTGAAGAAATAGCAATAGTTTCAAGAATTACATTTCATTGACTTTCTAACGGTGTCAGTCCGTTTGAGTTACAACGGTTGGGTCACATATTCGTACCAACATGTATTTAACAATATTTAACTGATATTACTAGGTTGCATCGCTTTTAACAGTGAAACGATTGACTGTGGGACTTAATTGAACTAACTTTGGACTGTAACCTGATAAATGTGATAAATGATACAATTGAACTCCAAGAAATAACGTTCTTCTTAATTTGATGTGAATGCCGAAACACAGCGATTACACTGGGCGCTGTTGTAGCGCTTCATTTAAAAATTTAGATAAATAAGTCATTCTTTACTGTGGGACCAATCCTTTCCATTATCGCGCGCTGAAGAAATAGCGATAGTTTCAAAAACTACATTTCATTGACTTTTCTAACGGTGTCAGTCCGTTTGAGTTACAACGGTTGGGTCACATATTCGTGCCAACATGTATTTAGCGATATTTTTCTGATATTACTAGGTTGCATCGCTTTTAACCATGAAACGATTGACCGTGGGACTTAATTGAACTAACTTTGCACTGTCACCTGATAAATGTGATAAATGAGACAATTGGATTACAAGAAATAACATTCTTCTTTTTTTGACGTGATTGTTGGAACTCAATGATTACACTGGGCGCTGTGGTAGCGCTTCATTTAAGAATTAAGCTAAAAAAGTTATTTTTTTACTGTGGGACCAATCCTAGCCGTTAGCACGCGCTGAACAAAGAGCGATAGTTTCAAAAGCTACATTTCATTGACTTTCTAACGGTGTCAGTCCGTTTGAGTGGCAACGGTTGGGTCACATATTCGTACCAACATGTATTTAGCGATATTTATCTGATATTACTAGGTTGCATCGCTTTTAACTATGAAACGATTGACTGTGGGACTTAATTGAACTAATTTTGCACTGTCACCTGATAAATGTGATAAAGGAGACAATTGGACTCCAAGAAATAACGTTCTTCTTAATTTGACATGATTGCAGAAACTGAGCGATTACTCTGGGCGCTGTGGTAGCGCTTCATTTAAGAATTAAGCTAAAACAGTTATTTTTTTACTGTCGGACCAATCGTAGCCGTTAGCACGCGCTGAACAAAGAGCGATAGTTTCAAAAGCTACATTTCATTGACTTTCTAACGGTGTCAGTCCGTTTGAGTGGCAACGGTTGGGTCACATATTCGTACCAACATGTATTTAGCGATATTTATCTGATATTACTAGGTTGCATCGCTTTTAACTATGAAACGATTGACTGCGGGACTTAATTGAACTAATTTTGCACTGTCACCTAATAAATGTGATAAAGGAGACAATTGGACTCCAAGAAATAACGTTCTTCTTAATTTGACATGATTGCCGAAACTCAGCGACTACTCTGGGCGCTGTGGTAGCGCTTCATTTAAAAATTTAGATAAATAAGTCATTCTTTACTGTGGGACCAATCCTTTCCATTATCGCGCGCTGAAGAAATAGCAATAGTTTCAAAAACTACATTTCATTGACTTTTCTAACGGTGTCAGTCCGTTTGAGTTACAACGGTTGGGTCACATATTCGTGCCAACATGTATTTAGCGATATTTTTCTGATATTACTAGATTGCATCGCTTTTAACCATGAAACGATTGACTGTGGGACTTAATTGAACTAACTTTGCACTGTCACCTGATAAATGTGATAAAGGAGACAATTGGACTCCAAGAAATAACATTCTTCTTAATTTGACATGATTGCCGAAACTCAGTGATTACACTGGGCGCTGTGGTAGGGCTTCATTTAAGAATTAAGCTAAAAAAGTCATTTTTTTACTGTGGGACCAATCCTAGCCGATAGCACGCGCTGAACAAAGAGGGATAGTTTCAAAAGCTACATTTCATTGACTTTCTAACGGTGTCAGTCCGTTTGAGTGGCAACGGTTGGGTCACATATTCGTACCAACATGTATTTAGCGATATTTTTCTGATATTACTAGGTTGCATCGCTTTTAACTATGAAACGATTGACTGTGGGACTTAATTGAACTAACTATGCACTGTCACCTGATAAATGTTATAAAGGAGACAATTGGACTCCAAGAAATAGCATTCTTCTTAATTTGACATGATTGCCGAAACTCAGTGATTACACTGGGCGCTGTGGTAGCGCTTCATTTAAGAATTAAGCTAAAAAAGTTATTTTTTTACTGTGGGACCAATCCTAGCCGTTAGCACGCGCTGAACAAAGAGCGATAGTTTCAAAAGCTACATTTCATTGACTTTCTAACGGTGTCAGTCCGTTTGAGTGGCAACGGTTGGGTCACATATTCGTACCAACATGTATTTAGCAATATTTATCTGATATTACTAGGTTGCATCGCTTTTAACAGTGAAACGATTGACTGTGGGACTTAATTGAACTAACTATGCACTGTCACCTGATAAATGTTATAAAGGAGACAATTTGGACTCCAAGAAATAACATTCTTCTTAATTTGACATGATTGCCGAAACTCAGTGATTACACTGGGCGCTGTGGTAGCGCTTCATTTAAGAATTAAGCTAAAAAAGTTATTTTTTTACTGTGGGACCAATCCTAGCCGTTAGCACGCGCTGAACAAAGAGCGATAGTTTCAAAAGCTACATTTCATTGACTTTCTAACGGTGTCAGTCCGTTTGAGTGGCAACGGTTGGGTCACATATTCGTACCAACATGTATTTAGCGATATTTATCTGATATTACTAGGTTGCATCTCTTTTAACTATGAAACGATTGACTGTGGGACATAATTGAACTAATTTTGCACTGTCACCTGATAAATGTGATAAAGGAGACAATTGGACTGCAAGAAATAACGTTCTTCTTAATTTGACATGATTGCCGAAACTCAGCGATTACTCTGGGCGCTGTGGTAGCGCTTCATTTAAAAATTTAGATAAATAAGTCATTCTTTACTGTGGGACCAATCCTTTCCATTATCGCGCGCTGAAGAAATAGCGATAGTTTCAAAAACTACATTTCATTGACTTTTCTAACGGTGTCAGTCCATTTGAGTTACAACGGTTGGGTCACATATTCGTGCCAACATGTATTTAGCGATATTTTTCTGATATTACTAGATTGCATCGCTTTTAACCATGAAACGATTGACTGTGGGACTTGATTGAACTAACTTTGCACTGTCACCTGATAAATGTGATAAAGGAGACAATTGGACTCCAAGAAATAACATTCTTCTTAATTTGACATGATTGCCGAAACTCAGTGATTACACTGGGCGCTGTGGTAGCGCTTCATTTAAGAATTAAGCTAAAAAAGTCATTTTTTTACTGTGGGACCAATCCTAGCCGATAGCACGCGCTGAACAAAGAGGGATAGTTTCAAAAGCTACATTTCATTGACTTTCTAACGGTGTCAGTCCGTTTGAGTGGCAACGGTTGGGTCACATATTCGTACCAACATGTATTTAGCGATATTTTTCTGATATTACTAGGTTGCATCGCTTTTAACTATGAAACGATTTACGGTGGGACTTAATTGAACTCATTATGCACTGTCACCTGATAAATGTGATAAAGGAGACAATTGGACTCCAAGAAATATCGTTCTTCTTAATTTGACATGATTGCCGAAACTCAGCGATTACTCTGGGCGCTGTGGTAGCGCTTCATTTAAGAATTATGCCAAAAAAAGTCATTTTTTTACTGTGAGACCAATCCTAGCCGTTAGCGCGCAGTGAAGAAATAGCAATAGTTTCAAGAACTACATTTCATTGACTTTCTAACGGATTTAGTCCGTTTGAGTTACAACGGTTGGGTCACATATTCGTACCAACATGTATTTAGCAATATTTATCTGATATTACTAGGTTGCTTCGCTTTTAACAGTGAAACGATTGACTGTGGGACTCAATTGAACTAACTTTGGACTGTAACCTGATAAATTTGATAAATGAGACAATTGAACTCCAAGAAATAACATTCTTCTTAATTTGATGTGAATGCCGAAACACAGCGATTACACTGGGCGAAAGAAGAAATAGCGACAGTTTAAAAAACTACATTTCATTGACTTTCTAACAGTATCAATCCACTTCAGTTACAACGGTTGCGTCACATATTCGTACCAACATGTATTTAGCGATATTTATCGCATATTACTAGGTTGCATCGCTTTTAACAGTGAAACGATTGACTGTGTGACTAAATTGAACTGATTTTGGACTGTGACCTTGTAAATTTTATAATTTGACATGATTGCCGGAACTCAGCGATTACTCTGGGCGCTGTGGTAGCGCTTCATTTAAGAATTATGCCAAAAAAGTCATTTTTTTACTGTGGGACCAATCCTAGCCGTTAGCGCGCGGTGAAGAAATAGCAATAGTTTCAAGAACTACATTTCATTGACTTTCTAACGGTGTCAGTCCGTTTGAGTTACAACGGTTGGGTCACATATTCGTACCAACATGTATTTAGCAATATTTATCTGATATTACTAGGTTGCTTCGCTTTTAACAGTGAAACGATTGACTGTGGGACTCAATTGAACTAACTTTGGACTGTAACCTGATAAATTTGATAAATGAGACAATTGAACTCCAAGAAATAACATTCTTCTTAATTTGATGTGAATGCCGAAACACAGCGATTACACTGGGCGAAAGAAGAAATAGCGACAGTTTCAAAAACTACATTTCATTGACTTTCTAACAGTATCAATCCACTTCAGTTACAACGGTTGCGTCACATATTCGTACCAACATGTATTTAGCGATATTTATCGCATATTACTAGGTTGCATCGCTTTTAACAGTGAAACGATTGACTGTGTGACTAAATTGAACTGATTTTGGACTGTGACCTTGTAAATTTTATAATTTGACATGATTGCCGGAACTCAGCGATTACTCTGGGCGCTGTGGTAGCGCTTCATTTAAGAATTATGCCAAAAAAGTCATTTTTGTACTGTGGGACCAATCCTAGCCGTTAGCGCGCGGTGAAGAAATAGCAATAGTTTCAAGAACTACATTTCATTGACTTTCTAACGGTGTCAGTCCGTTTGAGTTACAACGGTTGGGTCACATATTCGTACCAACATGTATTTAGCAATATTTATCTGATATTACTAGGTTGCATCGCTTTTAACAGTGAAACGATTGACTGTGGGACTTAATTGAACTAACTTTGGACTGTAACCTGATAAATTTGATAAATGAGACAATTGAACTCCAAGAAATAACATTCTTCTTAATTTGATGTGAATGCCCAAACACAGCGATTACACTGGGCGCTGTTGTAGCGCTTCATTTAAAAATTTAGATAAATAAGTCATTCTTTACTGTGGGACCAATCCTTTCCATTATCGCGCGCTGAAGAAATAGCGATAGTTTCAAAAACTACATTTCATTGACTTTTCTAACGGTGTCAGTCCGTTTGAGTTACAACGGTTGGGTCACATATTCGTGCCAACATGTACTTAGCGATATTTTTCTGATATTACTAGGTTGCATCGCTTTTAACCATGAAACGATTGACTTTGGGACTTAATTACACTAACTTTGCACTGTCCCATGATAAATGTGATAAATGAGAAAATTGGACTTCAAGAAATAACATTCTTTTTTATTTGACATGATTGCCGGAACTAAGAGATTACACTGGGCGCTGTGGTAGCGCTTCGATTCAAAATTAAGATAAAAAAGTTATTTTTTGCTGAGGAACCAATCCTAGCCGTTAGCGCGCGCTGAAGAAATAGCCATATTTTCAAAAACTACATTTCAGTGCCTTTTCTAACAGTGTCAGTCCGTTTGATTTACAACGGTTGGGTCACATATTCGTACCAACATGTATTTAGCGATATTTTTCTGATATTACTAGGTTGCATCGCTTTTAACTATGAAACGATTGACTGTGGGACTTAATTGAACTAACTTTCGACTGTGACCTGATAAATGTGATAAAGGAGACAATTGGATTCCAAGAAATAACATTCTTCTTAATTCGACGTGATTGCCGAAATTCAGCCATCACACTGGGCGCTGTGGTACCGCTTCATTTAAGAATTAAGATAAAAAAAGTCATTTTTTTATTGTGGGACCAATCCTAGCCATTTGCGCGCGTTGAAGAAATAGAGACAGTTTCAAATACTACATTTCACTGACTTTCTACGGTGTCAGTCCGTTTGAGATTCAACAGTTGGGTCACATATTCGTACCAACATGTATTTAGCGATATTTTTCTCATATTACTAGATTGCATCGATTTTAACAGTAAAACGATTGACTGTGGGACTAAATTGAACTGATTTTGGACTGTGACCTAATAAATGTTATAAGTGAGACAAGTTGACTCCAAGAAATAACATTCTTCTTAATTTGACATGATTACCGGAACTCAGCGATTACACTGGGCTCTGTTGTAGCGCTTCATTTAAAAATTTAGATAAATAAGTCATTCTTTACTGTCGGATTTATCCTATCCGTTATCGCGCGCTGAAGAAATAGCGACAGTTTAAAAAACTACATTTCATTGACGCTGTGGTAGCGCTTCATTTAAGAATTATGCCAAAAAAAGTCATTTTTTTACTGTGAGACCAATCCTAGCCGTTAGCGCGCAGTGAAGAAATAGCAATAGTTTCAAGAACTACATTTCATTGACTTTCTAACGGTGTTAGTCCGTTTGAGTTACAACGGTTGGGTCACATATTCGTACCAACATGTATTTAGCAATATTTATCTGATATTACTAGGTTGCTTCGCTTTTAACAGTGAAACGATTGACTGTGGGACTCAATTGAACTAACTTTGGACTGTAACCTGATAAATTTGATAAATGAGACAATTGAACTCCAAGAAATAACATTCTTCTTAATTTGATGTGAATGCCGAAACACAGCGATTACACTGGGCGAAAAAAGAAATAGCGACAGTTTCAAAAACTACATTTCATTGACTTTCTAACAGTATCAATCCACTTCAGTTACAACGGTTGCGTCACATATTCGTACCAACATGTATTTAGCGATATTTATCGCATATTACTAGGTTGCATCGCTTTTAACAGTGAAACGATTGACTGTGTGACTAAATTGAACTGATTTTGGACTGTGACCTTGTAAATTTTATAATTTGACATGATTGCCGGAACTCAGCGATTACTCTGGGCGCTGTGGTAGCGCTTCATTTAAGAATTATGCCAAAAAAGTCATTTTTTTACTGTGGGACCAATCCTAGCCGTTAGCGCGCGGTGAAGAAATAGCAATAGTTTCAAGAACTACAGTTCATTGACTTTCTAACGGTGTCAGTCCGTTTGAGTTACAACGGTTGGGTCACATATTCGTACCAACATGTATTTAGCAATATTTATCTGATATTACTAGGTTGCATCGCTTTTAACAGTGAAACGATTGACTGTGGGACTTAATTGAACTAACTTTGGACTGTAACCTGATAAATTTGATAAATGAGACAATTGAACTCCAAGAAATAACATTCTTCTTAATTTGATGTGAATGCCCAAACACAGCGATTACACTGGGCGCTGTTGTAGCGCTTCATTTAAAAATTTAGATAAATAAGTCATTCTTTACTGTGGGACCAATCCTTTCCATTATCGCGCGCTGAAGAAATAGCGATAGTTTCAAAAACTACATTTCATTGACTTTTCTAACGGTGTCAGTCCGTTTGAGTTACAACGGTTGGGTCACATATTCGTGCCAACATGTACTTAGCGATATTTTTCTGATATTACTAGGTTGCATCGCTTTTAACCATGAAACGATTGACTTTGGGACTTAATTACACTAACTTTGCACTGTCCCATGATAAATGTGATAAATGAGAAAATTGGACTTCAAGAAATAACATTCTTTTTTATTTGACATGATTGCCAGAACTAAGAGATTACACTGGGCGCTGTGGTAGCGCTTCGATTCAAAATTAAGATAAAAAAGTTATTTTTTGCTGAGGAACCAATCCTAGCCGTTAGCGCGCGCTGAAGAAATAGCCATATTTTCAAAAACTACATTTCAGTGCCTTTTCTAACGGTGTCAGTCCGTTTGATTTACAACGGTTGGGTCACATATTCGTACCAACATGTATTTAGCGATATTTTTCTGATATTACTAGGTTGCATCGCTTTTAACTATGAAACGATTGACTGTGGGACTTAATTGAACTAACTTTCGACTGTGACCTGATAAATGTGATAAAGGAGACAATTGGATTCCAAGAAATAACATTCTTCTTAATTCGACGTGATTGCCGAAATTCAGCCATCACACTGGGCGCTGTGGTACCGCTTCATTTAAGAATTAAGATAAAAAAAGTCATTTTTTTATTGTGGGACCAATCCTAGCCATTTGCGCGCGTTGAAGAAATAGAGACAGTTTCAAATACTACATTTCACTGACTTTCTAACGGTGTCAGTCCGTTTGAGATTCAACAGTTGGGTCACATATTCGTACCAACATGTATTTAGCGATATTTTTCTCATATTACTAGATTGCATCGATTTTAACAGTAAAACGATTGACTGTGGGACTAAATTGAACTGATTTTGGACTGTGACCTAATAAATGTTATAAGTGAGACAAGTTGACTCCAAGAAATAACATTCTTCTTAATTTGACATGATTACCGGAACTCAGCGATTACACTGGGCTCTGTTGTAGCGCTTCATTTAAAAATTTAGATAAATAAGTCATTCTTTACTGTCGGATTTATCCTATCCGTTATCGCGCGCTGAAGAAATAGCGACAGTTTAAAAAACTACATTTCATTGACTATGTACCGGTGTCAGTCCGTTTGAGTTATAACGGTTGGGTCACATATTCGTAGCAACATGTATTTTTTGATATTTTTCAGGTATTACTAGGTTGTATGGCTTTTAACATTGAAACGATTGACGTTGGGACTTAATTTAACTAACTTTGGACTGTGACCTGATAAATGTGATAAATGCGATAATTGGATTCCAAGAAATAAAATTCTTCTTAATTTGACATGATTGCCGGAATTTAGCGATTACACTGGGAGCTGTGGTAGCGCTTCAATTAATAATTAAGATAAAAAAGTCATCTTTTGCTGTGGGACTAATCCTGGCCGTTAGCGCGCTGAGAAATAGCGACAGTTTCAAAAACTTCATTTCATTGACTTTCTAACGGCGTCAGTCCGTTTGAGTTACAACGGTTGGGTCACATATTCGTACCATCCATGTATTTAGCGATATTTTTCTGATGTTACTAGGTTGCATCGCCTTTAACAATGAAACGATTGACTGTGGGACTTAATTGAACTAACTTTGGACTGTGACCTGATAAATGTGATAAAGGAGACAATTGGACTCCAAGAAAAAACATTCTTCTTAATTTGACATGATTGCCGAAACTCAGCGATTATACTGGGCGCTGTGGTAGCGCTTCATTTAAGAATTAAGATAAGAAAGTCATTTTTTTTACAGTGGGACCAATCCTAGCCGTTATCGGGCGCTGAAGAAATAGCGACAGTTTCAAAAACTACAATTCATTTACTTTCTAACGGTGTCAGTCCGTTTGAGTTACAACAGTTGGGTCATATATTCGCACCAATATGTATTTAGAGACATTTTTCTGATATTACTAGGTTGCATCGCTTTTAACAGTGAAACGATTGACCGTGGGACTTAATTGAACTAACTTTGGACTGCGACCTGATCAATGTGATAAATGAGAAAATTGGACTGCAAGAAAAAAACATTCTTTTTAATTTGACGTGATTGCCGAAACTCACCGATTACACCGGGCGCTGTGGAAGCGCTTCAATTAAAAATTAAGAAAAGAAAGTCATTCTTTACTTAGGCACCAATCCTAGCTGTTAGCGCGCGCAGAAGAAATAAAAACAGTTTCAAATACTACATTTCACTGACTTTCTAACGGTGTCAGTTCGTTTGAGTTTCAACGCTTGGGTCACATATTCGTACCAACATGTATTTAGAGATATTTATCTGATATTACTAGGATGCATCGCTTTTAACAGTGAAACGATTGACCGTGGGACTTAATTGAACTAACTTTGGACTGCGACCTGATCAATGTGATAAATGAGAAAATTGGACTGCAAGAAAAAAACATTCTTTTTAATTTGACAAGATTGTCGAAACTCAGCGATTACACTAGGCGCTGTTGTAGCGCTTCATTTAAGAATTAAGATAAAAAAAGTCATTTTTTTACTGTGGGACCAATCCTAGCCGATAGCACGCGCTGAACAAAGAGGGACAGTTTAAAAAGCTACATTTCATTGACTTCTAACGGTGTCAGTCCGTTTGAGTGGCAACGGTTGGGTCACATATTCGTACCAACATGTATTTAGCGATATTTTTCTGATATTACTAGGTTGCATCGCTTTTAACTATGAAACAATTGACGGTGGGACTTAATTGAACTCATTATGCACTGTCACCTGATAAATGTGATAAAGGAGACAATTGGACTCCAAGAAATATCGTTCTTCTTAATTTGACATGATTGCCGAAACTCAGCGATTACTCTGGGCGCTGTGGTAGCGCTTCATTTAAGAATTATGCCAAAAAAAGTTATTTTTTTACTGTGAGACCAATCCTAGCCGTTAGCGCGCAGTGAAGAAATAGCAATAGTTTCAAGAACTACATTTCATTGACTTTCTAACGGTGTCAGTCCGTTTGAGTTACAACGGTTGGGTCACATATTCGTACCAACATGTATTTAGCAATATTTATCTGATATTACTAGGTTGCATCGCTTTTAACAGTGAAACGATTGACTGTGGGACTTAATTGAACTAACTTTGGACTGTAACCTGATAAATTTGATAAATGAGACAATTGAACTCCAAGAAATAAAATTCTTCTTAATTTGATGTGAATGCCGAAACACAGCGATTACACTGGGCGCTGTTGTAGCGCTTCACTTAAAAATTTAGATAAATAAGTCATTCTTTACTGTGGGACCAATCCTTTCCATTATCGGGCGCTGAAGAAATAGCGATAGTTTCAAAAACTACATTTCATTGACTTTTCTAACGGTGTCAGTCCGTTTGAGTTACAACGGTTGGGTCACATATTCGTGCCAACATGTACTTAGCGATATTTTTCTGATATTACTAGGTTGCATCGCTTTTAACCATGAAACGATTGACTTTGGGACTTAATTACACTAACTTTGCACTGTCCCATGATAAATGTGATAAATGAGAAAATTGGGCTTCAAGAAATAACATTCTTTTTTATTTGACATGATTGCCGGAACTAAGAGATTACACTGGGCGCTGTGGTAGCGCTTCGATTCAAAATTAAGATAAAAAAGTTATTTTTTGCTGAGGAACCAATCCTAGCCGTTAGCGCGCGCTGAAGAAATAGCCATATTTTCAAAAACTACATTTCAGTGTCTTTTCTAACGGTGTCAGTCCGTTTGATTTACAACGGTTGGGTCACATATTCGTACCAACATGTATTTAGCGATATTTTTCTGATATTACTAGGTTGCATCGCTTTTAACTATGAAACGATTGACTGTGGGACTTAATTGAACTAACTTTCGACTGTGACCTGATAAATGTGATAAAGGAGACAATTGGATTCCAAGAAATAACATTCTTCTTAATTCGACATGATTGCCGAAATTTAGCGATCACACTGGGCGCTGTGGTACCGCTTCATTTAAGAATTAAGATAAAAAAAGTCATTTTTTTATTGTGGGACCAATCCTAGCCATTTGCGCGCGTTGAAGAAATAGAGACAGTTTTAAATACTACATTTCACTGACTTTCTAACGGTGTCAGTCCGTTTGAGATTTAACAGTTGGGTCACATATTCGTACCAACATGTATTTAGCGATATTTTTCTCATATTACTAGATTGCATCGATTTTAACAGTAAAACGATTGACTGTGGGACTAAATTGAACTGATTTTGGACTGTGACCTAATAAATGTTATAAGTGAGACAAGTTGACTCCAAGAAATAACATTCTTCTTAATTTGACATGATTACCGGAACTCAGCGATTACACTGGGCTCTGTTGTAGCGCTTCATTTAAAAAATTAGATAAATAAGTCATTCTTTACTGTCGGATTTATCCTGTCCGTTATCGCGCGCTGAAGAAATAGCGACAGTTTAAAAAACTACCTTTCATTGACTTTGTAACGGTGTCAGTCCGTTTGAGTTATAACAGTTGGGTCACATATTCATACCAACATGTATTTAGCGATATTTATCTGATATTACTAGGTTGCATCGCTTTTAACAGTGAAACGATTGACTGTGGGACTTAATTGAACTACCTTTGGACTGTGACCTGATAAATGTGATAAATGAGAAAATTGAACTTCAAGAAATAACATTCTTCTTAATTTGACATGATTGCCGGAACTCAGCGATTACACTGGGCACTGTGGTAGCGCTTCATTTAAACATTTAGATTAATAAGTCATTTTTTACTGTGGGACCAATCCTAGCCGTTATAGCGCGCTGAAGAAATAGCGACAGCTTCAAAAACTACATTTTATTGAATTTCAAACAGTATCAATCCGTTTGAGTTACAACGGTTGAGTCACATATTCGTAGCAACATGTATTTTTTGATATTTTTCAGGTATTACTAGGTTGTATGGCTTTTAACATTGAAACGATTGACGTTGGGACTTAATTTAACTAACTTTGGACTGTGACCTGATAAATGTGATAAATGCGATAATTGGATTCCAAGAAATAAAATTCTTCTTAATTTGACATGATTGCCGGAATTTAGCGATTACACTGGGAGCTGTGGTAGCGCTTCAATTAATAATTAAGATAAAAAAGTCCTCTTTTGCTGTGGGACTAATCCTGGCCGTTAGCGCACTGAGAAATAGCGACAGTTTCAAAAACTTCATTTCATTGACTTTCTAACGGTGTCAGTCCGTTTGAGTTACAACGGTTGGGTCACATATTCGTACCATCCATGTATTTAGCGATATTTTTCTGATGTTAATAGGTTGCATCGCCTTTAACAATGAAACGATTGACTGTGGGACTTAATTGAACTAACTTTGGACTGTGACCTGATAAATGTGATAAATGAGACAATTGGACTCCAAGAAATAACATTCTTCTTAATTTGACATGATTGCCAAAACTCAGCGATTAAACTTGGCGCTGTGGTAGCGCTTCATTTAAGAATTAAGATAAGAAACTCATTTTTTTTACTGTGGGACCCATCCTAGCCGTTATCGCGCGCTGAAGAAATAGCGACAGTTTCAAAAACTACAATTTATTGACTTTCTAACGGTGTCAGTCCGTTTGAGTTACAACAGTTGGGTCATATATTCGCACCAATATGTATTTAGAGACATTTTTCTGATATTACTAGGTTGCATCGCTTTAAACAATGAAACGATTAACTGTGGGACTTATTTGAACTAACTTTGGACTGTGACCTGATAAATGTGATAAATGAGACAATTGGACTCCAAGAAATAACATTCTTTTTAATTTGACGTGATCGCCGGAACTCAACGATTACACTAGGCTCTGTGGTAGCGCTTCATTTAAGAGTTTAGATAAATAAGCCATTCTTTACTGTGGGACCAATCCTAGCAGTTATCGCGCGCTGAAGAAATAGCGACAGCTTCAAAAACTACATTTCATTGAATTTCAAACAGTATCAATCCGTTTGAGTTACAACGGTTGAGTCACATATTCGTAGCAACATGTATTTTTTGATATTTTTCAGGTATTACTAGGTTCTATGGCTTTTAACATTGAAACGATTGACGTTGGGACTTAATTTAACTAACTTTGGACTGTGACCTGATAAATGTGATAAATGCGATAATTGGATTCCAAGAAATAAAATTCTTCTTAATTTGACATGATTGTCGGAATTTAGCGATTACACTGGGAGCTGTGGTAGCGCTTCAATTAATAATTAAGATAAAAAAGTCATCTTTTGCTGTGGGACTAATCCTGGCCGTTAGCGCGCTGAAGAAATAGCGACAGTTTCAAAAACTTCATTTCATTGACTTTCTAACGGTGTCAGTCCGTTTGAGTTACAACGGTTGGGTCACATATTCGTACCAACATGTATTTAGCGATATTTTTCTGATGTTACTAGGTTGCATCGTCTTTAACAATGAAACGATTGACTGTGGGACTTAATTGAACTAACTTTGGACTGTGACCTGATAAATGTGATAAAGGAGACAATTGGACTCCAAGAAAAAACATTCTTCTTAATTTGACATGATTGCCGAAACTCAGCGATTACACTGGGCGCTGTGGTAGCGCTTCATTTAAGAATTAAGATAAGAAAGTCATTTTTTTTACTGTGGGACCAATCCTAGCCGTTATCGGGCGCTGAAGAAATAGCGACAGTTTCAAAAACTACAATTCATTGACTTTCTAACGGTGTCAGTCCGTTTGAGTTACAACAGTTGGGTCATATATTCGCACCAATATGTATTTAGAGACATTTTTCTGATATTACTAGGTTGCATCGCTTTCAACAATGAAACGATTAACTGTGGGACTTATTTGAACTAACTTTGGACTGTGACCTGATAAATGTGATAAATGAGACAATTGGACTCCAAGAAATAATATTCTTCTCAATTTGACGTGATTCCCGAAACTCACCGATTACACCGGGCGCTGTGGAAGCGCTTCAATTAAAAATTAAGAAAAGAAAGTCATTTTTTACTTAGGCACCAATCCTAGCTGTTAGCGCGCGCCGAAGAAATAAAAACAGTTTCAAATACTACATTTCACTGACTTTCTAACGGTGTCAGTTCGTTTGAGTATCAACGCTTGGGTCACATATTCGTACCAACATGTATTTAGAGATATTTATCTGATATTACTAGGATGCATCGCTTTTAACAGTGAAACGATTGACCGTGGGACTTAATTGAACTAACTTTTGACTATGACCTGATAAATGTGATAAATAAAAAAATTGGACTCCAAGAAATAGCATTCTTCTTAATTTGACATGATTGCATAAACTCAGCGATTACACTGGGCGCTGTTGTAGCGCTTCATTTAAAAATTTAAATTAATAAGTCATTTTTTACTGTGGGACCAATTCTAGCCGTTATCGCGCCCTGAAGAAATAGCGACAGTTTCAGAAACTTCATTTCATTGACTTTCTAACGGTGTCAGTCCGTTTGAGTTACAACGGTTTCGTAACATATTCGTACCAACATGAATTTAGCGATATTTTCCTGATATTACTAGGTTTCATCGCCTTTAACAATAAAATGATTGACTGTGGGACTTAATTGAACTAAATTTTGACTGTGACCTGAGAAATGTGATAAATGAAAAAATTGGACTCCAAGAAATAGCATTCTTCTTAATTTGATATGATTGCCTAAACTCAGCGTTTACACTGGGCGCTGTTGTAGCGCTTCATCTAAAAATTTAAATTAATAAGTCATTTTTTACTGTGGGACCAATCTTAGCCGTTATCGCGCATTGAAGAAATAGCGACAGTTCAAAAACTTCTTTTCATTGACTTTCTAACGATGTCAGTCCGTTTGAGTTTCAACGCTTGGGTCACATATTCGTACCAACATGAATTTAGCGATATTTTTCTGATATTACTAGGTTGCATCGCCTTTAACAATGAAACGATTGACTGTAGGACTTAATTAAACTAACTTTGGACTGTGAACTGATAAATGTGATAAATGAGACAATTGGACTCCAAGAAATAACATTCTTCTTAATTTGACGTGATTGCCGGAACTCAACGATTACACTAGGCTCTGTGGTAGCGCTTCATTTAAGAATTTAAATAAATAAGACATTCTTTACTGTGGGACCAATCCTAGCAGTTATCGCGCGCTGAAGAAATAGCGACAGCTTCAAAAACTACATTTCATTGAATTTCAAACAGTATCAATCCGTTTGAGTTACAACGGTTGAGCCACATATTCGTAGCAACATGTATTTTTGATATTTTTCAGGTATTACTAGGTTGTATGGCTTTTAACATTGAAACGATTGACGTTGGGATTTAATTTAACTAACTTTGGACTGTGACCTGATAAATGTGAACTCAGCGATTGCACTGGGCGCTGTGGTAGCCGTTATCGCGCGCTGAAGAAATAGCGACAGTTTCAAAAACTACATAAGAAAGTCATTTTTTACTTAGGCACCAATCCTAGCTGTTAGCGCGCGCCGAAGAAATAAAAACAGTTTCAAATACTACATTTCACTGACTTTCTAACGGTGTCAGTTCGTTTGAGTTTCAACGCTTGGGTCACATATTCGTACCAACATGTATTTAGAGATATTTATCTGATATTACCAGGATGCATCGCTTTTAACAGTGAAACAATTGACCGTGGGACTTAATTGAACTAACTTTGGACTGGGACCTGATCAATGTGATAAATGAGAAAATTGGAATGCAAGAAAAACAATTCTTCTTAATTTGACATGATTGCCGAAACTCAGCGATTACACTGGGCGCTGTGGTAGCGCTTCAATTCAGAATTAAGATAAGAAAGTCATTTTTTACTGAGGGACCAATCCTAGCCGTTAGCGCGCGCTGAAGAAATAGTGAAAGGTTCAAAAACTTCATTTCATTGACTTTCTAACGGTGTCAGTCCGTTTGAGTTACAACGGTTGCGTAACATTTTCGTACCAACATGAATTTAGCGATATTTTCCTGATATTACTAGGCTTCATCGCCTTTAACAATAAAATGATTGACTGTGGGACTTAATTGAACTAAATTTTGAGTGTGACCTGATAAATGTGATAAATGAAAAAATTGGACTCCAACAAATAGCATTCTTCTTAATTTGATATGATTGCCTAAACTTAGCGTTTACACTGGGCGCTGTTGTAGCGCTTCATTTAAAAATTTAAATTAATAAGTCATTTTTTACTGTGGGACCAATCTTAGCCGTTATCGCGCGCTGTAGAAATAGCGACAGTTTCTAAAACTTCTTTTCATTGAATTTCTAACGATGTCAGTCCGTTTGAGTTACAACGGTTGTGTCACATATTTGTACCAGCATGAACTTAGCGATATGTTTCTGATATTACTAGGTTGCATCGCCTTTAACAATGAAACGATTGGCTGTAGGACTTAATTAAACTAACTTTGGACTGTGACCTGATAAATGTGATAAATGAGACAATTGGACTCCAAGTAATAACATTCTTCTTAATTTGACGTGATTGCCGGAACTCAACGATTACACTAGGCTCTGTGGTAGCGCTTCATTTAAGAATTTAGATAAATAAGACATTCTTTACTGCGGGACCAATCCTAGCAGTTATCGCGCGCTGAAGAAATAGCGACAGCTTCAAAAACTACATTTCATTGAATTTCAAACAGTATCAATCCGTTTGAGTTACAGCGGTTGAGCCACATATTCGTAGCAACATGTATTTTTTGATATTTTTCAGGTATTACTAGGTTGTATGGCTTTTAACATTGAAACGATTGACGTTGGGATTTAATTTAACTAACTTTGGACTGTGACCTGATAAATGTGAACTCAGAGATTGCACTGGGCGCTGTGGTAGCCGTTATCGCGCGCTGAAGAAATACCGACAGTTTCAAAAACTACATTTCATTGACTTTCTAACGGCGTCAGTCCGTTTGAGTTACAACGGTTGGGTCACATATTCGTACCAACATGTATTTCTTGATACTTTTCTGGTATTACTAGGTTGTATGGCTTTTAACAGCGAAACGATTGACTGCGGGACTTAATTGAACTGACTATGGACTGTGACCCTGTAAATGTGAAAGCGAGACAATTGGACTTCAAGAAATAACATTCTTCTTAATTTGAAATGATTGCCGAAACTCACCGATTACACCGGGCGCTGTGGAAGCGCTTCAATTAAAAATTAAGATAAGAAAGTCATTTTTTACTTAGGCACCAATCCTAGCTGTTAGCGCGCGCCGAAGAAATAAAAACAGTTTCAAATACTACATTTCACTGACTTTCTAACGGTGTCAGTTCGTTTGAGTTTCAACGCTTGGGTCACATATTCGTACCAACATGTATTTAGAGATATTTATCTGATATTACTAGGATGCATCGCTTTTAACAGTGAAACAATTGACCGTGGGACTTAATTGAACTAACTTTGGACTGCGACCTGATCAATGTGATAAATGAGAAAATTGGAATGCAAGAAAAACAATTCTTCTTAATTTGACATGATTGCCGAAACTCAGCGATTACACTGGGCGCTGTGGTAGCGCTTCAATTCAGAATTAAGATAAGAAAGTCATTTTTTACTGAGGGACCAATCCTAGCCGTTAGCGCGCGCTAAAGAAATAGTGAAAGGTTCAAAAACTACATTTCATTGACTTTCTAACGGTGTCAGTCCGTTTAAGTTTCCACGGTTGGGTCATATATTCGTACCAACATGTATTTAGCGATATTCATCTGACATTACTAGATTTCATCGCTTTTAACAGCGAAACGATTGACTGTGGGACTTAATTGAACTAACTTTTGACTATGACCTGATAAATGTGATAAATAAAAAAATTGGACTCCAAGAAATAGCATTCTTCTTAATTTGACATGATTGCATAAACTCAGCGATTACACTGGGCGCTGTTGTAGCGCTTCATTTAAAAATTTAAATTAATAAGTCATTTTTTACTGTGGGACCAATCCTAGCCGTTATCGCGCCCTGAAGAAATAGCGACAGTTTCAGAAACTTCATTTCATTGACTTTCTAACGGTGTCAGTCCGTTTGAGTTACAACGGTTGCGTAACATTTTCGTACCAACATGAATTTAGCGATATTTTCCTGATATTACTAGGCTTCATCGCCTTTAACAATAAAATGTTTGACTGTGGGACTTAATTAAACTAACTTTGGACTGTGACCTGATAAATGTGATAAATGAGACAATTGGACTCTAAGAAATAACATTCTTCTTAATTTGACGTGATTGCCGGAACTCAACGATTACACTAGGCTCTGTGGTAGCGCTTCATTTAAGAATTTAGATAAATAAGACATTCTTTACTGCGGGACCAATCCTAGCAGTTATCGCGGGCTGAAGAAATAGCGACAGCTTCAAAAACTACATTTTATTGAATTTCAAATAGTATCAATCCGTTTGAGTTACAGCGGTTGAGCCACATATTCGTAGCAACATGTATTTTTTGATATTTTTCAGGTATTACTAGGTTGTATGGCTTTTAACATTGAAACGATTGACGTTGGGATTTAATTTAACTAACTTTGGACTGTGACCTGATAAATGTGAACTCAGCGATTGCACTGGGCGCTGTGGTAGCCGTTATCGCGCGCTGAAGAAATAGCGACAGTTTCAAAAACTACATTTCATTGACTTTCTAACGGTGTCAGGCCGTTTGAGTTACAACGGTTGGGTCACATATTTGTACCAACATGTATTTCTTGATACTTTTCGGGTATTACTAGGTTGTATGGCTTTTAACAGCGAAACGATTGACTGCGGGACTTAATTGAACTGACTATGGACTGTGACCCTGTAAATGTGAAAGCGAGACAATTGGACTTCAAGAATTAACATTCTTCTTAATTTGAAATGATTGCCGAAACTCACCGATTACACCGGGCGCTGTGGAAGCGCTTCAATTAAAAATTAAGATAAGAAAGTCATTTTTTACTTAGGCACCAATCCTAGCTGTTAGCGCGCGCCGAAGAAATAAAAACAGTTTCAATTACTACATTTCACTGACTTTCTAACGGTGTCAGTTCGTTTGAGTTTCAACGCTTGGGTCACATATTCGTACCAACATGTATTTAGAGATATTTATCTGATATTACTAGGATGCATCGCTTTTAAAAGTGAAACAATTGACCGTGGGACTTAATTGAACTAACTTTGGACTGCGACCTGATCAATGTGATAAATGAAAAAATTGGAATGCAAGAAAAACAATTCTTCTTAATTTGACATGATTGCCGAAACTCAGCGATTACACTGGGCGCTGTGGTAGAGCTTCAATTTAGAATTAAGATAAAAAAGTCATTTTTTACTGAGGGACCAATCCTAGCCGTTAGCGCGCGCTGAAGAAATAGTGAAAGGTTCAAAAACTACATTTCATTGACTTTCTAACGGTGTCAGTCCGTTTAAGTTTCCACCGTTAGGTCATATATTCGTACCAACATGTATTTAGCGATATTCATCTGACATTACTAGATTTCATCGCTTTTAACAGCGAAACGATTGACTGTGGGACTTAATTGAACTAACTTTTGACTATGACCTGATAAATGTGATAAATAAAAAAATTGGACTCCAAGAAATAGCATTCTTCTTAATTTGACATGATTGCATAAACTCAGCGATTACACTGGGCGCTGTTGTAGCGCTTCATTTAAAAATTTAAATTAATAAGTCATTTTTTACTGTGGGACCAATCCTAGCCGTTATTGCGCCCTGAAGAAATGGCGACAGTTTCAGAAACTTCATTTCATTGACTTTCTAACGGTGTCACTCCGTTTGAGTTACAACGGTTGCGTAACATTTTCGTACCAACATGAATTTAGCGATATTTTCCTGATATTACTAGGCTTCATCGCCTTTAACAATAAAATGATTGACTGTGGGACTTAATTGAACTAAATTTTGAGTGTGACCTGATAAATGTGATAAATGAAAAAATTGGACTCCAAGAAATAGCATTCTTCTTAATTTGATATGATTGCCTAAACTTAGCGTTTACACTGGGCGCTGTTGTAGCGCTTCATTTAAAAATTTAAATTAATAAGTCATTTTTTACTGTGGGACCAATCTTAGCCGTTATCGCGCGCTGAAGAAATAGCGACAGTTTCTAAAACTTCTTTTCATTGACTTTCTAACGATGTCAGTCCGTTTGAGTTACAACGGTTGTGTCACATATTTGTACCAGCATGAACTTAGCGATATGTTTCTGATATTACTAGGTTGCATCGCCTTTAACAATGAAACGATTGACTGTAGGACTTAATTAAACTAACTTTGGACTGTGACCTGATAAATGTGATAAATGAAACAATTGGACTCCAAGAAATAACATTCTTCTTAATTTGACGTGATTGCCGGAACTCAACGATTACACTAGGCTCTGTGGTAGCGCTTCATTTAAGAATTTAGATAAATAAGACATTCTTTACTGCGGGACCAATCCTAGCAGTTATCGCGCGCTGAAGAAATAGCGACAGCTTCAAAAACTACATTTCATTGAATTTCAAACAGTATCAATCCGTTTGAGTTACAGCGGTTGAGCCACATATTCGTAGCAACATGTATTTTTTGATATTTTTCAGGTATTACTAGGTTGTATGGCTTTTAACATTGAAACGATTGACGTTGGGATTTAATTTAACTAACTTTGGACTGTGACCTGATAAATGTGAACTCAGCGATTGCACTGGGCGCTGTGGTAGCCGTTATCGCGCGCTGAAGAAATAGCGACAGTTTCTAAAACTTCTTTTCATTGACTTTCTAACGATGTCAGTCCGTTTGAGTTACAACGGTTGTGTCACATATTTGTACCAGCATGAACTTAGCGATATGTTTCTGATATTACTAGGTTGCATCGCCTTTAACAATGAAACGATTGACTGTAGGACTTAATTAAACTAACTTTGGACTGTGACCTGATAAATGTGATAAATGAAACAATTGGACTCCAAGAAATAGCATTCTTCTTAATTTGACATGATTGCATAAACTCAGCGATTACACTGGGCGCTGTTGTAGCGCTTCATTTAAAAATTTAAATTAATAAGTCATTTTTTACTTAGGCACCAATCCTAGCTGTTAGCGCGCGCCGAAGAAATAAAAACAGTTTCAAATACTACATTTCACTGACTTTCTAACGGTGTCAGTTCGTTTGAGTTTGAACGCTTGGGTCACATATTCGTACCACATGTATTTAGAGATATTTATCTGATATTACTAGGATGCATCGCTTTTAACAGTGAAACAATTGACCGTGGGACTTAATTGAACTAACTTTGGACTGCGACCTGATCAATGTGATAAATGAGAAAATTGGAATGCAAGAAAAACAATTCTTCTTAATTTGACATGATTGCCGAAACTCAGCGATTACATTGGGCGCTGTGGTAGCGCTTCAATTCAGAATTAAGATAAGAAAGTCATTTTTTACTGAGGGACCAATCCTAGCCGTTAGCGCGCGCTGAAGAAATAGTGACAGTTTCAAAAACTACATTTCATTGACTTTCTAACGGTGTCAGTCCGTTTAAATTTCCACGGTTGGGTCATATATTCGTACCAACATGTATTTAGCGATATTCATCTGACATTACTAGATTTCATCGCTTTTAACAGCGAAACGATTGACTGTGGGACTTAATTGAACTAATTTTTGACTATGACCTGATAAATGTGATAAATAAAAAAATTGGACTCCAAGAAATAGCATTCTTCTTAATTTGACATGATTGCATAAACTCAGCGATTACACTGGGCGCTGTTGTAGCGCTTCATTTAAAAATTTAAATTAATAAGTCATTTTTTACTGTGGGACCAATCCTAGCCGTTATCGCGCCCTGAAGAAATAGCGACAGTTTCAAAAACTACATTTCATTGACTTTCTAACGGTGTCAGTCCGTTTGAGTTACAACGGTTGGGTCACATATTCGTACCAACATGTATTTCTTGATACTTTTCGGGTATTACTAGGTTGTATGCCTTTTAACAGCGAAACGATTGACTGCGGGACTTAATTGAACTGACTATGGACTGTGACCCTGTAAATGTGAAAGCGAGACAATTGGACTTCAAGAAATAACATTCTTCTTAATTTGAAATGATTGCCGAAACTCACCGATTACACCGGGCGCTGTGGAAGCGCTTCAATTAAAAATTAAGATAAGAAAGTCATTTTTTACTTAGGCACCAATCCTAGCTGTTAGCGCGCGCCGAAGAAATAAAAACAGTTTCAAATACTACATTTCACTGACTTTCTAACGGTGTCAGTTCGTTTGAGTTTGAAAGCTTGGGTCACATATTCGTACCACATGTATTTAGAGATATTTATCTGATATTACTAGGATGCATCGCTTTTAACAGTGAAACAATTGACCGTGGGACTTAATTGAACTAACTTTGGACTGCGACCTGATCAATGTGATAAATGAGAAAATTGGAATGCAAGAAAAACAATTCTTCTTAATTTGACATGATTGCCGAAACTCAGCGATTACACTGGGCGCTGTGGTAGCGCTTCAATTCAGAATTATGATAAGAAAGTCATTTTTTACTGAGGGACCAATCCTAGCCGTTAGCGCGCGCTGAAGAAATAGTGACAGTTTCAAAAACTACATTTCATTGACTTTCTAACGGTGTCAGTCCGTTTAAATTTCCACGGTTGGGTCATATATTCGTACCAACATGTATTTAGCGATATTCATCTGACATTACTAGATTTCATCGCTTTTAACAGCGAAACGATTGACTGTGGGACTTAATTGAACTAATTTTTGACTATGACCTGATAAATGTGATAAATAAAAAAATTGGACTCCAAGAAATAGCATTCTTCTTAATTTGACATGATTGCATAAACTCAGCGATTACACTGGGCGCTGTTGTAGCGCTTCATTTAAAAATTTAAATTAATAAGTCATTTTTTACTGTGGGACCAATCCTAGCCGTTATCGCGCCCTGAAGAAATAGCGACAGTTTCAGAAACTTCATTTCATTGACTTTCTAACGGTGTCAGTCCGTTTGAGTTACAACGGTTGCGTAACATATTTGTACCAACATGAATTTAGCGATATTTTCTTGATATTACTAGGCTTCATCGCCTTTAACAATAAAATGATTGACTGTGGGACTTAATTGAACTAAATTTTGAGTGTGACCTGATAAATGTGATAAATGAAAAAATTGGACTCCAAGAAATAGCATTCTTCTTAATTTGATATGACTGCCTAAACTCAGCGTTTACACTGGGCGCTGTTGTAGCGCTTCATTTAAAAATTTAAATTAATAAGTCATTTTTTACTGTGGGACCAATCTTAGCCGTTATCGCGCACTGAAGAAATAGCGACAGTTTCTAAAACTTCTTTTCATTAACTTTCTAACGATGTCAGTCCGTTTGAGTTACAACGGTTGTGTCACATATTTGTACCAGCATGAACTTAGCGATATTTTTCTGATATTACTAGGTTGCATCGCCTTTAACAATGAAACGATTGACTGTAGGACATAATTAAACTAACTTTGGACTGTGACCTGATAAATGTGATAAATGAGACAATTGGACTCCAAGAAATAACATTCTTCTTAATTTGACGTGATTGCCGGAACTCAACGATTACACTAGGCTCTGTGGTAGCGCTTCATTTAAGAATTTAGATAAATAAGACATTCTTTACTGCGGGACCAATCCTAGCAGTTATCGCGCGCTGAAGAAATAGCGACAGCTTCAAAAACTACATTTCATTGAATTTCAAACAGTATCAATTTGTTTGAGTTACAGCGGTGGAGCCACATATTCGTAGCAGCATGTATTTTTTGATATTTTTCAGGTATTACTAGGTTGTATGGCTTTTAACATTGAAACGATTGACGTTGGGATTTAATTTAACTAACTTTGGACTGTGACCTGATAAATGTGAACTCAGCGATTGCACTGGGCGCTGTGGTAGCCGTTATCGCGCGCTGAAGAAATAGCGACAGTTTCAAAAACTACATTTCATTGACTTTCTAACGGTGTCAGTCCGTTTGAGTTACAACGGTTGGGTCACATATTCGTACCAACATGTATTTCTTGATACTTTTCGGGTATTACTAGGTTGTATGCCTTTTAACAGCGAAACGATTGACTGCGGGACTTAATTGAACTGACTATAGACTGTGACCCTGTAAATGTGAAAGCGAGACAATTGGACTTCAAGAAATAACATTCTTCTTAATTTGAAATGATTGCCGAAACTCACCGATTACACCGGGCGCTGTGGAAGCGCTTCAATTAAAAATTAAGATAAGAAAGTCATTTTTTACTTAGGCACCAATCCTAGCTGTTAGCGCGCGCCGAAGAAATAAAAACAGTTTCAAATACTACATTTCACTGACTTTCTAACGGTGTCAGTTCGTTTGAGTTTGAACGCTTGGGTCACATATTCGTACCACATGTATTTAGAGATATTTATCTGATATTACTAGGATGCATCGCTTTTAACAGTGAAACAATTGACCGTGGGACTTAATTGAACTAACTTTGGACTGCGACCTGATCAATGTGATAAATGAGAAAATTGGAATGCAAGAAAAACAATTCTTCTTAATTTGACATGATTGCCGAAACTCAGCGATTACACTGGGCGCTGTGGTAGCGCTTCAATTCAGAATTAAGATAAGAAAGTCATTTTTTACTGAGGGACCAATCCTAGCCGTTAGCGCGCGCTGAAGAAATAGTGAAAGGTTCAAAAACTACATTTCATTGACTTTCTAACGGTGTCAGTCCGTTTAAGTTTCCACGGTTGGGTCATATATTCGTACCAACATGTATTTAGCGATATTCATCTGACATTACTAGATTTCATCGCTTTTAACAGCGAAACGATTGACTGTGGGACTTAATTGAACTAACTTTTGACTATGACCTGATAAATGTGATAAATAAAAAAATTGGACTCCAAGAAATAGCATTCTTCTTAATTTGACATGATTGCATAAACTCAGCGATTACACTGGGCGCTGTTGTAGCGCTTCATTTAAAAATTTAAATTAATAAGTCAATTTTTACTGTGGGACCAATCCTAGCCGTTATCGCGCCCTGAAGAAATAGCCACAGTTTCAGAAACTTCATTTCATTGACTTTCTAACGGTGTCAGTCCGTTTGAGTTACAACGGTTGCGTAACATATTTGTACCAACATGAATTTAGCGATATTTTCTTGATATTACTAGGCTTCATCGCCTTTAACAATAAAATGATTGACTGTGGGACTTAATTGAACTAAATTTTGAGTGTGACCTGATAAATGTGATAAATGAAAAAATTGGACTCCAAGAAATAGCATTCTTCTTAATTTGATATGACTGCCTAAACTCAGCGTTTACACTGGGCGCTGTTGTAGCGCTTCATTTAAAAATTTAAATTAATAAGTCATTTTTTACTGTAGGACCAATCATAGCAGTTATCGCGCGCTGAAGAAATAGCGACAGCTTCAAAAACTACATTTCATTGACTTTTTAACGGTGTTAGTCCGTTTGAGTGTAAACAGTTGGGTAACATATTCCTACCAACATGTATTTAGCAATATTCCTCTGACATTACTAGATCGCATCGCTTTTAACAGTGAAATGATTGACTGTGGGACTTAATTGAACTAACTTTGGACTGTGACCTGATAAATGTGATAAATGAGAAAATTGAAATTCAAGAAATAACATTCTTCTTAATTTGACATGATTGCCGGAACTCAGCGATTACACCGGCCGCTGTGGTAGCGCTTCAATTCAAAATTAAGATAAAATACTCATTTTTTGCTGAGGGACCAATCCTAGCCGTTAGCCCGCGCTGAAGAAATAGTGAAAGGTTCAAAAAATACATTTCATTGACTTTCTAACGGTGTTAGTCCGTTTAGGTTTCAACGGTTGGGTCATATATTCGTACCAACATGTATTTAGCGATATTCATCTGATATTACTAGGTTGCACCGCTTTTAACGGTGAAACGATTGACTGTGGGACTTAATTGAACTAACTTTTGACTATGACCTGATAAATGTGATAAATGAAAAAATTGGTCTCCAAGAAATAGCATTCTTCTTAATTTGACGTGATTGCATAAACTCAGCGATTACACTGGGCGCTGTTGTAGCGCTTCATTTAAAAATTTAAATTAATAAGTCATTTTTTACTGTGGGACCAATCCTAGCCCTTATCGCGCCCTGAAGAAATAGCGACAGTTTCAGAAGCTTCATTTCCTTGACTTTCTAACGGTGTCAGTCCGTTTGAGTTACAACGGTTGCGTAACATATTCGTACCAACATGAATTTAGCGATATTTTCCTGATATTACTAGGTTTCATCGCCTTTAACAATAAAACGATTGACTGTGGGACTTAATTGAACTAACTTTTGACTGTGATCTGATAAATGTGATAAATGAAAAAATTGGACTCCAAGAAATAGCATTCTTCTTAATTTGATATGGTTGCCTAAACTCAGCGTTTACACTGGACGCTGTTGTAGCGCTTCATTTAAAAATTTAAATTAATAAGTCATTGTTTACTGTGGGACCAATCCTAGCCGTTGTCACGCACTGAAGAAATAGCGACAGTTTCAAAAACTTCTTTTCATTGACTTTCTAAAGATGTCAGTCCGTTTGAGTTACAAGGGTTGCGTCACATATTTGTACCAGCATGAACTTAGCGATATTTTTCTGATATTACTAGGTTGCATCGCCTTTAACAATGAAACGATTGACTGTAGGACTTAGTTAAACTAACTTTGGACTGTGACCTGATAAATGTGATAAATGAGAAAATTGGAATTCAAGAAAAAACATTCTTCTTAATTTGACATGATTGCCGGAACTCAGCGATTACACCGGCCGCTGTGGTAGCGCTTCAATTCAAAATTAAGATAAAAAACTCATTTTTTGCTTAGGGACCAATCCTAGCCGTTAGCGCGCGCTGAAGAAATAGTGACAGTTTCAAAAACTACATTTCACTGACTTTCTAACGGTGTCAGTCCGTTTAAGTTTCAACGATTGGGTCATATATTCGTACCAACATGTATTTAGCGATATTCATCTAATATTACTAGGCTGCACCGCTTTTAACAGTGAAACGATTGACTATGGGACTTAATTGAACTAACTTTTGACTGTGACCTTATAAATGTGATAAATGAAAAAATTTGACTCCAAGAAATAGCAGTCTTCTTAATTTGACATGATTGCATAAACTCAGCGATTACACTGAGCGTTGTTGTAGCGCTTCATTTAAAAATTTAAATTAATAAGTCATTTTTTACTGTGGGACCAATCCTAGCCGTTATCACGCCCTGAAGAAATAGCGACAGTTTCAGAAACTTTATTTCATTGACTTTCTAACGGTGTCAGTCCGTTTGAGTTACAACGGTTGCGTCACAGATTCGTACCAACATGAATTTAGCGATATTTTTCTGATATTCCTAGGTTGCATCGACTTTAACAATTAAACGATTGACTGTGGGACATAATTGAACTAACTTTGGACTGTGACCTGATAAATGGGATAAATGAGAAAATTGGAATTCAAAAAATAACATTCTTCTTAATTTGACATGATTGCCGGAACTCAGCGATTACACCGGCCGCTTTTGTAGCGCTTCCTTTAAAAATTTAAATTAATAAGTCATTTTTTACTGTGGGACCAATCCTAGCCGTTATCGCGCCCTGAAGAAATAGCGACAGTTTCAAAAACTTTTTTTCATTGACTTTCTAACGGTGTCAGTCCGTTTGAGTTACAACGGTTGCGTCACATATTCGTACCAACATGAATTTAGCGATATTTTTCTGATATTCCTAGGTTGCATCGACTTTAACAATTAAACGATTGACTGTGGGACATAATTGAACTAACTTTGGACTGTGACCTGATAAATGGGATAAATGAGAAAATTGGAATTCAAAAAATAACATTCTTCTTAATTTGACATGATTGCCGGAACTCAGCGATTACACCGGCCGCTGTGGTAGCGCTTCAATTCAAAATTAAGATAAAAAACTCATTTTTTGCTGAGGGACCAATCCTAGCCGTTAGCGCGCGCTGAAGAAATAGTGACAGTTTCAAAAACTACATTTCACTGACTTTCTAACGGTGTCAGTCCGTTTAAGTTTCAACGGTTGGGTCATATATTCGTACCAACATGTATTTCTTTACATTTTTCAGGTATTACTAAGTTGTATGGCTTTTAACAGCGAAACGATTGACTGTGGGAATTAATTGAACTGAGAATAGACTGTGACCTTATAAATATGAAAGTGAGACAATTGGACTCCAAGAAATAACATTGTTCTTAATTTGACATGATTGCCGAAACTTAGCGACTACACTGGTCGCTGTGGTAGCGCTTCATTTAAGAATTAAGATGAAAAAGTCATTTTTTTACTGTGGTACCAATCCTAGCCGTTATCGCGCGCTGAAGAAATAATGACAGTTTCAAAAACTACATTTCATTGACTTTCTAACGGTGTCAGTCCGTTTGAGTTTCAACGAATGGGTCACATATTCGTACCAACATGTATTTAGCGATATTTTTCCGTTATTACTGGGTTGCATCGCCTTTAACAATGAAACGATTGACTGTGGGAGTTAATTGAACTAACTTTTGACTGTGACCTTATAAATGTGATAAATGAAAAAATTGGACTCCAAGAAATAGTATTCTTCTTAATTTGACATGATTGCATAAACTCAGCGATTACACTGAGCGCTGTTGTAGCGCTTCATTTAAAAATTTAAATTAATAAGTCATTTTTTACTGTGGGACCAATCCTAGCTGTTATCGCGCCCTGAAGAAATAGCGACAGTTTCAGAAACTTCATTTCATTGACTTTCTAACGGTGTCAGTCCGTTTGAGTTACAACGGTTGCGTCACATATTCGTACCAACATGAATTTAGCGATATTTTTCTGATATTACTAGGTTTCATCGCCTTTAACAATAAAATGATTGACTGTGGGACTTAATTGAACTAACTTTTGACTGTGACCTGATAAATGTGATGAATGAAAAAATTGGACTCCAAGAAATAGCATTCTTCCTAATTTGACATGATTGCCTAAACTCAGCGTTTACACTGGGCGCTTTTGTAGCGCTTCCTTTAGAAATTTAAATTAATAAGTCATTTTTTACTGTGGGACCAATCCTAGCCGTTATCGCGCCCTGAAGAAATAGCGACAGTTTCAAAAACTTCTTTTCATTGACTTTCTAACGGTGTCAGTCCGTTTGAGTTACAACGGTTGCGTCACATATTCGTACCAACATGAATTTAGCGATATTTTTCTGATATTCCTAGGTTGCATCGACTTTAACAATTAAACGATTGACTGTGGGACTTAATTGAACTAACTTTGGACTGTGACCTGATAAATGGGATAAATGAGAAAATTGGAATTCAAAAAATAACATTCTTCTTAATTTGACATGATTGCCGGAACTCAGCGATTACACCGGCCGCTGTGGTAGCGCTTCAATTCAAAATTATGATAAAAAACTCATTTTTTGCTGAGGGACCAATCCTAGCCGTTAGCGCGCGCTGAAGAAATAGTGACAGTTTCAAAAACTACGTTTCACTGACTTTCTAACGGTTTCAGTCCGTTTAAGTTTCAACGTTTGGGTCATATATTCGTGCCAACATGTATTTCTTGATATTTTTCAGGTATTACTAAGTTGTATGGCTTTTAACAGCGAAACGATTGACTGTGGGAATTAATTGAACTGAGAATGGACTGTGACCTTATAAATATGAAAGTGAGACAATTGGACTCCAAGAAATAACATTGTTCTTAATTTGACATGATTGCCGAAATTTAGCGACTACACTGGTCGCTGTGGTAACGCTTCATTTAAGAATTAAGATGAAAAAGTCATTTTTTTACTGTGGTACCAATCCTAGCCGTTATCGCGCGCTGAAGAAATAGTGACAGTTTCAAAAACTACATTTCATTGACTTTCTAACGGTGTCAGTCCGTTTGAGTTTCAACGGTTGGGTCACATATTCGTACCAACATGTATTTAGCGATATTTTTCCGATATTACTAGGTTGCATCGCCTTTAACAATGAAACGATTGACTGTGGGACTTAATTGAACTAACTTTGGACTGTGACCTGATGAATGTGATAAATGAGACAATTGGACTCCAAGAAATAACATTGTTCTTAATTTGACATGATTGCCGAAACTCAGCGACTACACTGGTCGCTGTGGTAGCGCTTCATTTAAGAATTAAGATGAAAAAGTCATTTTTTTAATGTGGTACCAATCCTAGCCGTTATCGCGCGCTGAAGAAATAGTGACAGTTTCAAAAACTACATTTCATTGACTTTCTAACGGTGTCAGTCCGTTTGAGTTTCAACGGTTGGGTCACATATTCGTACCAACATGTATTTAGCGATATTTTTCCGATATTACTAGGTTGCATCGCCTTTAACAATGAAACGATTGACTGTGGGACTTAATTGAACTAACTTTGGACTGTGACCTGATGAATGTGATAAATGAGACAATTGGACTCCAAGAAATAGCATTCTTCTTAATTTGACATGATTGCATAAACTCAGCGATTACACTGAGCGCTGTTGTAGCGCTTCATTTAAAAATTTAAATTAATAAGTCATTTTTTACTGTGGGGCCAATCCTAGCCGTTATCGCGCCCTGAAGAAATAGCGACAGTTTCAGAAACTTCATTTCATTGACTTTCTAACGGTGTGAGTCCGTTTGAGTTACCACGGTTGCGTCACATATTCGTACCAACATGAATTTAGCGATATTTTTCTGATATTACTAGGTTTCATCGCCTTTAACAATAAAATGATTGATTGTGGGACTTAATTGAACTAACTTTTGACTGTGACCTGATAAATGTGATGAATGAAAAAATTGGACTCCGAGAAATAGCATTCTTCTTAATTTGACATGATTGCCTAAACACAGCGTTTACACTGGGCGCTGTGGTAGCGCTTCATTTAAGAATTAAGATAAGAAAGTCATATTTTACCGTGGGACCAATCCTAGCCGTTATCATGCGCTGAAGAAATAGCGACAGTTTCAAAAACTACATTTCATTGACTTTCTAACGGTGTCAGTCCGTTTGAGTTTAAACGGTTGGGTCACATATTCGTACCAACATGTATTTAGCGATATTCATCTGACATTACTAGGTTGCATCGCTTTTAACAGTGAATTGATTGACTGTGGGACTTAATTGAACTAACTTTGGACTGTGACCTGATTAATGTGATAAATGAGAAAATTGGAATTCAAGATAAATCATTCTTCTTAATTTGACATGATTGCCGGAACTCAGCGATTACACCGGCCGTTGTGGTGGCGCTTCAATTCAAAATTAATATAAAAAACTCATTTTTTGCTGAGGGACCAATCCTAGCCGTTAGCCCGCGCTGAAGAAATAGTGACAGTTTCAAAAACTACATTTCATTGACTTTCTAACGGTGTCAGTCCGTTTAAGTTTCAAAGGTTGGGTCATATATTCGTACCAACATGTATTTAGCGATATTCATCTGATATTACTAGGTTGCACCTCTTTTAACAGTGAAACGATTGACTGTGGGACTTAATTGAACTAACTTTTGACTGTGACCTGATAAATGTGATAAATGAAAAAATTTGACTCCAAGAAATAGCACTCGTCTTAATTTGACATGGTTGCCTAAACTCAGCGATTACACTGGGCGCTGTTGTAGCGCTTCATTTAAAAATTTAAATTAATAAGTCAATTTTTACTGTGGGACCAATCCTAGCCGTTATTGCGCCCTGAAGAAATAGCGACAGTTTCAAAAACTACATTTCATTGACTTTCTAACGGTGTCAGTCCGTTTGAGTTGCAACGGTTGCGTCACATATTCGTACCAACATGAATTTAGCGATATTTTTCTGATATTACTAGGTTGCATCGCCTTTAACAATGAAACGATTGACTGTGGGACTTAATTGAACTAACTTTGGACTGTGACATGATGAATGTGATAAATGAGACAATTGGACTCCAAGAAATAACATTGTTCTTAATTTGACATGATTGCCGAAACTCAGCGACTACACTGGTCGCTGTGGTAGCGCTTCATTTAAGAATTAAGATGAAAAAGTCATTTGTTGACTGTGGGACCAATCCTAGCCGTTATCGCGCGCTGAAGAAATAGCGACAGTTTCAAAAACTACATTTCATTGACTTTCTAACGGGGTCAGTCCGTTTGAGTTTTAACGGTTGGGTCACATATTCGTACCAACATGTATTTAGCGATATTTTTCCGATATTACTAGGTTGCATCGCCTTTAACAATGAAACGATTGACTGTGGGACTTAATTGAACTGACTATGGACTGTGACCTGATGAATGTGATAAATGAGACAATTGGACTCCAAGAAAAAAACATTGTTCTTAATTTGACATGATTGCCGAAACTCAGCGACTACACTTGGCGCTGTGGTAGCGCTTCATTTAAGAATTAAGATGAAAAAGTCATTTTTTTACTGTGGGACAAATCCTAGCCCTTATCAAGCGCTGAAGAAATAACGACAGTTTCAAAAACTACATTTCATTGACTTTTTAACAGTATCAATCCGTTTGAGTTACAACGCTTGAGTCACATATTCCTACCAACATGTATTTCTTGATATTTTTCAGGTATTACTAAGTTGTATGGCTTTTAACAGTGAATTGATTGACTGTGGGACTTAATTGAACTAACTTTGGACTGTGACCTGATTAATGTGATAAATGAGAAAATTGGAATTCAAGATAAAACATTCTTCTTAATTTGACATGATTGCCGAAACTCAGCGACTACACTGGTCGCTGTGGTAGCGCTTCATTTAAGAATTAAGATAAAAAAACTCATTTTTTGCTGAGGGACCAATCCTAGCCGTTAGCGCGCGCTGAAGAAATAGTGACAGTTTCAAAAACTACATTTAACTGACTTTCTAACGGTGTCAGTCCGTTTAAGTTTCAACGGTTGGGTCATATATTCGTACCAACTTGTATTTCTTGATATTTTTCAGGTATTACTAAGTTGTATGGCTTTTAACAGCGAAACGATTGACTGTGGGAATTAATTGAACTGAGAATGGACTGTGACCTTATAAATATGAAAGTGAGACAATTGGACTCCAAGAAATAACATTGTTCTTAATTTGACATGATTGCCGAAACTCAGCGACCACACTGGTCGCTGTGGTAGCGCTTCATTTAAGAATTAAGATGAAAAAGTCATTTTTTTACTGTGGTACCAATCCTAGCCGTTATCGCGCGCTGAAGAAATAGTGACAGTTTCAAAAACTACATTTCATTGACTTTCTAACGGTGTCAGTCCGTTTGAGTTTCAACGGTTGGGTCACATATTCGTACCAACATGTATTTAGCGATATTTTTCCGATATTACTAGGTTGCATCGCCTTTAACAATGAAACGATTGACTGTGGGACTTAATTGAACTAACTTTTGACTGTGACCTTATAAATGTGATAAATGAAAAAATTGGACTCCAAGAAATAGTATTCTTCTTAATTTGACATGATTGCATAAACTCAGCGATTACACTGAGCGCTGTTGTAGCGCTTCATTTAAAAATTTAAATTAATAAGTCATTTTTTACTGTGGGACGAATCCTAGCCGTTATCGCGCCCTGAAGAAATAGCGACAGTTTCAGAAACTTCATTTCATTGACTTTCTAACGGTGTCAGTCCGTTTGAGTTACAACGGTTGCGTCACATATACGTACCAACATGAATTTAGCGATATTTTTCTGATATTACTAGGTTTCATCGCCTTTAACAATAAAATGATTGACTGTGGGACTTAATTGAACTAACTTTTGACTGTGACCTGATAAATGTGATGAATGAAAAAATTGGACTCCAAGAAATAGCATTCTTCCTAATTTGACATGATTGCCTAAACTCAGCGTTTACACTGGGCGCTTTTGTAGCGCTTCCTTTAAAAATTTAAATTAATAAGTCATTTTTTACTGTGGGACCAATCCTAGCCGTTATTGCGCCCTGAAGAAATAGCGACAGTTTCAAAAACTTCTTTTCATTGACTTTCTAACGGTGTCAGTCCGTTTGAGTTACAACGGTTGCGTCACATATTCGTACCAACATGAATTTAGCGATATTTTTCTGATATTCCTAGGTTGCATCGACTTTAACAATTAACCGATAAACTGTGAGATTTAATTGAACTAACTTTGGACTTTGACCTGATAAATGGGATAAATGAGAAAATTGGAATTCAAAAAATAACATTCTTCTTAATTTGACATGATTGCCGGAACTCAGCGATTACACCGGCCGCTGTGGTAGCGCTTCAATTCAAAATTAACATAAAAAACTCATTTTTTGCTGAGGGACCAATCCTTGCCGTTAGCGCGCGCTGAAGAAATAGTGACCGTTTCAAAAACTACATTTCATTGACTTTCTAACGGTGTCAGTCCGTTTGAGTTTCAACGGTTGGGTCACATATTCGTACCAACATGTATTTAACGATATTTTTCCGATATTACTAGGTTGCATCGCCTTTAACAATGAAACGATTGACTGTGGGACTTAATTGAACTAACTTTGGACTGTGACCTGATGAATGTGATAAATGAGACAATTGGACTCCAAGAAATAACATTGTTCTTAATTTGACATGATTGCCGAAACTCAGCGACTACACTAGTCGCTGTGGTAGCGCTTCATTTAAGAATTAACATGAAAAAGTCATTTTTTTACTGTGGGACCAATCCTAGCCGTTATCGCGCTCTGAAGAAATAGCGACAGTTTCAAAACTACATTTCATTGACTTTCTAACGGTGTCAGTCCGTTTGAGTTTTAATGGTTGGGTCACATATTCGTACCAACATGTATTTAGCGATATTCATCTGATATTACTAGGTTGCACCGCTTTTAACAGTGAAACGATTGACTGTGGGACTTAATTGAACTAACTTTTGACTGTGACCTGATAAATGTGATAAATGAAATAATTGGACTCCAAGAAATAGCATTCTTCTTAATTTGACATGATTGCATAAACTCAGCGATTACACTGAGCGCTGTTGTAGCGCTTCATTTGAAAATTTAAATTAATGAGTCATTTTTTACTGTGGGGCCAATCCTAGCCGTTAGCGCACGCTGAAGAAATAGTGACAGTTTTAAAAACTACATTTCATTGACTTTCTAACGGTGTCAGTCCGTTTAAGTTTCAACGATTGGGTCATACATTCGTACCAACATGTATTTAGCGATATTCATCTGATATTACTAGGTTGCACCTCTTTTAACAGTGAAACGATTGACTGTGGGACTTAATTGAACTAACTTTTGACTGTGACCTGATAAATGTGATAAATGAAAAAATTTGACTCCAAGAAATAGCATTCGTCTTAATTTGACATGGTTGCCTAAACTCAGCGATTACACTGGGCGCTGTTGTAGCGCTTCATTTAAAAATTTAAATTAATAAGTCATTTTTTATTGTGGGACTAATCCTAGCCGTTATTGCGCCCTGAAGAAATAGCGACAGTTTCAAAAACCACATTTCATTGACTTTCTAACGGTGTCAGTCCGTTTGAGTTGCAACGGTTGCGTCACATATTCGTACCAACATGTATTTAGCGATATTTTTCCGATATTACTAGGTTGCATCGCCTTTAACAATGAAACGATTGACTGTAGGACTTAATTGAACTAACTTTGGACTGTGACCTGATAAATGTGATAAATGAGACAATTGGACTCCAAGAAAAAAACATTGTTCTTAATTTGACATGATTGCCGAAAATCAGCGACTACACTTGGCGCTGTAGTAGCGCTTCATTTAAGAATTAAAATGAAAAAGTCATTTTTTTACTTTGGGACCAATCCTAGCCGTTATCGCGCGCTGAAGAAATAGCGACAGTTTTAAAAACTACATTTCATTGACTTTCTAACGGTGTCAGTCCGTTTGAGTTTTAACGGTTGGGTTACATATTCGTACCAACATGTATTTAGCGATATTTTTCCGATATTACTAGGTTGCATCGCCTTTAACAATGAAACGATTGACTGTGGGACTTAATTGAACTAACTTTGGACTGTGACCTGATGAATGTGATAAATGAGACAATTGGACTCCAAGAAAAAAACATTGTTCTTAACTTGACATGATTGCCGAAACTCAGCGACTACACTTGGCGCTGTGGTAGCGCTTCATTTAAGAATTAAGATGAAAAAGTCATTTTTTTACTGTGGGACAAATCCTAGCCGTTATCGCGCGCTGAAGAAATAGCGACAGTTTCAAAAACTACATTTCATTGACTTTTTAACAGTATCAATCCGTTTGAGTTACAACGCTTGAGTCACATATTCCTACCAACATGTATTTCTTGATATTTTTCAGGTATTACTAAGTTGTATGGCTTTTAACAGTAAATTGATTGACTGTGGGACTTAATTGAACAACCTTTGGACTGTGACCTGATTAATGTGATAAATGAGAAAATTGGAATTCAAGATAAAACATTCTTCTTAATTTGACATGATTGCCGGAACTCAGCGATTACTCCGGCCGTTGTGGTGGCGCTTCAATTCAAAATTAATATAAAAAACTCATTTTTTGCTGAGGGACCAATCCTAGCCGTTAGCGCGCGCTGAAGAAATAGTGACAGTTTCAAAAACTACATTTCATTGACTTTCTTACGGTGTCAGTCCGTTTGAGTTGCAACGGTTGCGTCACATATCCGTACCAACATGAATTTAGCGATATTTTTCTGATATTACTAGGTTGCATCGCTTTTAACAATGAAACGATTGACTGTGGGACTTAATTGAACTAACTTTGGACTGTGACCTGATGAATGTGATAAATGAGACAATTGGACTCCAAGAAAAAACATTGTTCTTTATTTGACATGATTGCCGAAACTCAGCGACTATACTGGTCGCTGTGGTAGCGCTTCATTTAAGAAATAAGATGAAAAAGTCATTTTTTCTGTGGGACCAATCCTAGCCGTTATCGCGCGCTGAAGAAATAGCGACAGTTTCAAAAACTACATTTCATTGACTTTCTAACGGTGTCAGTCCGTTTGAGTTTTAACGGTTGGGTCACATATTCGTACCAACATGTATTTAGCGATATTTTTCCAATATTACTAGGTTGCATCGCCTTTAACAATGAAACGATTGACTGTGGGACTTAATTGAACTAACTTTGGACTGTGACCTGATGAATGTGATAAATGAGACAATTGGACTCCAAGAAAAAATATTCTTCTTAATTTGACATGATTGACAAAATTCAGCGATTATACTGGGCGCTGTGGTAGCGCTTCATTTAAGAATTAAGATAAGAAAGTTATATTTTACCGTGGGACCAATCCTAGCCGTTATCTCGCGCTGAAAAAAAACGACAGTTTCAAAAACTATATTTCATTGACTTTCTAACGGTGTCAGTCCGTTTGAGTTTAAATGGTTGGGTCACATATTCGTACCAACATGTATTTAGCGATATTCATCTGACATTACTAGGTTGCATCGCTTTTAACAGTGAAATGATTGACTGTGGGACTTAATTGAACTAACTTTTGACTGTGACATGATAAATGTGATAAATGAAAAAATTGGACTCCAAGAAATAGCATTCTTCTTAATTTGTCATGATTGCCTAAACACAGCGTTTACACTGGGCGCTGTTGTAGCGCTTCATTTAAAAATTTAAATTAATAAGTCATTTTTTTGCTGTGGGAACAGTCCTAGCCGTTATTGCGCCCTGAAGAAATAGCGACAGTTTCAAAAACTACATTTCATTGACTTTCTAACGGTGTCAGTCCGTTTGAGTTACAACGGTTGGGTCACATATACGTACCAGCATGTATTTTGCGATATTTTTCCGATATTACTAGGTTGCATCGCCTTTAACAATGAAACGATTGACTGTGGGACTTAATTAAACTTACTTTGGACTGTGACCTGATGAATGTGATAAATGAGACAATTGGACTCCAAGAAAAAACATTGTTCCTAATTTGACATGATTGCCGAAACTCAGCGACTACACTGGTCGCTGTGGTAGCGCTTCATTTAAGAATTAACATGAAAAAGTCATTTTTTTGCTGTGGGACCAATCCTAGCCGTTATTGCGCCCTGAAGAAATAGCGACAGTTTCAAAAACTACATTTCATTGACTTTCTAACGGTGTCAGTCCGTTTGAGTTACAACGGTTGCGTCACATATTCGTACCAACATAAATTTAGCGATATTTTTCCGATATTACTAGGTTGTATCGCCTTTAACAATGAAACGATTGACTGTGGGACTTAATTGAACTAATTCTGGACTGTGACCTGATGAATGTGATAAATGAGAGAATTGGACTCCAAGAAAAAACATTCTTCTTAGTTTGACGTGATTGCCGAAATTCAGCGCTTACACTGGGCGCTGTGGCAGCGCTTCATTTAAGAATTAAGATAAGAAAGTCATATTTTACCGTGGGACCAATCCTAGCCGTTATCTCGCGCAGAAGAAATAGCGACAGTTTCAAAAACTACATTTCATTGACTTTCTAATGGTGTCAGTCCGTTTGAGTTTAAACGGTTGGGTCACATATTCGTACCAACATGTATTTAGCGATATTCATCTGACATTACTAGGTTGCATCGCTTTTAACAGTGAAATGATTGACTGTGGGACTTAATTGAACTAACTTTTGACTGTGACATGATAAATGTGATAAATGAAAAAATTGGACTCCAAGAAATAGCATTCTTCTTAATTTGTCATGATTGCCTAAACACAGCGTTTACACTGGGCGCTGTTGTAGCGCTTCATTTAAAAATTTAAATTAATAAGTCATTTTTTTGCTGTGGGACCAGTCCTAGCCGTTATTGCGCCCTGAAGAAATAGCGACAGTTTCAAAAACTACATTTCATTGACTTTCTAACGGTGTCAGTCCGTTTGAGTTACAACGGTTGGGTCACATATACGTACCAGCATGTATTTTGCGATATTTTTCCGATATTACTAGGTTGCATCGCCTTTAACAATGAAACGATTGACTGTGGGACTTAATTAAACTTACTTTGGACTGTGACCTGATGAATGTGATAAATGAGACAATTGGACTCCAAGAAAAAACATTGTTCCTAATTTGACATGATTGCCGAAACTCAGCGACTACACTGGTCGCTGTGGTAGCGCTTCATTTAAGAATTAACATGAAAAAGTCATTTTTTTGCTGTGGGACCAATCCTAGCCGTTATTGCGCCCTGAAGAAATAGCGACAGTTTCAAAAACTACATTTCATTGACTTTCTAACGGTGTCAGTCCGTTTGAGTTACAACGGTTGCGTCACATATTCGTACCAACATGAATTTAGCGATATTTTTCCGATATTACTAGGTTGTATCGCCTTTAACAATGAAACGATTGACTGTGGGACTTAATTGAACTAATTCTGGACTGTGACCTGATGAATGTGATAAATGAGAGAATTGGACTCCAAGAAAAAACATTCTTCTTAGTTTGACGTGATTGCCGAAATTCAGCGATTACACTGGGCGCTGTGGCAGCGCTTCATTTAAGAATTAAGATAAGAAAGTCATATTTTACCGTGGGACCAATCCTAGCCGTTATCTCGCGCAGAAGAAATAGCGACAGTTTCAAAAACTACATTTCATTGACTTTCTAATGGTGTCAGTCCGTTTGAGTTTAAACGGTTGGGTCACATATTCGTACCAACATGTATTTAGCGATATTCATCTGACATTACTAGGTTGCATCGCTTTTAACAGTGAAATGATTGACTGTGGGACTTAATTGAACTAACTTTGGACTGTGACCTGATGAATGTGACAAATAAGACAGTTGGACTCCAAGAAAAAACATTGTTCTTAATTTGACATGATTGCCGAAACTCAGTGACTACACTTGGCGCTGTGGTAGCGCTTCATTTAAGAATTAATATGAAAAAGTCATTTTTTTACTGTGGGACCAATCCTTGCCGTTATCGCGCGCTGAAGAAATAGCGACAGTTTCAAAAACTACATTTCATTGACTTTTTAACAGTATCAATCCGTTTGAGTTACAACGCTTGAGTCACATATTCCTACCAACATGTATTTCTTGATATTTTTCAGGTATTACTAAGTTGTATGGCTTTTAACAGCGAAACGATTGACTGTGGGAATTAATTGAACTGAGTATGGACTGTGACCTTATAAATATAAAAGTGAGACAATTGGACCCTTAGAAATAACATTGTTCTTAATTTGACATGATTGCCGAAACTCAGCGACTACACTGGTCGCTGTGGTAGCGCTTCATTTAAGAATTAACATGAAAAAGTCATTTTTTTACTGTGGGACCAATCCTAGCCGTTATCGCGCGCTGAAGAAATAGCGACAGTTTCAAAAACTACATTTCATTGACTTTTTAACAGTATCAATCCGTTTGAGTTACAACAGTTGCGTCACATATTCGTACCAACATGAATTTAGCGATATTTTTCTGATATTACTAGGTTGCATCGCCTTTAACAATGAAACGATTGACTGTGGGACTTAATTGAACTAACTTTGGACTGTGACCTGATGAATGTGATAAATGAGACAATTGGACTCCAAGAAATAACATTGTTCTTAATTTGACATGATTGCCGAAACTCAGCGACTACACTGGTCGCTGTGGTAGCGCTTCATTTAAGAATTAAGATGAAAAAGTCATTTTTTTACTGTGGGACCAATCCTAGCCGTTATCGCGCGCTGAAGAAATAGCGACAGTTTCAAAAACTACATTTCATTGACTTTTTAACAGTATCAATCCGTTTGAGTTACAACGCTTGAGTCACATATTCCTACCAACATGTATTTCTTTATATTTTTCAGGTATTACTAAGTTGTATGGCTTTTAACAGCGAAACGATTGACTGTGGGAATTAATTGAACTGAGTATGGACTGTGACCTTATAAATATAAAAGTGAGACAATTGGACCCTTAGAAATAACATTCTTCTTAATTTGACATGATTGCCGAAACTCAGCGATTACACTGGGCGCTGTGGTAGCGCTTCATTCAAGAATTAAGATAAGAAAGTCATTTTTTGCTGTGGGACCAATCCTAGCCTTTATTGCGCCCTGAAGAAATAGCGACAGTTTCAAAAACTACATTTCATTGACTTTTTAACAGTATCAATCCGTTTGAGTTACAACAGTTGCGTCACATATTCGTACCAACATGAATTTAGCGATATTTTTCTGATATTACTAGGTTGCATCGCCTTTAACAATGAAACGATTGACTGTGGGACTTAATTGAACTAACTTTGGACTGTGACCTGATGAATGTGATAAATGAGACAATTGGACTCCAAGAAATAACATTGTTCTTAATTTGACATGATTGCCGAAACTCAGCGACTACACTGGTCGCTGTGGTAGCGCTTCATTTAAGAATTAAGATGAAAAAGTCATTTTTTTACTGTGGGACCAATCCTAGCCGTTATCGCGCGCTGAAGAAATAGCGACAGTTTCAAAAACTACATTTCATTGACTTTTTAACAGTATCAATCCGTTTGAGTTACAACGCTTGAGTCACATATTCCTACCAACATGTATTTCTTGATATTTTTCAGGTATTACTAAGTTGTATGGCTTTTAACAGCGAAACGATTGACTGTGGGAATTAATTGAACTGAGTATGGACTGTGACCTTATAAATATAAAAGTGAGACAATTGGACCCTTAGAAATAACATTGTTCTTAATTTGACATGATTGCCGAAACTCAGCGACTACACTGGTCGCTGTGGTAGCGCTTCATTTAAGAATTAACATGAAAAAGTCATTTTTTTACTGTGGGACCAATCCTAGCCGTTATCGCGCGCTGAAGAAATAGCGACAGTTTCAAAAACTACATTTCATTGACTTTTTAACAGTATCAATCCGTTTGAGTTACAACAGTTGCGTCACATATTCGTACCAACATGAATTTAGCGATATTTTTCTGATATTACTAGGTTGCATCGCCTTTAACAATGAAACGATTGACTGTGGGACTTAATTGAACTAACTTTGGACTGTGACCTGATGAATGTGATAAATGAGACAATTGGACTCCAAGAAATAACATTGTTCTTAATTTGACATGATTGCCGAAACTCAGCGACTACACTGGTCGCTGTGGTAGCGCTTCATTTAAGAATTAAGATGAAAAAGTCATTTTTTTACTGTGGGACCAATCCTAGCCGTTATCGCGCGCTGAAGAAATAGCGACAGTTTCAAAAACTACATTTCATTGACTTTTTAACAGTATCAATCCGTTTGAGTTACAACGCTTGAGTCACATATTCCTACCAACATGTATTTATTTATATTTTTCAGGTATTACTAAGTTGTATGGCTTTTAAAAGCGAAACGATTGACTGTGGGAATTAATTGAACTGAGTATGGACTGTGACCTTATAAATATAAAAGTAAGACAATTGGACCCTTAGAAATAACATTCTTCTTAATTTGACATGATTGCCGAAACTCAGCGATTACACTGGGCGCTGTGGTAGCGCTTCATTCAAGAATTAAGATAAGAAAGTCATTTTTTGCTGTGGGACCAATCCTAGCCTTTATTGCGCCCTGAAAAAATAGCGACAGTTTCAAAAACTACATTTCATTGACTTTTTAACAGTATCAATCCGTTTGAGTTACAACGCTTGAGTCACATATTCCTACCAACATGTATTTCTTGATATTTTTCAGGTATTACAAAGTTGTATGTCTTTTAACAGCGAAACGATTGACTGTGGGAATTAATTGAACTGAGTATGGACTGTGACCTTATAAATATAAAAGTGAGACAATTGGACCCTTAGAAATAACATTGTTCTTAATTTGACATGATTGCCGAAACTCAGCGACTACACTGGTCGCTGTGGTAGCGCTTCATTTAAAAATTAACATGAAAAAGTCATTTTTTTACTGTGGGACCAATCCTAGCCGTTATCGCGCGCTGAAGAAATAGCGACAGTTTCAAAAACTACATTTCATTGACTTTCTAACGGTGTCAGTCCGTTTGAGTTACAACTGTTGCGTCACATATTCGTACCAACATGAATTTAGCGATATTTTTCTGATATTACTAGGTTGCATCGCCTTTAACAATGAAACGATTGACTGTGGGACTTAATTGAACTAACTTTGGACTGTGACCTGATGAATGTGATAAATGAGACAATTGGACTCCAAGAAATAACATTGTTCTTACATTGACATGATTGCCGAAACTCAGCGACTACACTGGTCGCTGTGGTAGCGCTTCATTTAAGAATTAAGATGAAAAAGTCATTTTTTTACTGTGGGACCAATCCTAGCCGTTATCGCGCGCTGAAGAAATAGCGACAGTTTCAAAAACTACATTTCATTGACTTTTTAACAGTATAAATCCGTTTGAGTTACAACGCTTGAGTCACATATTCCTACCAACATGTATTTCTTGATATTTTTCAGGTATTACTAAGTTGTATGTCTTTTAACAGCAAAACGATTGACTGTGGGAATTAATTGAACTGAGTATGGACTGTGACCTTATAAATATAAAAGTGAGACAATTGGACCATTAGAAATAACATTGTTCTTAATTTGACATGATTGCCCAAACTCAGCGACTACACTGGTCGCTGTGGTAGCGCTTCATTTAAAAATTAACATGAAAAAGTCATTTTTTTACTGTGGGACCAATCCTAGCCGTTATCGCGCGCTGAAGAAATAGCGACAGTTTCAAAAACTACATTTCATTGACTTTTTAACAGTATAAATCCGTTTGAGTTACAACGCTTGAGTCACATATTCCTACCAACATGTATTTCTTGATATTTTTCAGGTATTACTAAGTTGTATGGCTTTTAACAGGAAAACGATTGACTGTGGGAATTAATTGAACTAACTTTGGACTGTGACCTGATGAATGTGATAAATGAGACAATTGGACTCAAAGAAATAACATTGTTCTTATATTGACATGATTGCCGAAACTCAGCGACTACACTGGTCGCTGTGGTAGCGCTTCATTTAAGAATTAAGATGAAAAAGTCATTTTTTTACTGTGGGACCAATCCTAGCCGTTATCGCGCGCTGAAGAAATAGCGACAGTTTCAAAAACTACATTTCGTTGACTTTCTAACGGTGTCAGTCCGTTTGAGTTTCAACGGTTGGGTCACATATTCGTACCAACATGTATTTAGCGATATTTTTCCGATATTACTAGGTTGCATCGCCTTTAACAATGAAACGATTGACTGTGGGACTTAATTGAACTAACTTTGGACTGTGACCTGATGAATGTGACAAATGAGACAATTGGACTCCAAGAAAAAACATTGTTCTTAATTTGACATGATTGCCGAAACTCAGTGACTACACTGGTCGCTGTGGTAGCGCTTCATTTAAGAATTAAGATGAAAAAGTCATTTTTTTACTGTGGGACCAATCCTAGCCGTTATCGCGCGCTGAAGAAATAGCGACAGTTTCAAAAACTACATTTCATTGACTTTTTAACAGTATCAATCCGTTTGAGTTACAACGCTTGAGTCACATATTCCTACCAACATGTATTTCTTGATATTTTTCAGGTATTACTAAGTTGTATGGCTTTTAACAGCGAAACGATTGACTGTGGGAATTAATTGAACTGAGTATGGACTGTGACCTTATAAATATAAAAGTGAGACAATTGGACCCTTAGAAATAACATTGTTCTTAATTTGACATGATTGCCGAAACTCAGCGACTACACTGGTCGCTGTGGTAGCGCTTCATTTAAGAATTAACATGAAAAAGTCATTTTTTTACTGTGGGACCAATCCTAGCCGTTATCGCGCGCTGAAGAAATAGCGACAGTTTCAAAAACTACATTTCATTGACTTTTTAACAGTATCAATCCGTTTGAGTTACAACAGTTGCGTCACATATTCGTACCAACATGAATTTAGCGATATTTTTCTGATATTACTAGGTTGCATCGCCTTTAACAATGAAACGATTGACTGTGGGACTTAATTGAACTAACTTTGGACTGTGACCTGATGAATGTGATAAATGAGACAATTGGACTCCAAGAAATAACATTGTTCTTAATTTGACATGATTGCCGAAACTCAGCGACTACACTGGTCGCTGTGGTAGCGCTTCATTTAAGAATTAAGATGAAAAAGTCATTTTTTTACTGTGGGACCAATCCTAGCCGTTATCGCGCGCTGAAGAAATAGCGACAGTTTCAAAAACTACATTTCATTGACTTTTTAACAGTATCAATCCGTTTGAGTTACAACGCTTGAGTCACATATTCCTACCAACATGTATTTATTTATATTTTTCAGGTATTACTAAGTTGTATGGCTTTTAAAAGCGAAACGATTGACTGTGGGAATTAATTGAACTGAGTATGGACTGTGACCTTATAAATATAAAAGTAAGACAATTGGACCCTTAGAAATAACATTCTTCTTAATTTGACATGATTGCCGAAACTCAGCGATTACACTGGGCGCTGTGGTAGCGCTTCATTCAAGAATTAAGATAAGAAAGTCATTTTTTGCTGTGGGACCAATCCTAGCCTTTATTGCGCCCTGAAAAAATAGCGACAGTTTCAAAAACTACATTTCATTGACTTTTTAACAGTATCAATCCGTTTGAGTTACAACGCTTGAGTCACATATTCCTACCAACATGTATTTCTTGATATTTTTCAGGTATTACAAAGTTGTATGTCTTTTAACAGCGAAACGATTGACTGTGGGAATTAATTGAACTGAGTATGGACTGTGACCTTATAAATATAAAAGTGAGACAATTGGACCCTTAGAAATAACATTGTTCTTAATTTGACATGATTGCCGAAACTCAGCGACTACACTGGTCGCTGTGGTAGCGCTTCATTTAAAAATTAACATGAAAAAGTAATTTTTTTACTGTGGGACCAATCCTAGCCGTTATCGCGCGCTGAAGAAATAGCGACAGTTTCAAAAACTACATTTCATTGACTTTCTAACGGTGTCAGTCCGTTTGAGTTACAACTGTTGCGTCACATATTCGTACCAACATGAATTTAGCGATATTTTTCTGATATTACTAGGTTGCATCGCCTTTAACAATGAAACGATTGACTGTGGGACTTAATTGAACTAACTTTGGACTGTGACCTGATGAATGTGATAAATGAGACAATTGGACTCCAAGAAATAACATTGTTCTTACATTGACATGATTGCCGAAACTCAGCGACTACACTGGTCGCTGTGGTAGCGCTTCATTTAAGAATTAAGATGAAAAAGTCATTTTTTTACTGTGGGACCAATCCTAGCCGTTATCGCGCGCTGAAGAAATAGCGACAGTTTCAAAAACTACATTTCATTGACTTTTTAACAGTATAAATCCGTTTGAGTTACAACGCTTGAGTCACATATTCCTACCAACATGTATTTCTTGATATTTTTCAGGTATTACTAAGTTGTATGTCTTTTAACAGCAAAACGATTGACTGTGGGAATTAATTGAACTGAGTATGGACTGTGACCTTATAAATATAAAAGTGAGACAATTGGACCATTAGAAATAACATTGTTCTTAATTTGACATGATTGCCCAAACTCAGCGACTACACTGGTCGCTGTGGTAGCGCTTCATTTAAAAATTAACATGAAAAAGTCATTTTTTTACTGTGGGACCAATCCTAGCCGTTATCGCGCGCTGAAGAAATAGCGACAGTTTCAAAAACTACATTTCATTGACTTTTTAACAGTATAAATCCGTTTGAGTTACAACGCTTGAGTCACATATTCCTACCAACATGTATTTCTTGATATTTTTCAGGTATTACTAAGTTGTATGGCTTTTAACAGGAAAACGATTGACTGTGGGAATTAATTGAACTAACTTTGGACTGTGACCTGATGAATGTGATAAATGAGACAATTGGACTCAAAGAAATAACATTGTTCTTATATTGACATGATTGCCGAAACTCAGCGACTACACTGGTCGCTGTGGTAGCGCTTCATTTAAGAATTAAGATGAAAAAGTCATTTTTTTACTGTGGGACCAATCCTAGCCGTTATCGCGCGCTGAAGAAATAGCGACAGTTTCAAAAACTACATTTCGTTGACTTTCTAACGGTGTCAGTCCGTTTGAGTTTCAACGGTTGGGTCACATATTCGTACCAACATGTATTTAGCGATATTTTTCCGATATTACTAGGTTGCATCGCCTTTAACAATGAAACGATTGACTGTGGGACTTAATTGAACTAACTTTGGACTGTGACCTGATGAATGTGACAAATGAGACAATTGGACTCCAAGAAAAAACATTGTTCTTAATTTGACATGATTGTCGAAACTCAGTGACTACACTTGGCGCTGTGGTAGCGCTTCATTTAAGAATTAACATGAAAAAGTCATTTTTTTACTGTGGGACCAATCCTAGCCGTTATCGCGCGCTGAAGAAATAGCGACAGTTTCAAAAACTACATTTCATTGACTTTCTAACGGTGTCAGTCCGTTTGAGTTACAACGGTTGCGTCACATATTCGTACCAACATGAATTTAGCGATATTTTTCTGATATTACTAGGTTGCATCGCCTTTAACAATGAAACGATTGACTGTGGGACTTAATTGAACTAACTTTGGACTGTGACCTGATGAATGTGATAAATGAGACAATTGGACTCCAAGAAATAACATTGTTCTTATTTTGACATGATTGCCGAAACTCAGCGACTACACTGGTCTCTGTGGTAGCGTTTCATTTAAGAATTAACATGAAAAAGTCATTTTTTTACTGTGGGACCAATCTTAGCCGTTATCGCGCGCTGAAGAAATAGCGACAGTTTCAAAAACTACATTTCATTGACTTTTTAACAGTATAAATCCGTTTGAGTTACAATGCTTGAATCACATATTCCTACCAACATGTATTTCTTGATATTTTTCAGGTATTACTAAATTGTATGGCTTTTAACAGCAAAACGATTGACTGTGGGAATTAATTGAACTGAGTATGGACTGTGACCTTATAAATATAAAAGTGAGACAATTGGACCGTTAGAAATAACATTCTTCTTAATTTGACATGATTGCCGAAACTCAGCGATTACACTGGGCGCTGTGGTAGCGCTTCATTCAAGAATTAAGATAAGAAAGTCATTTTTTTGCTGTGGGACCAATCCTAGCCTTTATTGCGCCCTGAAGAAATAGCGACAGTTTCAAAAACTACATTTCATTGACTTTCTAACGGTTTTAGTCCGTTTGAGTTACAACGGTTGCGTCACATATTCGTACCAACATGAATTTAGCGATATTTTTCTGATATTACTAGGTTGCATCGCCTTTAACGATGAAACGATTGACTGTGGGACTTAATTGAACTAACTTTGGACTGTGACCTGATGAATGTGACAAATGAGACAATTGGACTCCAAGAAAAAACATTGTTCTTAATTTGACATGATTGCCGAAACTCAGTGACTACACTTGGCGCTGTGGTAGCGCTTCATTTAAGAATTAACATGAAAAAGTCATTTTTTTACTGTGGGACCAATCCTAGCCGTTATCGCGCGCTGAAGAAATAGCGACAGTTTCAAAAACTACATTTCATTGACTTTCTAACGGTGTCAGTCCGTTTGAGTTACAACGGTTGCGTCACATATTCGTACCAACATGAATTTAGCGATATTTTTCTGATATTACTAGGTTGCATCGCCTTTAACAATGAAACGATTGACTGTGGGACTTAATTGAACTAACTTTGGACTGTGACCTGATGAATGTGATAAATGAGACAATTGGACTCCAAGAAATAACATTGTTCTTATTTTGACATGATTGCCGAAACTCAGCGACTACACTGGTCTCTGTGGTAGCGTTTCATTTAAGAATTAACATGAAAAAGTCATTTTTTTACTGTGGGACCAATCTTAGCCGTTATCGCGCGCTGAAGAAATAGCGACAGTTTCAAAAACTACATTTCATTGACTTTTTAACAGTATAAATCCGTTTGAGTTACAATGCTTGAATCACATATTCCTACCAACATGTATTTCTTGATATTTTTCAGGTATTACTAAGTTGTATGGCTTTTAACAGCAAAACGATTGACTGTGGGAATTAATTGAACTGAGTATGGACTGTGACCTTATAAATATAAAAGTGAGACAATTGGACCGTTAGAAATAACATTCTTCTTAATTTGACATGATTGCCGAAACTCAGCGATTACACTGGGCGCTGTGGTAGCGCTTCATTCAAGAATTAAGATAAGAAAGTCATTTTGTTGCTGTGGGACCAATCCTAGCCTTTATTGCGCCCTGAAGAAATAGCGACAGTTTCAAAAACTACATTTCATTGACTTTCTAACGGTTTTAGTCCGTTTGAGTTACAACGGTTGCGTCACATATTCGTACCAACATGAATTTAGCGATATTTTTCTGATATTACTAGGTTGCATCGCCTTTAACAATGAAACGATTGACTGTGGGACTTAATTGAACTAACTTAGGACTGTGACCTGATGAATGTGATAAATGAGACAATTGGACTCCAAGAAATAACATTGTTCTTATATTGACATGATTGCCGAAACTCAGCGACTACACTGGTCGCTGTGGTAGCGCTTCATTTAAGAATTAAGATGAAAAAGTCATTTTTTTACTGTGGGACCAATCCTAGCCGTTATCGCGCGCTGAAGAAATAGCGACAGTTTCAAAAACTACATTTCATTGACTTTCTAACGGTGTCAGTCCGTTTGAGTTTCAACGGTTGGGTCACATATTCGTACCAACATGTATTTAGCGATATTTTTCCGATATTACTAGGTTGCATCGCCTTTAACAATGAAACGATTGACTGTGGGACTTAATTGAACTAACTTTGGACTGTGACCTGATGAATGTGATAAATGAGACAATTGGACTCCAAGAGAAAACATTGTTTTTAATTTGACATGATTGCCGAAACTCAGCGACTACATGTATGCAAATTTTAATTATTGTCCCTTAGTTTGGCATTTCTCTTCTTCGAAATCTCTATTGAAAATTGAAAAACTCCACAACAGGGCTTTAAGTTTTATTCATGATGACCCAAGACCAGTTGATTGCCTCCCAAATAAACATTATATGGAATTACTAAGGCACAGATATTTATGCATAGAAATATTTAAAATTCGGAGAAACATCAGTCCTTCTTTCATGAAAGATATTTTCCTTTTTGAGGAAACTGATAGGCCAGTAAGAAGTCAAAACTTGAACAACCATCGGTGTAAAAACAAGAGCCTTTGGTCTAAACAGTTTGCGATGTTTAGCCCCAAAAGATTGGAATAAACTTCCTTTTCATACGAAGAGTTGCGAAGATCTAGTTAAATTTCAGCAAATGATTAAAAAATGGAATGGCTCTCACTGTTCATGCACAGAGTGTCGGCAACTGATTCCATAACTTGCGTAATCAATACGAAAATGGCAGAGGGGAAATGTTTATCTTTTATTTATTATTTATTCATTATTTATTTATTATAGTTTTCATCTAAATTGTAAATATATAAAAATATTTGGTCGGTTTTGATTAGTTTTTTGCAAAATATTATTTTTTAAAGAACTATTGTATATAATAACCGACGGTAAATAAATTAAATCAATCAATCAATCAATCAATCATTTGGCGCTGTGGTAGCGCTTCATTTAAGAATTAAGATAAAAAAAGTCATTTTTTACTGTGGGACCAATCCTAGCCGTTATCGCCCGTGAAGAAATAGCGACAGTTTCAAAAACTACATTTCATTGACTTTTTAACAGTATCAATCCGTTTGAGTTACAACGGTTGCGTCACATATTCGTACCAACATGAATTTAGCGATATTTTTCTGATATTACTAGGTTCCATCGCCTTTAACAATGAAACGATTGACTGTGGGACTTAATTGAACTAACTTTGGACTATGACCTGATGAATGTGATAAATGAGACAATTGGACTCCAAGAAATAATATTCTTCTTAATTTGACGTGATTGCCGGAACTCAGCGATTACACTGGGCGCAGTGGTAGCGCTTCATGTAAAAATGTAGATAAATAAGTCATCTTCACTGTGGACCAATCATAGCCGTTATTGCGCACTGAAGAAATAGCGACACTTTCAAGAACTACATTTCATTGACTTTCTAACGGTATCAGTTCGTTTGAGTTACAACGGTTGGGTCACATATTCTGACCATCATGTATTTAGCGATATTTTTCTGGTATCACTAGGTTGCATCGCTTTTAACAATGAACCGATTGACTGTGGACTTAATTGAACTGATTTTGGGCTGTGACCTTATAAATGTAAAAGTGAGACAATTGGACTCCAAGAAATAACATTCTTCTTAATTTGACATCATTGCTGCAACTCAGCGATTACACTGGGCGTTTTGTTAGAACTTCATTTGAAAATAAAGATAAAAAAGTCATTTTTAACTGTGGGACGAACTCTAGCCGTTAGCGCGCGCTGAAGAAATAGAGACAGTTTCAAACGCTACATTTCACTGACTTTCTATCGATGTCAGTCCGTTTGAGTTACAACGGTTGGGTCACATATTCGTACCAACATGTACTTAACGATATTTATCTGATATTACTCGGTTGAATGGGTTTTAACAATAAAACGATTGACTGTGGGACTTAATTGAACTAACTTTGGACTGTGACCTGATAAATGTGAGAAATGAGACAATTGGACTCCAAGAAATAATATTCTTCTTAATTTGACGTGATTGCCGGAACTCAGCGATTACACTGGGCGCAGTGGTAGCGCTTCATGTAAAAATGTAGATAAATAAGTCATCTTCACTGTGGACCAATCATAGCCGTTATTGCGCACTGAAGAAATAGCGACACTTTCAAGAACTACATTTCATTGACTTTCTAACGGTATCAGTTCGTTTGAGTTACAACGGTTGGGTCACATATTCTTACCATCATGTATTTAGCGATATTTTTCTGGTATCACTAGGTTGCATCGCTTTTAACAATGAACCGATTGACTGTGGACTTAATTGAACTGATTTTGGGCTGTGACCTTATAATTGTAAAAGTGAGACAATTGGACTCCAAGAAATAACATTCTTCTTAATTTTACATCATTGCCGCAACTCAGCGATTACACTGGGCGTTCTGTTAGAGCTTCATTTGAAAATAAAGATAAAAAAGTCATTTTTAACTGTGGGACGAACTCTAGCCGTTAGCGCGCGCTGAAGAAATAGAGACAGTTTCAAACGCTACACTTCACTGACTTTCTATCGATGTCAGTCCGTTTGAGTTACAACGGTTGGATCACATATTCGTACCAACATGTACTTAACGATATTTATCTGATATTACTCGGTTGAATCGGTTTTAACAATAAAACGATTAACTGTGGGACTTAATTGAACTAACTTTGGACTGTGACCTGATAAATGTGAGAAATGAGACAATTGGACTCCAAGAAATAATATTCTTCTTAATTTGACGTGATTGCCGGAACTCAGCGATTACACTGGGCGCAGTGGTAGCGCTTCATTTAAAAATGTAGATAAATAAGTCATCTTCACTGTGGGACCAATCATAGCCGTTATCGCGCACTGAAGAAATAGCGACACTTTCAAGAACTACATTTCATTGACTTTCTAACGGTATCAATCCGCTTCAGTTACAACGGTTGCGTCACATATATTCGTACCAACATGTATTTAGCGATACTTATCTGTTATTACTAGGTTTCATCGCTTTTAACAGTGAAACGATTGAATGTGGGACTTAATTGAACTAACTTTAGACTGTGACCTGATGAATGTGATTAATGAGACAGTTGGACTCCAAGAAATAACATTCATCTTAATTTGACATGATTGCCGGAACTCAGCGATTACACTGGGCGCTGTGGTAGCGCTTCATTTAAAAATTTAGATAAATAAGTCATTCTTTACCGTATGACCAATCCTAGCCGTTATTGCGCGCTGTAGAAATAGCGACAGTTTCAAAAACTACATTTCATTGACTTTCTAACGGTATCAATCCGCTTCAGTTACAACGGTTGCGTCACATATATTCGTACCAACATGTATTTAGCGATATTTATCTGTTATTACTAGGTTTCATCGCTTTTAACAGTGAAACGATTGACTGTGGGACTTAATTGAACTGATTTTGGACTGTAAACTTATAAATGTTATAAGTGAGACAATTTGACCCCAAGAAATAACATTCTTCTTAATTTGACATGATTGCCGGAAGTCAGCGATTACACTGGGCGCTGTGGTAGCGCTTCATTTGAAAATTTAGATAAATAAGTCAATGTTTATTGTGGGACCAATCCTAGCCCTTAGCGCGCCCTGAAGAAACAGAGACAGTTTCAAATACTACATTTCATTGATTTTCCAACGGTATCAGTCCGGTTCAACTACAACAGTTGAGTCACATATTCGTACCAACATGTATTTAGTGATTGTTACCGATATTACTAAGTTGTATCGCTTTCATCAGTGAAACGAGTGACTGTGGGACTTAATTGAACTGATTGTGGACTATGACCTTATAAATGTAATAAGTAAGACAATTGGATTCCAAGAAATAACATTTTTCCTAATTTGACATGATTGCCAGAACTCAGCGATTACACTGAGCGCTGGAGTAGCACTTAATTTAAAAATGTAGATAAATAAGTCATTTTGTACTGGGGGACCAATCCTAGCCGTTATCGCGCGCTGACGAATTAGCGACATTTTCAAAAAGTGCATTTCATTGACTTTCTAACGGTGTCAGTTCCTTTGAGTTTCAACGGTTGGGTCACATATTCGTACCATCATGTATTTAGCGGTATTTTTCTGGTATTACTTGTTTGCATTGTTTTTACCAATGAAACGATTGACTGTGGGACTTAATTGATCTAACTTTGGACTGTGACGTTATAAATGTTATAAGTGAGACAATTGGACTCCAAGAAATAACATTGTTCTTATTTTGACATGATTGCCGAAACTCAGCGACTACACTGGTCTCTGTGGTAGCGTTTCATTTAAGAATTAACATGAAAAAGTCATTTTTTTACTGTGGGACCAATCTTAGCCGTTATCGCGCGCTGAAGAAATAGCGACAGTTTCAAAAACTACATTTCATTGACTTTTTAACAGTATAAATCCGTTTGAGTTACAATGCTTGAATCACATATTCCTACCAACATGTATTTCTTGATATTTTTCAGGTATTACTAAGTTGTATGGCTTTTAACAGCAAAACGATTGACTGTGGGAATTAATTGAACTGAGTATGGACTGTGACCTTATAAATATAAAAGTGAGACAATTGGACCGTTAGAAATAACATTCTTCTTAATTTGACATGATTGCCGAAACTCAGCGATTACACTGGGCGCTGTGGTAGCGCTTCATTCAAGAATTAAGATAAGAAAGTCATTTTGTTGCTGTGGGACCAATCCTAGCCTTTATTGCGCCCTGAAGAAATAGCGACAGTTTCAAAAACTACATTTCATTGACTTTCTAACGGTTTTAGTCCGTTTGAGTTACAACGGTTGCGTCACATATTCGTACCAACATGAATTTAGCGATATTTTTCTGATATTACTAGGTTGCATCGCCTTTAACAATGAAACGATTGACTGTGGGACTTAATTGAACTAACTTAGGACTGTGACCTGATGAATGTGATAAATGAGACAATTGGACTCCAAGAAATAACATTGTTCTTATATTGACATGATTGCCGAAACTCAGCGACTACACTGGTCGCTGTGGTAGCGCTTCATTTAAGAATTAAGATGAAAAAGTCATTTTTTTACTGTGGGACCAATCCTAGCCGTTATCGCGCGCTGAAGAAATAGCGACAGTTTCAAAAACTACATTTCATTGACTTTCTAACGGTGTCAGTCCGTTTGAGTTTCAACGGTTGGGTCACATATTCGTACCAACATGTATTTAGCGATATTTTTCCGATATTACTAGGTTGCATCGCCTTTAACAATGAAACGATTGACTGTGGGACTTAATTGAACTAACTTTGGACTGTGACCTGATGAATGTGATAAATGAGACAATTGGACTCCAAGAGAAAACATTGTTTTTAATTTGACATGATTGCCGAAACTCAGCGACTACATGTATGCAAATTTTAATTATTGTCCCTTAGTTTGGCATTTCTCTTCTTCGAAATCTCTATTGAAAATTGAAAAACTCCACAACAGGGCTTTAAGTTTTATTCATGATGACCCAAGACCAGTTGATTGCCTCCCAAATAAACATTATATGGAATTACTAAGGCACAGATATTTATGCATAGAAATATTTAAAATTCGGAGAAACATCAGTCCTTCTTTCATGAAAGATATTTTCCTTTTTGAGGAAACTGATAGGCCAGTAAGAAGTCAAAACTTGAACAACCATCGGTGTAAAAACAAGAGCCTTTGGTCTAAACAGTTTGCGATGTTTAGCCCCAAAAGATTGGAATAAACTTCCTTTTCATACGAAGAGTTGCGAAGATCTAGTTAAATTTCAGCAAATGATTAAAAAATGGAATGGCTCTCACTGTTCATGCACAGAGTGTCGGCAACTGATTCCATAACTTGCATAATCAATACGAAAATGGCAGAGGGGAAATGTTTATCTTTTATTTATTATTTATTCATTATTTATTTATTATAGTTTTCATCTAAATTGTAAATATATAAAAATATTTGGTCGGTTTTGATTAGTTTTTTGCAAAATATTATTTTTTAAAGAACTATTGTATATAATAACCGACGGTAAATAAATTAAATCAATCAATCAATCAATCAATCAATCATTTGGCGCTGTGGTAGCGCTTCATTTAAGAATTAAGATAAAAAAAGTCATTTTTTACTGTGGGACCAATCCTAGCCGTTATCGCCCGTGAAGAAATAGCGACAGTTTCAAAAACTACATTTCATTGACTTTTTAACAGTATCAATCCGTTTGAGTTACAACGGTTGCGTCACATATTCGTACCAACATGAATTTAGCGATATTTTTCTGATATTACTAGGTTCCATCGCCTTTAACAATGAAACGATTGACTGTGGGACTTAATTGAACTAACTTTGGACTGTGACCTGATAAATGTGAGAAATGAGACAATTGGACTCCAAGAAATAATATTCTTCTTAATTTGACGTGATTGCCGGAACTCAGCGATTACACTGGGCGCAGTGGTAGCGCTTCATTTAAAAATGTAGATAAATAAGTCATCTTCACTGTGGGACCAATCATAGCCGTTATCGCGCACTGAAGAAATAGCGACACTTTCAAGAACTACATTTCATTGACTTTCTAACGGTATCAATCCGCTTCAGTTACAACGGTTGCGTCACATATATTCGTACCAACATGTATTTAGCGATACTTATCTGTTATTACTAGGTTTCATCGCTTTTAACAGTGAAACGATTGAATGTGGGACTTAATTGAACTAACTTTAGACTGTGACCTGATGAATGTGATTAATGAGACAGTTGGACTCCAAGAAATAACATTCATCTTAATTTGACATGATTGCCGGAACTCAGCGATTACACTGGGCGCTGTGGTAGCGCTTCATTTAAAAATTTAGATAAATAAGTCATTCTTTACCGTATGACCAATCCTAGCCGTTATTGCGCGCTGTAGAAATAGCGACAGTTTCAAAAACTACATTTCATTGACTTTCTAACGGTATCAATCCGCTTCAGTTACAACGGTTGCGTCACATATATTCGTACCAACATGTATTTAGCGATATTTATCTGTTATTACTAGGTTTCATCGCTTTTAACAGTGAAACGATTGACTGTGGGACTTAATTGAACTGATTTTGGACTGTAAACTTATAAATGTTATAAGTGAGACAATTTGACCCCAAGAAATAACATTCTTCTTAATTTGACATGATTGCCGGAAGTCAGCGATTACACTGGGCGCTGTGGTAGCGCTTCATTTGAAAATTTAGATAAATAAGTCAATGTTTATTGTGGGACCAATCCTAGCCCTTAGCGCGCCCTGAAGAAACAGAGACAGTTTCAAATACTACATTTCATTGATTTTCCAACGGTATCAGTCCGGTTCAACTACAACAGTTGAGTCACATATTCGTACCAACATGTATTTAGTGATTGTTACCGATATTACTAAGTTGTATCGCTTTCATCAGTGAAACGAGTGACTGTGGGACTTAATTGAACTGATTGTGGACTATGACCTTATAAATGTAATAAGTAAGACAATTGGATTCCAAGAAATAACATTTTTCCTAATTTGACATGATTGCCAGAACTCAGCGATTACACTGAGCGCTGGAGTAGCACTTAATTTAAAAATGTAGATAAATAAGTCATTTTGTACTGGGGGACCAATCCTAGCCGTTATCGCGCGCTGACGAATTAGCGACATTTTCAAAAAGTGCATTTCATTGACTTTCTAACGGTGTCAGTTCCTTTGAGTTTCAACGGTTGGGTCACATATTCGTACCATCATGTATTTAGCGGTATTTTTCTGGTATTACTTGTTTGCATTGTTTTTACCAATGAAACGATTGACTGTGGGACTTAATTGATCTAACTTTGGACTGTGACGTTATAAATGTTATAAGTGAGACAATTGGACTCCAAGAAATAACATTGTTCTTATTTTGACATGATTGCCGAAACTCAGCGACTACACTGGTCTCTGTGGTAGCGTTTCATTTAAGAATTAACATGAAAAAGTCATTTTTTTACTGTGGGACCAATCTTAGCCGTTATCGCGCGCTGAAGAAATAGCGACAGTTTCAAAAACTACATTTCATTGACTTTTTAACAGTATAAATCCGTTTGAGTTACAATGCTTGAATCACATATTCCTACCAACATGTATTTCTTGATATTTTTCAGGTATTACTAAGTTGTATGGCTTTTAACAGCAAAACGATTGACTGTGGGAATTAATTGAACTGAGTATGGACTGTGACCTTATAAATATAAAAGTGAGACAATTGGACCGTTAGAAATAACATTCTTCTTAATTTGACATGATTGCCGAAACTCAGCGATTACACTGGGCGCTGTGGTAGCGCTTCATTCAAGAATTAAGATAAGAAAGTCATTTTGTTGCTGTGGGACCAATCCTAGCCTTTATTGCGCCCTGAAGAAATAGCGACAGTTTCAAAAACTACATTTCATTGACTTTCTAACGGTTTTAGTCCGTTTGAGTTACAACGGTTGCGTCACATATTCGTACCAACATGAATTTAGCGATATTTTTCTGATATTACTAGGTTGCATCGCCTTTAACAATGAAACGATTGACTGTGGGACTTAATTGAACTAACTTAGGACTGTGACCTGATGAATGTGATAAATGAGACAATTGGACTCCAAGAAATAACATTGTTCTTATATTGACATGATTGCCGAAACTCAGCGACTACACTGGTCGCTGTGGTAGCGCTTCATTTAAGAATTAAGATGAAAAAGTCATTTTTTTACTGTGGGACCAATCCTAGCCGTTATCGCGCGCTGAAGAAATAGCGACAGTTTCAAAAACTACATTTCATTGACTTTCTAACGGTGTCAGTCCGTTTGAGTTTCAACGGTTGGGTCACATATTCGTACCAACATGTATTTAGCGATATTTTTCCGATATTACTAGGTTGCATCGCCTTTAACAATGAAACGATTGACTGTGGGACTTAATTGAACTAACTTTGGACTGTGACCTGATGAATGTGATAAATGAGACAATTGGACTCCAAGAGAAAACATTGTTTTTAATTTGACATGATTGCCGAAACTCAGCGACTACATGTATGCAAATTTTAATTATTGTCCCTTAGTTTGGCATTTCTCTTCTTCGAAATCTCTATTGAAAATTGAAAAACTCCACAACAGGGCTTTAAGTTTTATTCATGATGACCCAAGACCAGTTGATTGCCTCCCAAATAAACATTATATGGAATTACTAAGGCACAGATATTTATGCATAGAAATATTTAAAATTCGGAGAAACATCAGTCCTTCTTTCATGAAAGATATTTTCCTTTTTGAGGAAACTGATAGGCCAGTAAGAAGTCAAAACTTGAACAACCATCGGTGTAAAAACAAGAGCCTTTGGTCTAAACAGTTTGCGATGTTTAGCCCCAAAAGATTGGAATAAACTTCCTTTTCATACGAAGAGTTGCGAAGATCTAGTTAAATTTCAGCAAATGATTAAAAAATGGAATGGCTCTCACTGTTCATGCACAGAGTGTCGGCAACTGATTCCATAACTTGCATAATCAATACGAAAATGGCAGAGGGGAAATGTTTATCTTTTATTTATTATTTATTCATTATTTATTTATTATAGTTTTCATCTAAATTGTAAATATATAAAAATATTTGGTCGGTTTTGATTAGTTTTTTGCAAAATATTATTTTTTAAAGAACTATTGTATATAATAACCGACGGTAAATAAATTAAATCAATCAATCAATCAATCAATCAATCATTTGGCGCTGTGGTAGCGCTTCATTTAAGAATTAAGATAAAAAAAGTCATTTTTTACTGTGGGACCAATCCTAGCCGTTATCGCCCGTGAAGAAATAGCGACAGTTTCAAAAACTACATTTCATTGACTTTTTAACAGTATCAATCCGTTTGAGTTACAACGGTTGCGTCACATATTCGTACCAACATGAATTTAGCGATATTTTTCTGATATTACTAGGTTCCATCGCCTTTAACAATGAAACGATTGACTGTGGGACTTAATTGAACTAACTTTGGACTGTGACCTGATAAATGTGAGAAATGAGACAATTGGACTCCAAGAAATAATATTCTTCTTAATTTGACGTGATTGCCGGAACTCAGCGATTACACTGGGCGCAGTGGTAGCGCTTCATTTAAAAATGTAGATAAATAAGTCATCTTCACTGTGGGACCAATCATAGCCGTTATCGCGCACTGAAGAAATAGCGACACTTTCAAGAACTACATTTCATTGACTTTCTAACGGTATCAATCCGCTTCAGTTACAACGGTTGCGTCACATATATTCGTACCAACATGTATTTAGCGATACTTATCTGTTATTACTAGGTTTCATCGCTTTTAACAGTGAAACGATTGAATGTGGGACTTAATTGAACTAACTTTAGACTGTGACCTGATGAATGTGATTAATGAGACAGTTGGACTCCAAGAAATAACATTCATCTTAATTTGACATGATTGCCGGAACTCAGCGATTACACTGGGCGCTGTGGTAGCGCTTCATTTAAAAATTTAGATAAATAAGTCATTCTTTACCGTATGACCAATCCTAGCCGTTATTGCGCGCTGTAGAAATAGCGACAGTTTCAAAAACTACATTTCATTGACTTTCTAACGGTATCAATCCGCTTCAGTTACAACGGTTGCGTCACATATATTCGTACCAACATGTATTTAGCGATATTTATCTGTTATTACTAGGTTTCATCGCTTTTAACAGTGAAACGATTGACTGTGGGACTTAATTGAACTGATTTTGGACTGTAAACTTATAAATGTTATAAGTGAGACAATTTGACCCCAAGAAATAACATTCTTCTTAATTTGACATGATTGCCGGAAGTCAGCGATTACACTGGGCGCTGTGGTAGCGCTTCATTTGAAAATTTAGATAAATAAGTCAATGTTTATTGTGGGACCAATCCTAGCCCTTAGCGCGCCCTGAAGAAACAGAGACAGTTTCAAATACTACATTTCATTGATTTTCCAACGGTATCAGTCCGGTTCAACTACAACAGTTGAGTCACATATTCGTACCAACATGTATTTAGTGATTGTTACCGATATTACTAAGTTGTATCGCTTTCATCAGTGAAACGAGTGACTGTGGGACTTAATTGAACTGATTGTGGACTATGACCTTATAAATGTAATAAGTAAGACAATTGGATTCCAAGAAATAACATTTTTCCTAATTTGACATGATTGCCAGAACTCAGCGATTACACTGAGCGCTGGAGTAGCACTTAATTTAAAAATGTAGATAAATAAGTCATTTTGTACTGGGGGACCAATCCTAGCCGTTATCGCGCGCTGACGAATTAGCGACATTTTCAAAAAGTGCATTTCATTGACTTTCTAACGGTGTCAGTTCCTTTGAGTTTCAACGGTTGGGTCACATATTCGTACCATCATGTATTTAGCGGTATTTTTCTGGTATTACTTGTTTGCATTGTTTTTACCAATGAAACGATTGACTGTGGGACTTAATTGATCTAACTTTGGACTGTGACGTTATAAATGTTATAAGTGAGACAATTGGACTCCAAGAAATAACATTCCTTTTAATTTGACATGATTGCCGGAACTCAACGATTACACATTGGCGCTGTGGTAGCGCTTCATTTAAAAATTTAGATAAAAATGTCATTTTTTACTTTGGGACCAATCCTAGCCGTTATCGCGCGCTTAAAAAATAGCGACAGTTTCAAAAACTACATTTCAGTGACTTTCTAACGGTGTTAGTCCGTTTGAGTTACAACGGTTGCGTCACTAACTTGTACCAACATGTATTTAGCAATATTTCTCCCATATTACTAGGTTGCATCGCTTTTAACAGTAAAACGATTGACTGTGGGACTTAATTGAACTGATTTTGGACTATGACCTTATAAATGTCATAAGTAAGACAATTGGATTCCAAGAAAAACATTTTTCCTAATTTGACATGATTGCCAGAACTCAGCGATTACACTGAGCGCTGGAGTAGCACTTAATTTAAAAATGTAGATAAATAAGTCATTTTGTACTGGGGGACCAATCCTAGCCGTTATCGCGCGCTGACGAATTAGCGACATTTTCAAAAAGTGCATTTCATTGACTTTCTAACGGTGTCAGTTCGTTTGAGTTACAACGGTTGGGTCACATATTCGTACCATCATGTATTTAGCGTTATTTTTCTGGTATTACTAGTTTGCATCGTTTTTAACAATGAAACGATTGACTGTGGGACTTTATTGATCTAACTTTGGACTGTGACGTTATAAATGTTATAAGTGAGACAATTGGACTCCAAGAAATAACATTCCTCTTAATTTGACATGATTGCCGGAAGTCAGCGATTACACTGGGCGCTGTGGTACCGTTTCAGTTAAAAATTTAGATAAATAAGTCAATTCTCACTGTGGGACCTATCCTGGCCGTTATCGCGCGCGGACGAATTAGCGACAGTTTCAAAAAGTGCATTTCATTGACTTTCTAACGGTTTCAGTTCGTTTGAGTTACAACGGTTGCGTCACATATTCGTACCAACATGTATTTAGCGATATTTATCTGTTTTTACTAGGTTGCATCGCTTTTAACAGTGAAACGAATTAATGTGGGACTTAATTGAACTAACTTTGGACTGTGACCTGATAAATGTGATAAATGAGCCATTTGGACTCCAAGAAATAACATTCTTCTTAATTTGAAGTGATTGCCGGATCTCAGCGATTACACTGGGCGCTGTGGTAGCGCTTCATTTGAAAACTTAAATAAATAAGTCATTTTTACTGTGGGACCAATCCTAGCCGTTATCGCGCACTGAAGAAATGGCGACAGTTTCAAAAACTACATTTCATTGACTTTCTAACGGTATCAATCCGCTTCAGTTACAACGGTTGCGTCACATATTCGTACCAACATGTATTTAGCGATATTTGTTTTCATATTACTAGGTTGCATCGCTTTTAACAGTGAAACTATTGACTGTGGGACTTAATTGAACTGATTTTGGACTGTAATCTTATAAATGTTATAAGTGAGACAATTTGACCCCAAGAAATAACATTCTTCTTAATTTGACATGATTGCCGGAAGTCAGCGATTACACCGGGCGCTGTGGTAGCGCTTCATTTGAAAATTTAGATAAATAAGTCAATGTTCATTGTGGGACCAATCCTAGCCCTTAGCGCGCCCTGAAGAAACAGAGACAGTTTCAAGTACTACATTTCATTGATTTTCTAACGGTATCAGTCCGTTTCAACTACAACAGTTGCGTCACATATTCGTACCAACATGTATTTAGTGATTTTTACCGATATTACTAAGTTGTATCGCTTTTAACAGTGAAACGATTGACTGTGGGACTTAATTGAACTGATTTTGGACTATGACCTTATAAATGTAATAAGTAAGACAATTGGATTCCAAGAAATAACATTTTTCCTAATTTGACATGATTGCCGGAACTCAGCGATTACACTGAGCGCTGGGGTAGCACTTAATTTAAAAATGTAGATAAATAAGTCATTTTGTACTGGGGGACCAATCCTAGCCGTTATCGCGCGCTGACGAATTAGCGACAGTTTCAAAAAGTGCATTTCATTGACTTTCTAACGGTGTCACTTCGTTTGAGTTACAACGGTTGGGTCACATATTCGTACCATCATGTATTTAGCGGTATTTTTCTGGTATTACTAGGTTGCATCGCTTTTAACAATGAAACGATTGACTGTGGGACTTAATTGATCTAACTTTGGACTGTGACGTTATAAATGTTATAAGTGAGACAATTGGACTCCAAGAAATAACATTCCTCTTAATTTGTCATGATTGCCGGAACTCAACGATTACACATTGGCGCTGTGGTAGCGCTTCATTTAAAAATTTAGATAAAAATGTCATTTTTTACTGTGGGACCAATCCTAGCCGTTATCGCGCGCAGAAAAAATAGCGATAGTTTCAAAAACTACATTTCATTGAATTTCTAAGGGTGTTAGTCCGTTTGAGTTTCAACGGTTGCGCCACATACTCGTACCAACATGTATTTAGCAAAATTTCTCCCATATTACTAGGTTGCATCGCTTTTAACAGTAAAACGCCTGACTGTGGGACTTAATTGAACTGATTTTGCACTGTGACGTTATAAATGTTATAAGTAAGACAATTGGACTCCAAGAAATAACATTCTTCTTGATTTGACAGGATTGCCGGAACTCAGCGATTACACTGGGCGCTGTGGTAGCGCTTCATTTAAAAATTTAGATAAATAAGTCATTTTTTACTGTGGGACCAATCCTAGCTGATATCCCGCGCTAAAGAAATAGAGACAGTTTCAAAAACTACATTTCATTGACTTTCTAACAATATCAATCCGTTTGTGTTACAACAGTTGAGTCACATATTCGTACCAACATGTATTTCGTGATATCTTTCCGGTATTACTAGGTTGTATCGCTTTTAACAGTGAATCGATTGACTGTGGGACTTAATTGAACTGATTTTAGGCTGTGACCTTATAAATGTAAAAGTGAGACAATTGGACTTCAAGAAATAACATTCTTCTTAATTTGACATCATTGCCGCAACTCAGCGATTACACTGGGCGCTCTGGTAGCGCTTCATTTGAAAATTAAGATAAAAAAGTCATTTTTAACTGTTCGACGAATCCTAGCCGTTAGCGCGCGCTGAAGAAATAGAGACAGTTTCAAATGCTACATTTCACTGACTTTCTATCGATGTCAGTCCGTTTGAGTTACAACGGTTGCGTCACATATTCGTACCAACATGTACTTAACGATATTTTTCTCATATTACTAGGTTGCATCGCTTTTAACAGTGAAACGATTGACTGTGGGACTTAATTGAACTGATTTTGGACTGTGAGCTTATAAATGTTATAAGTGAGACAATTGGGCTCCAAGAAATAACATTCTTCTTAATTTGACATGATTGCCGGAACTCAGCGATTACACTGGGCGCTGTGGTAGCGCTTCATTTAAAAATTTAGATAAATAAGTCATTCTTTACCGTGGGACCAATCCTAGCCCTTAGCGCGCCCTGAAGAAACAGAGACAGTTTCAAATACTACATTTCATTGATTTTCTAACGGTATCAGTCCGTTTCAACTACAACAGTTGCGTCACATATTCGTACCAACATGTATTTAGTGATTGTTACCGATATTACTAAGTTGTATCGCTTTTATCAGTGAAACGATTGACTGTGGGACTTAATTGAACTGATTTTGGACTGTGACGTTATAAATGTTATAAGTGAGACAATTGGACTCCAAGAAATAACATTCTTCTTGATTTGACATGATTGCCGGAACTCAGCGATTACACTGAGCGCTGGAGTAGCACTTAATTTAAAAATGTAGATAAATAAGTCATTTTGTACTGGGGGACCAATCCTAGCCGTTATCGCGCGCTGACGAATTAGCGACATTTTCAAAAAGTGCATTTCATTGACTTTCTAACGGTGTCAGTTCGTTTATGTTACAACGGTTGGGTCACATATTCGTACCATCATGTATTTAGCGGTATTTTTCTGGTATTACTAGTTTGCATCGCTTTTAACAATGAAACGATTGACTGTGGGACTTAATTGATCTAACTTTGGACTGTGACGTTATAAATGTTATAAGTGAGACAATTGGACTCCAAGAAATAACATTCTTCTTGATTTGACATGATTGCCAGAACTCAGCGATTACACTGGGCGCTGTGGTAGCGCTTCATTTAAAAATTTAAATAATTAAGTCATTTTTTACTGTGGGACCAATCCTAGCCGTTATCCGCGCTAAAGAAATAGAGACAGTTTGTGATATCTTTCCGGTATTACTAGGTGGCATCGCTTTTAACAATGAAACGATTGACTGTGGGACTTAATTGAGCTAACTTTGGACTGTGACGTTATAAATGTTATAAGTGAGACAATTGGACTTCAAGAAATAGCATTCCTCTTAATTTGACATGATTGCCGGAACTCAACGATTACACATTGGCGCTGTGGTAGCGCTTCATTTAAAAATTTAGATAAAAATGTCATTTTTTACTTTGGGACCAATCCTAGCCGTTATCGCGCGCAGAAAAAATAGCGACAGTTTCAAAAACTACATTTCAGTGACTTTCTAACGCTGTTAGTCCGTTTGAGTTACAACGGTTGCGTCACATACTCGTACCAACATGTATTTAGCAATATTTCTCCCATATTACTAGGTTGCATCGCTTTTAACAGTAAAACGATTGACTGTGGGACTTAATTGAACTGATTTTGGTCTGTGACGTTATAAATGTTATAAATGAGACAATTGGACTCCAAGAAATAACATTCTTCTTGATTTGACATGATTGCCGGAACTCAGCGATTACACTCGGCGCTGTGGTAGCGCTTCATTTAAAAATTTAAATAATTAAGTCATTTTTTACTGTGGGACCAATCCTAGCCGTTATCCGCGCTAAAGAAATAGAGACAGTTTGTGATATCTTTCCGGTATTACTAGGTTGTATCGCTTTTAACAGAGAATCGATTGACTGTGGGACTTAATTGAACTGATTTTGGGCTGTGACCTTATAAATGTAAAAGTGAGACAATTGGACTCCAAGAAATAACATTCTTCTTAGTTTGACATCATTGCCGCAACTCAGCGATTACACTGGGCGCTCTGGTAGCGCTTCATTTGAAAATTAAGGTAAAAAAGTCATTTTTAACTGTGGGACGAATCCTAGCCGTTAGCGCGCGCTGAAGAAATAGAGACAGTTTCAAAAACAACATTTCATTGACTTTCTAACGGTGTTAGTCCGTTTGAGTTATAACGGTTGCGTCACATACTCGTACCAACATGTATTTAGCAATATTTCTCCCATATTACTAGGTCGCATCACTTTTAACAGTAAAACGCCTGACTGTGGGACTTAATTGAACTGATTTTGGACTGTGACGTTATAAATGTTATAAGTGAGACAATTGGACTCCAAGAAATAACATTCTTCTTGATTTGACATGATTGCCGGAACTCAGCGATTACATTGAGCGCTGGGGTAGCACTTAATTTAAAAATGTAGATAAATAAGTCATTTTGTACTGGGGGACCAATCCTAGCCGTTATCGCGCGCTGACGAATTAGCGACAGTTTCAAAAAGTGCATTTCATTGACTTTCTAACGGTGTCAGTTCGTTTGAGTTACAACGCTTGGGTTACATATTCGTACCATCATGTATTTAGCGGTATTTTTCTGGTATTACTAGGTTGCATCGCTTTTAACAATGAAACGATTGACTGTGGGACTTAATTGATCTAACTTTCGACTGTGACGTTATAAATGTTATAAGTGAGACAATTGGACTCCAAGAAATAACATTCCTCTTAATTTGTCATGATTGCCGGAACTCAGCGATTACACTGGGCGCTGTGGTAGCGCTTCATTTAAAAATTTAGATAAATAAGTCATTTTTTACTGTGGGACCAATCCTAGCTGTTATCCCGCGCTATAGAAATAGAGACAGTTTCAAAAACTACATTTCATTGACTTTCTCACGGTGTCAATCCGCTTCAGTTATAACAGTTGAGTCACATATTCGTACCAACATGTATTTAATGATTTTTACCGATATTACTAAGTTGTATCGCTTTTAACAGTGAAAGGATTGACTGTGGGACTTAATTGAACTGATTTTGGACTATGACCTTAGAAATGTGATAACTGAGACAATTGGACTTCAAGAAATAACATTCTTCTTAATTTGACATGTTTGCCGGAACTCAGCGATTACACTGAGCGCTGGGGTAGCACTTTATTTAAAAATGTAGATAAATAAGTCATTTTGTACTGGGGGACCAAACCTAGCCGTTATCGCGCGCTGAAGAATTAGCGACAGTTTCAAAAAGTGCATTTCATTGACTTTCTAACGGTGTCAGTTCGTTTGAGTTACAACGGTTGCGTCACATATTCGCACCAACATGTATTTAGCGATATTTATCTGTTATTACTAGGTTGCATCGCTTTTAACAGTGAAACGAATGAATGTGGGACTTAATTGAACTAACTTTGGACTGTGACCTGATGAATGTGATAAATAAGACAATTGGACTCTAAGAAGTAACATTCATCTTAATTTGACATGATTGCCGGAACTCAGCGATTACACTGGGCACTGTGGTAGCGCTTCATTTAAAATTTAGATAAATAAGTCATTCTTTACCGTGGGATCAATTCTAGCCCTTATCGCGCGCTGAAGAAATAGCGACAGTTTCAAGAACTACATTTCATTGACTTTCTAACGGTGTCAGTCCGTTTGAGTTACAACGGTTGGGTCACATATTTGTATTAGCGATATTCTTCTAATATTACTAGGTTGCATCGCTTTTAACAATGAAACGATTGACTGTGGGACTTAATTGATCTAACTTTTGACTGTGACCTGATAAATGTTATAAGTGAGACAATTGGACTCCAAGAAATAACATTCTTCTAAATTTGACATGATTGCCGGAACTCAGCGATTACACTGGGCGCTCTGGGAGCGCTTCATTTAAAAATTTAAATAAAAGAGTCATTTGTTACTGTGGGTCCAATCCTAGCCGTTGGCGCGTGCTGAAGAAATAGAGACAGTTTCAAATGCTACATTTCACTGACTTTCTATCGATGTCAGTCTGTTTGAGTTACAACGGTTGGGTCACATATTCGTACCAACATGTATTTAGCGATGTTTATCTGTTATTACTAGGTTGCATCGCTTTTAACAGTGAAAGGATTGAGAGTGGGACTTAATAGAACTAAATTTGGACTGTAACCTGATAAATGTGATAAATGGGACAATTGGGCTCCAAGAAATAACATTCATCTTAACTTGACATGATTGCTGGAACTCAGCGATTACACTGAGCGCTGTGGTAGCGCTTCATTTAAAAATTTAGATAAATAAGTCATTCTTTACCGTGGGACCAATCCTCGCCCTTATCGCGCGCTGAAGAAATAGCGACAGTTTCAAGAACTACATTTCATTGACTTTCTAACGGTGTCAGTCCGTTTGAGTTACAACGGTTGGGTCACATATTTGTATTAGCGATATTCTTCTAATATTACTAGGTTGCATCGCTTTTAACAATGAAACGATTGACTGTGGGACTTAATTGATCTAACTTTTGACTGTGACCTGATAAATGTTATAAGTGAGACAATTGGACTCCAAGAAATAACATTCTTCTAAATTTGACATGATTGCCGGAACTCAGCGATTACACTGGGCGCTCTGGGAGCGCTTCATTTAAAAATTTAGATAAAAGAGTCATTTGTTACTGTGGGTCCAATCCTAGCCGTTGGCGCGTGCTGAAGAAATAGAGACAGTTTCAAATGCTACATTTCACTGACTTTCTATCGATGTCAGTCTGTTTGAGTTACAACGGTTGGGTCACATATTCGTACCAACATGTATTTAGCGATATTTATCTGTTATTACTAGGTTGCATCGCTTTTAACAGTGAAACGAATGAATGTGGGACTTAATTGAACTAACTTTGGACTGTGACCTGATGAATGTGATAAATAAGACAATTGGACTCTAAGAAGTAACATTCATCTTAATTTGACATGATTGCCGGAACTCAGCGATTACACTGGGCACTGTGGTAGCGCTTCATTTAAAATTTAGATAAATAAGTCATTCTTTACCGTGGGATCAATTCTAGCCCTTATCGCGCGCTGAAGAAATAGCGACAGTTTCAAGAACTACATTTCATTGACTTTCTAACGGTGTCAGTCCGTTTGAGTTACAACGGTTGGGTCACATATTTGTATTAGCGATATTCTTCTAATATTACTAGGTTGCATCGCTTTTAACAATGAAACGATTGACTGTGGGACTTAATTGATCTAACTTTTGACTGTGACCTGATAAATGTTATAAGTGAGACAATTGGACTCCAAGAAATAACATTCTTCTAAATTTGACATGATTGCCGGAACTCAGCGATTACACTGGGCGCTCTGGGAGCGCTTCATTTAAAAATTTAGATAAAAGAGTCATTTGTTACTGTGGGTCCAATCCTAGCCGTTGGCGCGTGCTGAAGAAATAGAGACAGTTTCAAATGCTACATTTCACTGACTTTCTATCGATGTCAGTCTGTTTGAGTTACAACGGTTGGGTCACATATTCGTACCAACATGTATTTAGCGATGTTTATCTGTTATTACTAGGTTGCATCGCTTTTAACAGTGAAAGGATTGAGAGTGGGACTTAATAGAACTAAATTTGGAGTGTAACCTGATAAATGTGATAAATGGGACAATTGGGCTCCAAGAAATAACATTCATCTTAACTTGACATGATTGCTGGAACTCAGCGATTACACTGAGCGCTGTGGTAGCGCTTCATTTAAAAATTTAGATAAATAAGTCATTCTTTACCGTGGGACCAATCCTCGCCCTTATCGCGCGCTGAAGAAATAGCGACAGTTTCAAGAACTACATTTCATTGACTTTCTAACGGTGTCAGTCCGTTTGAGTTACAACGGTTGGGTCACATATTTGTATTAGCGATATTCTTCTAATATTACTAGGTTGCATCGCTTTTAACAATGAAACGATTGACTGTGGGACTTAATTGATCTAACTTTTGACTGTGACCTGATAAATGTTATAAGTGAGACAATTGGACTCCAAGAAATAACATTCTTCTAAATTTGACATGATTGCCGGAACTCAGCGATTACACTGGGCGCTCTGGGAGCGCTTCATTTAAAAATTTAGATAAAAGAGTCATTTGTTACTGTGGGTCCAATCCTAGCCGTTGGCGCGTGCTGAAGAAATAGAGACAGTTTCAAATGCTACATTTCACTGACTTTCTATCGATGTCAGTCTGTTTGAGTTACAACGGTTGGGTCACATATTCGTACCAACATGTATTTAGCGATGTTTATCTGTTATTACTAGGTTGCATCGCTTTTAACAGTGAAAGGATTGAGAGTGGGACTTAATAGAACTAAATTTGGACTGTAACCTGATAAATGTGATAAATGGGACAATTGGGCTCCAAGAAATAACATTCATCTTAACTTGACATGATTGCTGGAACTCAGCGATTACACTGAGCGCTGTGGTAGCGCTTCATTTAAAAATTTAGATAAATAAGTCATTCTTTACCGTGGGACCAATCCTCGCCGTTATCGCGCGCTGAAGAAATAACGACAGTTTCAAATACTACATTTCATTGATTTTCTAACGGTGTCTGTCCGTTTGAGTTACAACGGTTGGGTCACATATTCATACCAACATGTATTTAATGATTTTTACCGATATTACTAAGTTGTATCGCTTTTAACAGTGAAAGGATTGACTGTGGGAATCAATTGAACTAACTTTGGACTGTGACCTGATAAATGTTAAAACTGAGACAATTGGACTCCAAGAAATAACATTTTTCTTAATTTGACATGATAGCCGGAATTCAGCGATTACACTTAGCGTTGGGGTAGCACTTAATTTAAAAATGTAGATAAATAAGCCATTTTGTACTGGGGGACCAATCCTAGCTGTTATCGCGCGCTGACGAATTAGCGACAGTTTCAAAAATTGCAGTTCATTGACTTTCTAACGGTGTCAGTTCGTTTGAGTTACAACGGTTGGGTCACATATTCGTATTAGCGATATTCTTCTGATATTACTAGGTTGCATCGCTTTTAACAATGAAACGATTTACTGTGGGACTTAATTGAACTAACTTTGGACTATGACCTTATAAATGTGATAAGTGAGACAATTGGACTGCAAGAAAGAACATTCTTTTTAATTTGACATGATTGCCGGGACTCAGCGATTACACTGAGCGCTGGGGTAGCACTTTATTTAAAAATGTAGATAAATAAGTCATTTTGTACTGGGGGACCAATCCTAGCCGTTATCGCGCGCTGAAGAAATAGCGACAGTTTCAAAAGGAACATTTCATTGACATACTAACGGTGTCAGTTCGTTTGAGTTACAACGGTTGGGTCACATATTCGAACCATCATGTATTTAGCGATATTTTTTTGGTAATATTAGGTTGCACCACTTTTAACAATAAAACGATTGACTGTGGGACTTAATTGATTTAACTTTGGACTGTGACCTTATAAATGTGATAAATGAGACAATTGGACTCCACGAAATAACATTCATCTTAATTTGACCTGATTGCCGGAACTCAGCGATTACACTGGGCGCTGTGGTAGCGCTTTATTTGAAAAGTTAAATAAATAAGTCATTTTTACTGTCGGACCAATCCTAGCCCTTATGGCGCACTGAAGAAATAGCGACAGTTTCAAAAAGTACATTTCATTGACTTTCTAACGGTGTCAATCCGCTTCAGTTACAACGGTTGGGTCACATATTCGTACCATCATGTATTTAGCGATATTTTTTTGGTATTACTAGGTTGCATCGCTTTTAACTATGAAACGATTGACTGTGGGACTTAATTGATCTAACTTTGGACTGTGACCTGATAAATGTGATAACTGAGACAATTGGACTCCAAGAAATAACATTCTTCTTAATTTGACGTGATTGCCGGAACTCAGCGATTACACTGGCCGCTGTGGTAGCGCTTCATTTAAAAATTTGGATAAATAAGTCATTTTTTAATGTGAGACCAATCCTAGCCGTTATCGTGCGCTGAAAAATTAGCGGCAGTTTCAAAAATTACATTTCATTGACTTTCTAACGGTGTCAGTCCGTTTGAGTTACAACGGTTGGGTCACATATTCGTACCAACATGTATTTAGCGATATTTTTCGGATATTACTAGGTTGCATCGCTTTTAACAAAGAAACGATTTACTGTGGGATTTAATTGAACTAACTTTGGATTGTGACCTGATAAATGTGATAAATGAGACATTTGGACTCCAAGAAATAACATTCTTCTTAATTTGACGTGATTGCCGGAACTCAGCGATTACACTGGTCGCGATGGTAGCGCTTCATTTGAAAAGTTAAATAAATAAGTCATTTTTACTGTGGGACCAATCCCAGCCGTTATCGCGCGCTGAAAAAATAGCGACAGTTTTAAAAACTACATTTCATTGACTTTCTATCGATGTCAATCCTCTTTAGTTACAACGGTTGCGTCACATATTTGTACCATCATGTATTTAGCGATATTTTTCTGGCATTACTAGGTTGCATCGCTTTTAACAATGAAACGATTGACTGTGGGACTTAATTGATCTAACTTTTGACTGTGACCTGATAAATGTGATCAATGAGACAATTGGACTCCAAGAAATAACATTCTTCTTATTTTGACGTGATTGCCGAAACTCAGCGACAACATTGGGCGCTGTGGTAGCGCTTCATTTAAAAATTTAGATAAATAAGTTATTTTTACTGTGGGACCAATCCTTGCCGTTATCGCACGCTGAAGAAATAGCGACAGTTTCAAAAACTACATTTTGTTGACTTTCTAACGGTGTTAGTCCGTTTGAGTTACAACGGTTGCGTCACATACTCGTACCAACATGTATTTAGCAATATTTCTCCCATATTACTAGGTTGCACCACTTTTAACAATAAAACGATTGACTGTGGGACTTAATTGATCTAACTTTGGACTGTGACCTTATAAATGTGATAAATGAGACAATTGGACTCCACGAAATAACATTCATCTTAATTTGACCTGATTGCCGGAACTCAGCGATTACACTGGGCGCTGTGGTAGCGCTTTATTTGAAAAGTTAAATAAATAAGTCATTTTTACTGTCGGACCAATCCTAGCCGTTATGGCGCACTGAAGAAATAGCGACAGTTTCAAAAAGTACATTTCATTGACTTTCTAACGGTGTCAATCCGCTTCAGTTACAACGGTTGGGTCACATATTCGTACCATCATGTATTTAGCGATATTTTTTTGGTATTACTAGGTTGCATCGCTTTTAACTATGAAACGATTGACTGTGGGACTTAATTGATCTAACTTTGGACTGTGACCTGATAAATGTGATAACTGAGACAATTGGACTCCAAGAAATAACATTCTTCTTAATTTGACGTCATTGCCGGAACTCAGCGATTACACTGGCCGCTGTGGTAGCGCTTCATTTAAAAATTTAGATAAGTAAGTCATTTTTTACTGTGAGACCAATCCTAGCCGTTATCGTGCGCTGAAAAATTAGCGACAGTTTCAAAAAGTACATTTCATTGACTTTCTAACGGTGTCAGTCCGTTTGAGTTACAACGGTTGGGTCACATATTCGTACCAACATGTATTTAGCGATATTTTTCGGATAATACTAGGTTGCATCGCTTTTAACAAAGAAACGATTTACTGTGGGACTTAATTGAACTAACTTTGGATTGTGACCTGATAAATGTGATAAATGAGACATTTGGCCTCCAAGAAATAACATTCTTCTTAATTTGACGTGATTGCCGGAACTCAGCGATTACACTGGTCGCCATGGTAGCGCTTCATTTGAAAAGTTAAATAAATAAGTTATTTTTACTGTGGGACCAATCGTAGCCGTTATCGCGCGCTAAAGAAATAGCGACAGCTTCAAAAACAATATTTCACTGACTTTCTAACGGTGTCAATCCGCTTCAGTTACAACGGTTGGGTCACATATTCGTACCATCATGTATTTAGCGATATTTTTTTGGTATTACTAGGTTGCATCGCTTTTAACAATGAAACGATTGACTGTGGGACTTAATTGATCTAACTTTGGACTGTGACCTGATAAATGTAATAAATGAGACAATTGGATTCCAAGAAATAACATTCTTCTTAATTTGACGTGATTGCCGGAACTCAGCGATTACACTGAGCGCTAGGGTAGCGCTTCATTTAAAAATTTGGATAAATAAGTCATTTTTTACTGTGGGACCAATCCTAGCCGTTATCGTGCGCTGAAGAATTAGCGACAGTTTCAAAAATTACATTTCATTGACTTTCTAACGGTGTCAGTCCGTTTGAGTTACAACGGTTGGGTCACATATCCCTACCAACATGTATTTAGCGATATTTTTCTGATATTACTAGGTTGCATCGCTTTTAACAATGAAACGATTTACTGTGGGACTTAATTGAACTAACTTTGGATTGTGACGTGATAAATGTTATAAGTGAGACAATTGGACTCCAAGAAATAACATTCTTCTTGATTTGACATGATTGCCGGAACTCAGCGATTACACTGGGCGCTGTGGTAGCGCTTCATTTAAAAATTTAGATAAATAAGTCATTTTTTACTGTGGGACCAATCCTAGCTGTTATCCCGCGCTAAAGAAATAGCGACAGTTTCAAAAACTACATTTCATTGACTTTCTAACGGTGTTAGTCCGTTTGAGTTACAACGGTTGCGTCACATACTCGTACCAACATGTGTTTAGCAATATTTCTCCCATATTACTAGATTGCATCGCTTTTAACAGTGAAACGATTGACTGTGGGACTTAATTGAACTGATTTTGGACTGTGACGGTGTAAATGTTATAAGTGAGACAATTGGACTCCAAGAAATAACATTCTTCTTGATTTGACATGATTGCCGGAACTCAGCGATTACACTGGCCGCTGGGGTAGCGCTTCATTTAAAAATTTAGATAAATAAGTGATTTTTTACTGTGGGACCAATCCTAGCCGTTATCCCGCGCTAAAGAAATAGAGACAGTTTCAAAAACTACATTTCATTGACTTTCTAACAGTATCAATCCGTTTGTGTTACAACAGTTGAGTCACAAATTCGTACCAACATGTATTTCGTGATATCTTTCCGGTATTACTAGGTTGAATCGCTTTTAACAGTGAATCGGTTGACTGTGGGACTTAATTGAACTGATTTTGGGCTGTGACCTTATAAATGTAAAAGTTAGACAATTGGACTCCAAGAAATAACATTCTTCTTAATTTGACGTGATTGCCGGAACTCAGCGATTACACTGGGCGCTGTGGTACCGCTGCAGTTAAAAATTTAGATAAATAAGTCAATTCTTACTGTGGGACTTATAAATGTTATTTTCAACAATATTTATGAAGTGGCTATTCAATGTTGTTGCCACTTCATTTTCATCTGTAATCAAATATCGTTTTCGATTATCGTAATATTTGCATTACTTAAGCAATTTTTATTGGTTACAAAAGGTTTCATAACTTTCCAAAAATTTTTATTTTCGACTGCTCCGGCCTGGGTTATTTTTTTAAAATATTCCTTAAGAGCTATATTTCGTAATTTTACGCGTTTGTTTCTTTGTCTTTTATAATTGGCATTGTTTTCCTCAGTTTTATCATTTTTATATTTATTTTTAAACCTTGACCTAGAGTATATAGTCTTTCTTAATTCTTTATTCATGAAGGGAGCATCGTTTCCACGCAATGTTTTCTGTTTCAAAGGAGCATGTTTATCTACAATATTTCTAAAAATTACTTGACGATTTTCATAGTTCAAATCAGGATCGGCAGTGTCACAACAAAAGTCTGCAGCTTTTACATCAGCCAAAAACGTCTTTTCATCGAAATTTTTATAGTTTCTATAGAATATTTTCTTTGGCTGTAAACGGGCTAGATGCATTTTTAAAAATGTAGTTATCATTAGATGATGGTCACTTAACCCTGTTTCAAACGCTGAACTATTTTGAAAAGATCTATACCTGTTTGTCAATAAGACATCAATTGAAGAGCCTTCTGTTCCTGCAAAGCATGTTTTATCTTTAATGAGGTTTTTGAGATTGAAAATATCACAAAGTGACTGCATCTGCCCATAGCCACTATCACTTGGATTATAAAAATCTATATCAATATCACCCAGAACAATAATATTGTCACATTTAGAAAGAGCATTGTTTAGAATTTTTTCCAATTTATAGAAAAATTGTGTTAAGTTCAAATATGAAGGTGGCCGATAAATGCTAATTATAATCCATTTTTTATTTTTAATAGTAATTTCAGAACAGATAATTTCATTCTCTACAATTCCAATATTGTGTAACTGTTTACAAATGACCCCTTTCCCAACATACTCAATTAAACCTCCTCCATGTATGTGTCTGTCCTTTCGGGTTCTAATTTTATATCCGTCAATATTAAATTGAGCAGTTGGAAAAGATTCATCCAGTTTAGTTTCTGCAAGTACGAAATAGTCAGGAGAAAATTTAGACATGATCTCTCTGACGTCGACAATTTTATTTCTCAGACTGTTTATATTTAAGTAACCTAAAAGAGGATTATCGGGATTAGCAACTCTAAGTTTACAGATACTATCGAGCGGGCTATCAGGTTCGAAATTTGAATTATGTGTTTGGTTAAGATCATCAATTTCATTTTGTAATAACAAAGGGCCATTTTGTGTTTCACTTGAATCTGAAAAAACTTGTGCCTCTTGTGGTGTCTAAGTGCAAGGACCTATACCCAAGACTGGAAGTGCATGTTGTGGTATAAAAAATGATTAAGATAATATAAATAATTTTTCGCTAACATAGTCTTACCATCGTCTGTAAGGTGGATTCCATCTTTCCATAAAGAAGAGCTTTTTATGTTGTCATTATCAATAAAGGTAACATCTAAAGCCTCGCATCTTTCCTTTAATAATCGGTTAATTTCATCGATTCGACTTTCGTCAACTCGTGAACACGTTATCAAGCTGGATATAAAAACCTTTTCCACACCAGAGTTTGTACATTTTTCCGCAATTTTAATTAATCCGTTCACTATTTCGACATTAGATGCTGCACTTAGATTTTTCGACAGCAAATTATTGATACCGCCATGAATGATAACAATGTCTGGTTGTTCCTCTTCTAGTGTTGGGGTTGAATAATAGTTTAAATGTTGTATGTTGGCACCCGTAAAACATTTCATTCGCGCATAGCCATTATTGAGTACACGGTTGAATTCTTTCAATCTTATCCCCTTTGGAATACTATCGGATATTATTCTGACGACTTTACTCTTTTTATCTTTAAATTTTTTCTGATTATCGTTCCGATTTTTGTTACCAAAGAAATCTTCCCGCTCCGGGTAAGGTTTGATGACAGGATTCGGACGTCGACTATTTTTGTTTTGAAATTCATTTTTGTTAGTGTTATTAATTCTACAATTTTCTTTGTCATAATCGTTGACTTGAGGATTTGGGTCTTCGTTGTAAAGACTTTTAAAACGATTATCTACATTAATTTCGCTTTTTGTATGCAAAACCCCCGAAGGAGCTTTTCTAATACTTTTCCATTCATTAGAGGTGTTTGACGGTTTTGGATCACTTGACTGCTTTTTATTAATATTGTTTAGTATATCTCGAACAAGACATCGTAGATCTTTGAGTTCGTCTTTCAGAAAACTATTTTCCTCTTTCAAACGATCAACGAGAAAACTCGATTCCTTTGCTCTCAATTTATTTACCTCGTATCCAATATACTCCTTTAAGTCGTTCGTAACTCTAACAAAATTACTTAACAAATCAAAATTTCTGGACTCATTTACCTCGTGATCTATAATACCATTATCCTAAATTTCTTCCATATCCAAGTTTTCTTCTGGTTCTTGTAATTCTTCTTCGAGTAAAACATTTTCTACATCGACGACAAAACGGTAACTCGGTAATCCAGATCTTTCAGTTAATTTAATAACATTTTTGTCACATAAATCATCTAAAACTTTGTTTACAACTTCTACATCAAACTTTGTTATCGTTGTATTTATAACATCCTTGCTTGCTCTTTTCTTTTTCCCATGTATTTCTTTTATAGCTTGTATAACATTCAATTCTTCTACTGTATAATCTTCAGCCATATTTCAAAATAAAAATTAAACAAAAGTTATGATTTTTTAAACACGTCAAAACGTGACCGCTCTCCCGAACGAATTTCTCAATATGAAAATAAGATATATATGATAAAATATGATAAAAAGCCTAAGGGGGTCGTCTTTTCTAGAAGAGATAAAGATTTAATAAGAAAGTATCTAACTGTACACCATTTACGGCTTTTTTACCGGTCTACGCAACTTAATATATTACTAAGTTGTATCGCTTTTAACAGTGAAAGGATTGACTGTGGGACTTAATTGAACTGATTTTGGACTACGAACTTATAAATGTGATAAGTGAGACAATTGGACTCCAAGAAATAACATTCTTTTTAATTTGATATGATTGCCGGAACTCAGCGATTACACTGAGCGCTGGGGTAGCACTTTATTTAAAAATGTAGATAAATAAGTCATTTTGTACTGGGGGACCAATCCTAGCCGTTATCGCGCGCTGAAGAATTAGCGACAGTTTCAAAAACTACATTTCATTGACTTTCTAACGGTGTCAGTCCGTTTGAGTTATAACGGTTAGGTCACTGATTCGTACCAACATGTACTTAGCAATATTTTTCTGATATTACTAGGTTGCATCCCTTTTAACAATAAAACGATTGACTGTTGGACTTAATTGAACTAACTTTTGACTGTGACCTGATAAATGTGATAAAGGAGACAATTGGACTTCAAGAAATAACATTCTTCTTAATTTGACGTGATTATCGGATCTCAGCGATTACACTGGGCGCTGTTGAAGCGCTTCATTTAAAAATTTAGATCAATATGTCATTTTTTACTGTTAGACCAATCCTAGCCGTTATCGCGCGCTGAAGAATTAGCGACAGTTTCAAAAACTACATTTCATTGACTTTCTAACGGTGTCAGTCCGTTTGAGTTATAATGGTTGGGTCACCGATTCGTACCAACATGTACTTAGCAATATTTTTCTGATATTACTAGGTTGCATCCCTTTTAACAATAAAACGATTGACTGTTGGACTTAATTGAACTAACTTTTGACTGTGACCTGATAAATGTGATAAAGGAGACAATTGGACTTCAAGAAATAACATTCATCTTAATTTGACGTGATTATCGGAACTCAGCGATTACACTGGGCGCTGTTGCAGCGCTTCATTTAAAAATTTAGATCAATATGTCATATTTTACTGTTAGACCAATCCTAGCCGTTATCGCGCGCTGAAGAGTTAGCGACAGTTTCAAAAAGTACATTTCATTGACTTTCTAACGGTGTCAGTACGTTTGAGTTACAACGGTTGCGTCACATATTCGTACCAACATGTATTTAGCGATATTTTTCTGATATTACTAGGTTGCATCGCTTTTAACAATGAAACGATTTACTGTGGGACTTAATTGAACTAACTTTGTACTGTGACCTGATAAATGTGATAAATGAGAAATTTGGATTCCAAGAAATAACATTCTTCTTAATTTGACGTGATTGCCGGAACTCAGCGATTACACTGGGCGCTGTGGTAGCGCTTCATTTGAAAGGTTAAATAAATAAGTCATTTTTACTGCGGGACCAATCCTAGCCGTTATTACGCGCCGAAGAATTAGCGACAGTTTCAAAAACTACATTTCATTGACTTACTAACGGTGTCAGTTCGTTTGAGTTACAACGGTTGGGTCACATATTCGTACCATCATGTATTTAGCGGTATTTCTCTCGTATTACTAGGTTGCATCACTTTTAACAATGAAACAATTGACTGTGGGACTTAATTGATCTAACTTTGGACTGTGACCTGATAAATGTGATAAATGAGACAATTGGACTTCAAGAAATAACATTCTTCTTAATTTGACGTGATTATCGGATCTCAGCGATTACACTGGGCGCTGTTGCAGTGCTTCATTTAAAAATTTAGATCAATATGTCATTTTTTACTGTTAGACCAATCCTAGCCGTTATCGCGCGCTGAAGAATTAGCGACAGTTTCAAAAACTACATTTCATTGACTTTCTAACGGTGTCAGTCCGTTTGAGTTATAACGGTTAGGTCACTGATTCGTACCAACATGTACTTAGCAATATTTTTCTGATATTACTAGGTTGCATCCCTTTTAACAATAAAACGATTGACTGTTGGACTTAATTGAACTAACTTTTGACTGTGACCTGATAAATGTGATAAAGGAGACAATTGGACTTCAAGAAATAACATTCTTCTTAATTTGACGTGATTATCGGATCTCAGCGATTACACTGGGCGCTGTTGCAGTGCTTCATTTAAAAATTTAGATCAATATGTCATTTTTTACTGTTAGACCAATCCTAGCCGTTATCGCGCGCTGAAGAATTAGCGACAGTTTCAAAAAGTACATTTCATTGACTTTCTAACGGTGTCAGTACGTTTGAGTTACAACTGTTGCGTCACATATTCGTACCAACATGTATTTAGCGATATTTTTCTGATATTACTAAGCATCGCTTTTAACAATGAAACGATTTACTGTGAGACTTAATTGAACTAACTTTGGATTGTGACGTGATAAATGTGATAAATGAGACATTCGGACTCCAAGAAATAACATTCTTCTTAATTTGACGTGATTGTCGAAACTGAGCGATTACACTGGGCGCTGTGGTAGCGCTTCATTTGAAAAGTTAAATAAATAAGTCATTTTTACTGTGGGACAAATCCTAGTCGTTATCGCGCGCTGAAGAAATAGCGACAGTTTTAAAAACTACTTTTCATTGACTTTCTAACGGTGTCAATCCGCTTCAGTTACAACAGTTGCGTCACATATTCGTACCAACATGTATTTAATGATTTTTACCGATATTACTAAGTTGTATCGCTTTTAACAGTGAAAGGATTGACTGTGGGACTTAATTGAACTGATTTTGGACTATGAGCTTAGAAATGTGATAACTGAGACAATTGGACTTCAAGAAATAACATTCTTCTTAATTTGACATGATTGCCGGAACTCAGCGATTACACTGAGCGCTGGGGTAGCGCTTCATTTAAAAAATTAGATAAATAAGTCATTTTTTACTGTGAGACCAATCCTAGCCGTTATCGTGCGCTGAAGAATTAGCGACAGTTTCAAAAAGTACATTTCATTGACTTTCTAACTGTGTCAGTCCGTTTGAGTTACAACGGTTGGGTCACATATTCGTACCAACATGTATTTAGCGATATTTTTCTGATATTACTAAGTTGCATCGCTTTTAAGAATGAAACGATTTACTGTGAAACTTAATTGAACTAACTTTGGATTGTAACCTGATAAATGTGATAAATGAGACATTTGGACTCCAAGAAATAACATTCTTCTTAATTTGATGTGATTGTCGAAACTGAGCGATTACACTGGGCGCTGTGGTAGCGCTACATTTGAAAAGTTAAATAAATAAGTCATTTTTACTGTGGGACCAATCCTAGCCGTTATCGCGCGCTGAAGAAATAGCGACAGTTTCAAAAACTACTTTTCATTGACTTTCTAACGGTGTCAATCCGCTTCAGTTACAACAGTTGCGTCACATATTCGTACCAACATGTATTTAATGATTTTTACCGATATTACTAAGTTGTATCGCTTTTAACAGTGAAAGGATTGGCTGTGGGACTTAATTGAACTGATTTTGGACTATGACCTTAGAAATGTGATAACTGAGACAATTGGACTTCAAGAAATAACATCCTTCTTAATTTGACATGATTGCCGGAACTCAGCGATTACACTGAGCGCTGGGGTAGCACTTTATTTAAAAATGTAGATAAATAAGTCATTTTGTACTGGGGGACCAATCCTAGCCGTTATCGCGCGCTGAAGAATTAGCGACAGTTTCAAAAAGTGCATTTCATTGACTTTCTAACTGTGTCAGTCCGTTTGAGTTACAACGGTTGGGTCACATATTCGTACCAACATGTATTTAGCGATATTTTTCTGATATTACTAAGTTGCATCGCTTTTAAGAATGAAACGATTTACTGTGGGACTTAATTGAACTAACTTTGGATTGTAACGTGATAAATGTGATAAATGAGACATTTGGACTCCAAGAAATAACATTCTTCTTAATTTGACGTGATTGTCGAAACTGAGCGATTACACTGGGCGCTGTGGTAGCGCTACATTTGAAAAGTTAAATAAATAAGTCATTTTTACTGTGGGACCAATCCTAGCCGTTATCGCGCGCTGAAGAAATAGCGACAGTTTCAAAAACTACTTTTCATTGACTTTCTAACGGTGTCAATCCGCTTCAGTTACAACAGTTGCGTCACATATTCGTACCAACATGTATTTAATGATTTTTACCGATATTACTAAGTTGTATCGCTTTTAACAGTGAAAGGATTGGCTGTGGGACTTAATTGAACTGATTTTGGACTATGACCTTAGAAATGTGATAACTGAGACAATTGGACTTCAAGAAATAACATCCTTCTTAATTTGACATGATTGCCGGAACTCAGCGATTACACTGAGCGCTGGGGTAGCACTTTATTTAAAAATGTAGATAAATAAGTCATTTTGTACTGGGGGACCAATCCTAGCCGTTATCGCGCGCTGAAGAATTAGCGACAGTTTCAAAAAGTGCATTTCATTGACTTTCTAACGGTGTCAGTTCGTTTGAGTTACAACGGTTGCGTCACATATTCGTACCAACATGTATTTAGCGATATTTATCTGTTATTACTAGGTTGCATCGCTTTTAACAGTGAAACGAATGAATGTGGGACTTAATTGAACTAACTTTGGACTGTGACCTGATGAATGTGATAAATAAGACAATTGGACTCTAAGAAGTAACATTCATCTTAATTTGACATGATTGCCCGAACTCAGCGATTACACTGGGCGCTGGAGTAGCGCTTCATTTAAAAATTTAGATAAATAAGTCAATTTTTACTGTGGGACCAATTATAGCCCTTAGCGCGCGCTGAAGAAATAGAGACAGTTTCAAATACTACATTTCATTGATTTTCTAACGGTGTCAGTCCGTTTGAGTTACAACGGTTGTGTCACATATTCGTACCAACATGTATTTTGCGATATTTTTCTGATATTACTAAGTTGCATCGCTTTTAACAATGAAACGATTTACTGTGGGACTTAATTGAACTAACTTTGGATTGTGACCTGATAAATGTGATAAATGAGACATTTGGACTCCAAGAAATAACATTCTTCTTAATTTGACGTGATTGTCGAAACTGAGCGATTACACTGGGCGCTGTGGTAGCGCTTCATTTGAAAAGTTAAATAAATAAGTCATTTTTACTTTGGGACCAATCCTAGCCGTTATCGCGCGCTGACGAAATAGCGACAGTTTCAAAAACTACTTTTCATTGACTTTCTAACGGTGTCAGTCCGTTTGAGTTATAATGGTTGGGTCACCGATTCGTACCAACATGTACTTAGCAATATTTTTCTGATATTACTAGGTTGCATCCCTTTTAACAATAAAACGATTGACTGTTGGACTTAATTGAACTAACTTTGGACTGTGACCTGATGAATGTGATAAATAAGACAATTGGACTCTAAGAAGTAACATTCATCTTAATTTGACATGATTGCCCGAACTCAGCGATTACACTGGGCGCTGGAGTAGCGCTTCATTTAAAAATTTGGATCAATATGTCATATTTTACTGTTAGACCAATCCTAGCCGTTATCGCGCGCAGAAGAGTTAGCGACAGTTTCAAATACTACATTTCATTGATTTTCTAACGGTGTCAGTCCGTTTGAGTTACAACGGTTGGGTCACATATTCGTACCAACATGTATTTAGCGATATTTTTCTGATATTACTAGGTTGCATCGCTTTTAACAATGAAACGATTTACTGTGGGACTTAATTGATCTAACTTTGGACTGTGACCTGATAAATGTGATAAATGAGACAATTGGACTCCAAGAAATAACATTCTTCTTAATTTGACGTGATTGCCGGAACTCAGCGATTACACTGGGCGCTGTGGTAGCGCTTCATTTAAAAAATTAGATAAATAAGTCATTTTTTACTGTGAGACCAATCCTAGCCGTTATCGTGCGCTGAAGAATTAGCGACAGTTTCAAAAAGTACATTTCATTGACTTTCTAACGGTGTCAATCCGCTTCAGTTACAACAGTTGAGTCACATATTCGTACCAACATGTATTTAATGATTTTTACCGATATTACTAAGTTGTATCGCTTTTAACAGTGAAAGGATTGACTGTGGGACTTAATTGAACTGATTTTGGACTATGACCTTAGAAATGTGATAACTGAGACAATTGGACTTCAAGAAATAACATTCTTCTTAATTTGACATGATTGCCGGAACTCAGCGATTACACTGAGCGCTGGGGTAGCGCTTCATTTAAAAAATTAGATAAATAAGTCATTTTTTACTGTGAGACCAATCCTAGCCGTTATCGCGCGCTGAAGAAATAGCGACAGTTTCAAAAACTACTTTTCATTGACTTTCTAACGGTGTCAATCCGCTTCAGTTACAACAGTTGAGTCACATATTCGTACCAACATGTATTTAATGATTTTTACCGATATTACTAAGTTGTATCGCTTTTAACAGTGAAAGGATTGACTGTGGGACTTAATTGAACTGATTTTGGACTATGAGCTTAGAAATGTGATAACTGAGACAATTGGACTTTAAGAAATAACATTCTTCTTAATTTGACATGATTGCCGGAACTCAGCGATTACACTGAGCGCTGGGGTAGCGCTTCATTTAAAAAATTAGATAAATAAGTCATTTTTTACTGTGAGACCAATCCTAGCCGTTATCGTGCGCTGAAGAATTAGCGACAGTTTCAAAAAGTACATTTCATTGACTTTCTAACGGTGTCAGTCCGTTTGAGTTACAACGGTTGGGTCACATATTCGTACCAACATGTATTTAGCGATATTTTTCTGATATTACTAAGTTGCATCGCTTTTAAGAATGAAACGATTTACTGTGGGACTTAATTGAACTAACTTTGGATTGTGACCTGATAAATGTGATAAATGAGACAATTGGACTCCAAGAAGTAACATTCTTCTTAATTTGACGTGATTGTCGAAACTGAGCGATTACACTGGGCGCTGTGGTAGCGCTACATTTGAAAAGTTAAATAAATAAGTCATTTTTACTGTGGGACCAATCCTAGCCGTTATCGCGCGCTGAAGAAATAGCGACAGTTTCAAAAACTACTTTTCATTGACATTCTAACTGTGTCAATCCGCTTCAGTTACAACAGTTGCGTCACATATTCGTACCAACATGTATTTAATGATTTTTACCGATATTACTAAGTTGTATCGCTTTTAACAGTGAAAGGATTGACTGGGGGACTTAATTGAACTGATTTTGGACTATGACCTTAGAAATGTGATAACTGAGACAATTGGACTTCAAGAAATAACATTCTTCTTAATTTGACATGATTGCCGGAACTCAGCGATTACACTGAGCGCTGGGGTAGCACTTTATTTAAAAATGTAGATAAATAAGTCATTTTGTACTGGGGGACCAATCCTAGCCGTTATCGCGCGCTGAAGAATTAGCGACAGTTTCAAAAAGTGCATTTCATTGACTTTCTAACGGTGTCAGTTCGTTTGAGTTACAACGGTTGCGTCACATATTCGTACCAACATGTATTTAGCGATATTTATCTGTTATTACTAGGTTGCATCGCTTTTAACAGTGAAACGAATGAATGTGGGACTTAATTGAACTAACTTTGGACTGTGACCTGATGAATGTGATAAATAAGACAATTGGACTCTAAGAAGTAACATTCATCTTAATTTGACTTGATTGCCCGAACTCAGCGATTACACTGGGCGCTGGAGTAGCGCTTCATTTAAAAATTTAGATAAATAAGTCAATTTTTACTGTGGGACCAATTATAGCCCTTAGCGCGCGCTGAAGAAATAGAGACAGTTTCAAATACTACATTTCATTGATTTTCTAACGGTGTCAGTCCGTTTGAGTTACAACGGTTGGGTCACATATTCGTACCAACATGTATTTAGTGATTGTTACCCATGTTACTAAGTTGTATCGCTTTTAACAGTGAAACGATTGACTGTGGGACTTAATTGATCTAACTTTGGACTGTGACCTGATAAATGTGATAAATGAGACAATTGGACTCTAAGAAATAACATTCTTCTTAATTTGACGTGATTGCCGGAACTCAGCGATTACACTGGGCGCTGTGGTAGCGCTTCATTTAAAAAATTAGATAAATAAGTCATTTTTTACTGTGAGACCAATCCTAGCCGTTATCGCGCGCTGAAGAATTAGCGACAGTTTCAAAAACTACATTTCATTGACTTTCTAACGGTGTCAGTCCGTTTGAGTTATAATGGTTGGGTCACCGATTCGTACCAACATGTACTTAGCAATATTTTTCTGATATTACTAGGTTGCATCCCTTTTAACAATAAAACGATTGACTGTTGGACTTAGTTGAACTAACTTTTGACTGTGACCTGATAAATGTGATAAAGGAGACAATTGGACTTCAAGAAATAACATTCATCTTAATTTGACGTGATTATCGGAACTCAGCGATTACACTGGGCGCTGTTGCAGCGCTTCATTTAAAAATTTAGATCAATATGTCATATTTTACTGTTAGACCAATCCTAGCCGTTATCGCGCGCTGAAGAGTTAGCGACAGTTTCAAAAAGTACATTTCATTGACTTTCTAACGGTGTCAGTACGTTTGAGTTACAACGGTTGCGTCACATATTCGTACCAACATGTATTTACCGATATTTTTCTGATATTACTAGGTTGCATCGCTTTTAACAATGAAACGATTTACTGTGGGACTTAATTGAACTAACTTTGTACTGTGACCTGATAAATGTGATAAATGAGACATTTGGATTCCAAGAAATAACATTCTTTTTAATTTGACGTGATTGTCGGAACTCAGCGATTACACTGGGCGCTGTGGTAGCGCTTCATTTGAAAGTTTAAATAAATAAGTCATTTTTACTGCGGGACCAATCCTAGCCGTTATTACGCGCCGAAGAATTAGCGACAGTTTCAAAAACTACATTTCATTGACTTACTAACGGTGTCAGTTCGTTTGAGTTACAACGGTTGGGTCACATATTCGTACCATCATGTATTTAGCGGTATTTCTCTGGTATTACTAGGTTGCATCGCTTTTAACAATGAAACAATTGACTGTGGGACTTAATTGATCTAACTTTGGACTGTGACCTGATAAATGTGATAAATGAGACAATTGGACTCCAAGAAATAACATTCTTCTTAATTTGACGTGATTGCCGGAACTCAGCGATTGCACTGGGCGCTGTGGTAGCGCTTCATTTAAAAATTTAGATAAATAAGTCATTTTTTACTGTGAGACCAATCCTAGCCGTTATCGCGCGCTGAAGAATTAGCGAAAGTTTCAAAAACTACATTTCATTGACTTTCTAACGGTGTCAGTCCGTTTGAGTTATAACGGTTAGGTCACTGATTCGTACCAACATGTACTTAGCAATATTTTTCTGATATTACTAGGTTGCATCCCTTTTAACAATAAAACGATTGACTGTTGGACTTAATTGAACTAACTTTTGACTGTGACCTGATAAATGTGATAAAGGAGACAATTGGACTTCAAGAAATAACATTCTTCTTAATTTGACGTGATTATCGGATCTCAGCGATTACACTGGGCGCTGTTGCAGTGCTTCATTTAAAAATTTAGATCAATATGTCATTTTTTACAGTTAGACCAATCCTAGCCGTTATCGCGCGCTGAAGAATTAGCGACAGTTTCAAAAAGTACATTTCATTGACTTTCTAACGGTGTCAGTACGTTTGAGTTACAACGGTTGAGTCACATATTCGTACCAACATGTATTTAGCGATATTTTTCTGATATTACTAAGCATCGCTTTTAACAATGAAACGATTTACTGTGAGACTTAATTGAACTAACTTTGGATTGTGACGTCATAAATGTGATAAATGAGACATTCGGACTCCAAGAAATAACATTCTTCTTAATTTGACGTGATTGTCGAAACTGAGCGATTACACTGGGCGCTGTGGTAGCGCTTCATTTGAAAAGTTAAATAAATAAGTCATTTTTACTGTGGGACCAATCCTAGTCGTTATCGCGCGCTGAAGAAATAGCGACAGTTTCAAAAACTACTTTTCATTGACTTTCTAACGGTGTCAATCCGCTTCAGTTACAACAGTTGCGTCACATATTCGTACCAACATGTATTTAATGATTTTTACCGATATTACTAAGTTGTATCGCTTTTAACAGTGAAAGGATTGACTGTGGGACTTAATTGAACTGATTTTGGACTATGAGCTTAGAAATGTGATAACTGAGACAATTGGACTTCAAGAAATAACATTCTTCTTAATTTGACATGATTGCCAGAACTCAGCGATTACACTGAGCGCTGGGGTAGCGCTTCATTTAAAAAATTAGATAAATAAGTCATTTTTTACTGTGAGACCAATCCTAGCCGTTATCGTGCGCTGAAGAATTAGCGACAGTTTCAAAAAGTACATTTCATTGACTTTCTAACTGTGTCAGTCCGTTTGAGTTACAACGGTTGGGTCACATATTCGTACCAACATGTATTTAGCGATATTTTTCTGATATTACTAAGTTGCATCGCTTTTAAGAATGAAACGATTTACTGTGGGACTTAATTGAACTAACTTTGGATTGTAACCTGATAAATGTGATAAATGAGACATTTGGACTCCAAGAAATAACATTCTTCTTAATTTGACGTGATTGTCGAAACTGAGCGATCACACTGGGCGCTGTGGTAGCGCTACATTTGAAAAGTTAAATAAATAAGTCATTTTTACTTTGGGACCAATCCTAGCCGTTATCGCGCGCTGAAGAAATAGCGACAGTTTCAAAAACTACTTTTCATTGACTTTCTAACGGTGTCAGTCCGTTTGAGTTATAATGGTTGGGTCACCGATTCGTACCAACATGTACTTAGCAATATTTTTCTGATATTACTAGGTTGCATCCCTTTTAACAATAAAACGATTGACTGTTGGACTTAATTGAACTAACTTTTGACTGTGACCTGATAAATGTGATAAAGGAGACAATTGGACTTCAAGAAATAACATTCATCTTAATTTGACGTGATTATCGGAACTCAGCGATTACACTGGGCACTGTTGCAGCGCTTAATTTAAAAATTTAGATCAATATGTCATATTTTACTGTTAGACCAATCCTAGCCGTTATCGCGCGCAGAAGAGTTAGCGACAGTTTCAAAAAGTACATTTCATTGACTTTCTAACGGTTTCAGTACGTTTGAGTTACAATGGTTGCGTCACATATTCGTACCAACATGTATTTAGCGATATTTTTCTGATATTACTAGGTTGCATCGCTTTTAACAATGAAACGATTTACTGTGGGACTTAATTGAACTAACTTTGTACTGTGACCTGATAAATGTGATAAATGAGACATTTGGATTCCAAGAAATAACATTCTTCTTAATTTGACGTGATTGCCGGAACTCAGCGATTACACTGGGCGCTGTGGTAGCGCTTCATTTGAAAGGTTAAATAAATAAGTCATTTTTACTGCGGGACCAATCCTAGCCGTTATTACGCGCTGAAGAATTAGCAACAGTTTCAAAAACTACATTTCATTGACTTACTAACGGTGTCAGTTCGTTTGAGTTACAACGGTTGGGTCACATATTCGTACCAACATGTATTTAGCGATATTTTTCTGATATTACTAGGTTGCATCGCTTTTAACAATGAAACGATTTACTGTGGGACTTAATTGAACTAACTTTGTACTGTGACCTGATAAATGTGATAAATGAGACATTTGGATTCCAAGAAATAACATTCTTCTTAATTTGACGTGATTGCCGGAACTCAGCGATTACACTGGGCGCTGTGGTAGCGCTTTATTTGAAAGGTTAAATAAATAAGTCATTTTTACTGCGGGACCAATCCTAGCCGTTATTACGCGCTGAAGAATTAGCAACAGTTTCAAAAACTACATTTCATTGACTTACTAACGGTGTCAGTTCGTTTGAGTTACAACGGTTGGGTCACATATTCGTACCATCATGTATTTAGCGGTATTTCTCTGGTATTACTAGGTTGCATCGCTTTTAACAATGAAACAATTGACTGTGGGACTTAATTGATCTAACTTTGGACTGTGACCTGATAAATGTGATAAATGAGACAATTGGACTCCAACAAATAACATTCTTCTTAATTTGACGTGATTGCCGGAACTCAGCGATTGCACTGGGCGCTGTGGTAGCGCTTCATTTAAAAATTTAGATAAATAAGTCATTTTTTACTGTGAGACCAATCCTAGCCGTTTCGCGCGCTGAAGAATTAGCGACAGTTTCAAAAACTACATTTCATTGACTTTCTAACGGTGTCAGTCCGTTTGAGTTATAACGGTTAGGTCACTGATTCGTCCCAACATGGACTTAGCAATATTTTTCTGATATTACTAGGTTGCATCCCTTTTAACAATAAAACGATTGACTGTTGGACTTAATTGAACTAACTTTTGACTGTGACCTGATAAATGTGATAAAGGAGACAATTGGATTTCAAGAAATAACATTCTTCTTAATTTGACGTGATTATCGGATCTCAGCGATTACACTGGGCGCTGTTGCAGCGCTTCATTTAAAAATTTAGATCAATATGTCATTTTTTACTGTTAAACCAATCCTAGCCGTTATCGCGCGCTGAAGAATTAGCGACAGTTTCAAAAAGTACATTTCATTGACTTTCTAACGGTGTCAGTACGTTTGAGTTACAACGGTTGCGTCACATATTCGTACCAACATGTATTTAGCGATATTTTTCTGATATTACTAGGTTGCATCGCTTTTAACAATGAAACGATTTACTGTGGGACTTAATTGAACTAACTTTGGATTGTGACCTGATAAATGTGATAAATGAGACAATTGGACTCCAAGAAATAACATTCTTCTTAATTTGACGTGATTGTCGAAACTGAGCGATTACACTGGGCGCTGTGGTAGCGCTACATTTGAAAAGTTAATAAGTCATTTTTACTGTGGGACCAATCCTAGCCGTTATCGCGCGCTGAAGAAATAGCGACAGTTTCAAAAACTACTTTTCATTGACATTCTAACTGTGTCAATCCGCTTCAGTTACAACAGTTGCGTCACATATTCGTACCAACATGTATTTAATGATTTTTTCCGATATTACTAAGTTGTATCGCTTTTAACAGTGAAACGAATGAATGTGGGACTTAATTGAACTAACTTTGGACTGTCACCTGATGAATGTGATAAATAAGACAATTGGACTCTAAGAAGTAACATTCATCTTAATTTGACATGATTGCCCGAACTCAGCGATTACACTGGGCGCTGGAGTAGCGCTTCATTTAAAAATTTAGATAAATAAGTCAATTTTTACTGTGGGACCAATTATAGCCCTTAGCGCGCGCTGAAGAAATAGAGACAGTTTCAAATACTACATTTCATTGATTTTCTAACGGTGTCAGTCCGTTTGAGTTACAACGGTTGGGTCACATATTCGTACCAACATGTATTTAGTGATTGTTACCCATGTTACTAAGTTGTATCGCTTTTAACAGTGAAACGATTGACTGTGGGACTTAATTGATCTAACTTTGGACTGTGACCTGATAAATGTGATAAATGAGACAATTGGACTCCAAGAAATAACATTCTTCTTAATTTGACGTGATTGCCGGAACTCAGCGATTACACTGGGCGCTGTGGTAGCGCTTCATTTAAAAAATTAGATAAATAAGTCATTTTTTACTGTGAGACCAATCCTAGCCGTTATCGTGCGCTGAAGAATTAGCGACAGTTTCAAAAAGTACATTTCATTGACTTTCTAACGGTGTCAGTCCGTTTGAGTTACAACGGTTGGGTCACATATTCGTACCAACATGTATTTTGCAATATTTTTCTGATATTACTAAGTTGCATCGCTTTTAACAATGAAACGATTTACTGTGGGACTTAATTGAACTAACTTTGGATTTTGACCTGATAAATGTGATAAATGAGACATTTGGACTCCAAGAAATAACATTCTTCTTAATTTGACGTGATTGTCGAAACTGAGCGATTACACTGGGCGCTGTGGTAGCGCTTCATTTGAAAAGTTAAATAAATAAGTCATTTTTACTTTGGGACCAATCCTAGCCGTTATCGCGCGCTGAAGAAATAGCGACAGTTTCAAAAACTACTTTTCATTGACTTTCTAACGGTGTTAATCCGCTTCAGTTACAACGGTTGCGTCACATATTCGTACCAACATGTATTTAATGATTTTTACCGATATTACTAAGTTGTATCGCTTTTAACAGTGAAAGGATTGACTGTGGGACTTAATTGAACTGATTTTGGACTATGACCTTAGAAATGTGATAACTGAGACAATTGGACTTCAAGAAATAACATTCTTCTTAATTTGACATGATTGCCGGAACTCAGCGATTACACTGAGCGCTGGGGTAGCGCTTCATTTAAAAATTTAGATCAATATGTCATATTTTACTGTTAGACCAATCCTAGCCGTTATCGCGCGCAGAAGAGTTAGCGACAGTTTCAAAAAGTACATTTCATTGACTTTCTAACGGTTTCAGTACGTTTGAGTTACAACGGTTGCGTCACATATTCGTACCAACATGTATTTAGCGATATTTTTCTGATATTACTAGGTTGCATCGCTTTTAACAATGAAACGATTTACTGTGGGACTTAATTGATCTAACTTTGGACTGTGACCTGATAAATGTGATAAATGAGACAATTGGACTCCAAGAAATAACATTCTTCTTAATTTGACGTGATTGCCGGAACTCAGCGATTACACTGGGCGCTGTGGTAGCGCTTCATTTAAAAAATTAGATAAATAAGTCATTTTTTACTGTGAGACCAATCCTAGCCGTTATCGTGCGCTGAAGAATTAGCGACAGTTTCAAAAAGTACATTTCATTGACTTTCTAACGGTGTCAGTCCGTTTGAGTTACAACGGTTGGGTCACATATTCGTACCAACATGTATTTTGCAATATTTTTCTGATATTACTAAGTTGCATCGCTTTTAACAATGAAACGATTTACTGTGGGACTTAATTGAACTAACTTTGGATTTTGACCTGATAAATGTGATAAATGAGACATTTGGACTCCAAGAAATAACATTCTTCTTAATTTGACGTGATTGTCGAAACTGAGCGATTACACTGGGTGCTGTGGTAGCGCTTCATTTGAAAAGTTAAATAAATAAGTCATTTTTAATTGGGACCAATCCTAGCCGTTATCGCGCGCTGAAGAAATAGCGACAGTTTCAAAAACTACTTTTCATTGACTTTCTAACGGTGTTAATCCGCTTCAGTTACAACGGTTGCGTCACATATTCGTACCAACATGTATTTAATGATTTTTACCGATATTACTAAGTTGTATCGCTTTTAACAGTGAAAGGATTGACTGTGGGACTTAATTGAACTGATTTTGGACTATGACCTTAGAAATGTGATAACTGAGACAATTGGACTTCAAGAAATAACATTCTTCTTAATTTGACATGATTGCCGGAACTCAGCGATTACACTGAGCGCTGGGGTAGCGCTTCATTTAAAAAATTAGATAAATAAGTCATTTTTTACTGTGAGACCAATCCTAGCCGTTATCGCGCGCTGAAGAAATAGCGACAGTTTCAAAAACTACTTTTCATTGACTTTCTAACGGTGTCAATCCGCTTCAGTTACAACAGTTGCGTCACATATTCGTACCAACATGTATTTAATGATTTTTACCGATATTACTAAGTTGTATCGCTTTTAACAGTGAAAGGATTGACTGTGGGACTTAATTGAACTGATTTTGGACTATGAGCTTAGAAATGTGATAACTGAGACAATTGGACTCTAAGAAGTAACATTCATCTTAATTTGACTTGATTGCCCGAACTCAGCGATTACACTGGGCGCTGGAGTAGCGCTTCATTTAAAAATTTAGATAAATAAGTCAATTTTTACTGTGGGACCAATTATAGCCCTTAGCGCGCGCTGAAGAAATAGAGACAGTTTCAAATACTACATTTCATTGATTTTCTAACGGTGTCAGTCCGTTTGAGTTACAACGGTTGGGTCACATATTCGTACCAACATGTATTTAGTGATTGTTACCCATGTTACTAAGTTGCATCGCTTTTAACAATGAAACGATTTACTGTGGGACTTAATTGAACTAACTTTGGATTTTGACCTGATAAATGTGATAAATGAGACATTTGGACTCCAAGAAATAACATTCTTCTTAATTTGACGTGATTGTCGAAACTGAGCGATTACACTGGGCGCTGTGGTAGCGCTTCATTTGAAAAGTTAAATAAATAAGTCATTTTTACTTTGGGACCAATCCTAGCCGTTATCGCGCGCTGAAGAAATAGCGACAGTTTCAAAAACTACTTTTCATTGACTTTCTAACGGTGTTAATCCGCTTCAGTTACAACGGTTGCGTCACATATTCGTACCAACATGTATTTAATGATTTTTACCGATATTACTAAGTTGTATCGCTTTTAACAGTGAAAGGATTGACTGTGGGACTTAATTGAACTGATTTTGGACTATGACCTTAGAAATGTGATAACTGAGACAATTGGACTTCAAGAAATAACATTCTTCTTAATTTGACATGATTGCCGGAACTCAGCGATTACACTGAGCGCTGGGGTAGCGCTTCATTTAAAAAATTAGATAAATAAGTCATTTTTTACTGTGAGACCAATCCTAGCCGTTATCGCGCGCTGAAGAAATAGCGACAGTTTCAAAAACTACTTTTCATTGACTTTCTAACGGTGTCAATCCGCTTCAGTTACAACAGTTGCGTCACATATTCGTACCAACATGTATTTAATGATTTTTACCGATATTACTAAGTTGTATCGCTTTTAACAGTGAAAGGATTGACTGTGGGACTTAATTGAACTGATTTTGGACTATGAGCTTAGAAATGTGATAACTGAGACAATTGGACTCTAAGAAGTAACATTCATCTTAATTTGACTTGATTGCCCGAACTCAGCGATTACACTGGGCGCTGGAGTAGCGCTTCATTTAAAAATTTAGATAAATAAGTCAATTTTTACTGTGGGACCAATTATAGCCCTTAGCGCGCGCTGAAGAAATAGAGACAGTTTCAAATACTACATTTCATTGATTTTCTAACGGTGTCAGTCCGTTTGAGTTACAACGGTTGGGTCACATATTCGTACCAACATGTATTTAGTGATTGTTACCCATGTTACTAAGTTGTATCGCTTTTAACAGTGAAACGATTGACTGTGGGACTTAATTGATCTAACTTTGGACTGTGACCTGATAAATGTGATAAATGAGACAATTGGACTCCAAGAAATAACATTCTTCTTAATTTGACGTGATTGCCGGAACTCAGCGATTACACTGGGCGCTGTGGTAGCGCTTCATTTAAAAAATTAGATAAATAAGTCATTTTTTACTGTGAGACCAATCCTAGCCGTTATCGCGCGCTGAAGAATTAGCGACAGTTTCAAAAACTACATTTCATTGACTTTCTAACGGTGTCAGTCCGTTTGAGTTATAATGGTTGGGTCACCGATTCGTACCAACATGTACTTAGCAATATTTTTCTGATATTACTAGGTTGCATCCCTTTTAACAATAAAACGATTGACTGTTGGACTTAATTGAACTAACTTTTGACTGTGACCTGATAAATGTGATAAAGGAGACAATTGGACTTCAAGAAATAACATTCATCTTAATTTGACGTGATTATCGGAACTCAGCGATTACACTGGGCGCTGTTGCAGCGCTTCATTTAAAAATTTAGATCAATATGTCATATTTTACTGTTAGACCAATCCTAGCCGTTATCGCGCGCTGAAGAGTTAGCGACAGTTTCAAAAAGTACATTTCATTGACTTTCTAACGGTGTCAGTACGTTTGAGTTACAACGGTTGCGTCACATATTCGTACCAACATGTATTTAGCGATATTTTTCTGATATTACTAGGTTGCATCGGTTTTAACAATGAAACGATTTACTGTGGGACTTAATTGAACTAACTTTGTACTGTGACCTGATAAATGTGATAAATGAGACATTTGGATTCCAAGAAATAACATTCTTCTTAATTTGACGTGATTGCCGGAACTCAGCGATTACACTGGGCGCTGTGGTAGCGCTTCATTTGAAAGGTTAAATAAATAAGTCATTTTTACTGCGGGACCAATCCTAGCCGTTATTACGCGCCGAAGAATTAGCGACAGTTTCAAAAACTACATTTCATTGACTTACTAACGGTGTCAGTTCGTTTGAGTTACAACGGTTGGGTCACATATTCGTACCATCATGTATTTAGCGGTATTTCTCTGGTATTACTAGGTTGCATCGCTTTTAACAATGAAACAATTGACTGTGGGACTTAATTGATCTAACTTTGGACTGTGACCTGATAAATGTGATAAATGAGAAAATTGGACTCCAAGAAATAACATTCTTCTTAATTTGACGTGATTGCCGGAACTCAGCGATTGCACTGGGCGCTGTGGTAGCGCTTCATTTAAAAATTTAGATAAATAAGTCATTTTTTACTGTGAGACCAATCCTAGCCGTTATCGCGCGCTGAAGAATTAGCGACAGTTTCAAAAACTACATTTCATTGACTTTCTAACGGTGTCAGTCCGTTTGAGTTATAACGGTTAGGTCACTGATTCGTACCAACATGTACTTAGCAATATTTTTCTGATATTACTAGGTTGCATCCCTTTTAACAATAAAACGATTGACTGTTGGACTTAATTGAAATAACTTTTGACTGTGACCTGATAAATGTGATAAAGGAGACAATTGGACTTCAAGAAATAACATTCTTCTTAATTTGACGTGATTATCGGATGTCAGCGATTACACTGGGCGCTGTTGCAGTGCTTCATTTAAAAATTTAGATCAATATGTCATTTTTTACTGTTAGACCAATCCTAGCCGTTATCGCGCGCTGAAGAATTAGCGACAGTTTCAAAAAGTACATTTCATTGACTTTCTAACGGTGTCAGTACGTTTGAGTTACAACGGTTGCGTCACATATTCGTACCAACATGTATTTAGCGATATTTTTCTGATATTACTAAGCATCGCTTTTAACAATGAAACGATTTACTGTGAGACTTAATTGAACTAACTTTGGATTGTGACGTGATAAATGTGATAAATGAGACATTCGGACTCCAAGAAATAAAATTCTTCTTAATTTGACGTGATTGTCGAAACTGAGCGATTACACTGGGCGCTGTGGTAGCGCTTCAATTGAAAAGTTAAATAAATAAGTCATTTTTACTGTGGGACCAATCCTAGTCGTTATCGCGCGCTGAAGAAATAGCGACAGTTTCAAAAACTACTTTTCATTGACTTTCTAACGGTGTCAATCCGCTTCAGTTACAACAGTTGCGTCACATATTCGTACCAACATGTATTTAATGATTTTTACCGATATTACTAAGTTGTATCGCTTTTAACAGTGAAAGGATTGACTGTGGGACTTAATTGAACTGATTTTGGACTATGAGCTTAGAAATGTGATAACTGAGACAATTGGACTTCAAGAAATAACATTCTTCTTAATTTGACATGATTGCCGGAACTCAGCGATTACACTGAGCGCTGGGGTAGCGCTTCATTTAAAAAATTAGATAAATAAGTCATTTTTTACTGTGAGACCAATCCTAGCCGTTATCGTGCGCTGAAGAATTAGAGACAGTTTCAAAAAGTACATTTCATTGACTTTCTAACTGTGTCAGTCCGTTTGAGTTACAACGGTTGGGTCACATATTCGTACCAACATGTATTTAGCGATATTTTTCTGATATTACTAAGTTGCATCGCTTTTAAGAATGAAACGATTTACTATGGGACTTAATTGAACTAACTTTGGATTGTAACCTGATAAATGTGATAAATGAGACATTTGGACTCCAAGAAATAACATTCTTCTTAATTTGACGTGATTGTCGAAACTGAGCGATTACACTGGGCGCTGTGGTAGCGCTACATTTGAAAAGTTAAATAAATAAGTCATTTTTACTGTGGGACCAATCCTAGCCGTTATCGCGCGCTGAAGAAATAGCGACAGTTTCAAAAACTACTTTTCATTGACTTTCTAACGGTGTCAATCCGCTTCAGTTACAACAGTTGCGTCACATATTCGTACCAACATGTATTTAATGATTTTTACCGATATTACTAAGTTGTATCGCTTTTAACAGTGAAAGGATTGGCTGTGGGACTTAATTGAACTGATTTTGGACTATGACCTTAGAAATGTGATAACTGAGACAATTGGACTTCAAGAAATAACATCCTTCTTAATTTGACATGATTGCCGGAACTCAGCGATTACACTGAGCGCTGGGGTAGCACTTTATTTAAAAATGTAGATAAATAAGTCATTTTGTACTGGGGGACCAATCCTAGCCGTTATCGCGCGCTGAAGAATTAGCGACAGTTTCAAAAAGTGCATTTCATTGACTTTCTAACGGTGTCAGTTCGTTTGAGTTACAACGGTTGCGTCACATATTCGTACCAACATGTATTTAGCGATATTTATCTGTTATTACTAGGTTGCATCGCTTTTAACAGTGAAACGAATGAATGTGGGACTTAATTGAACTAACTTTGGACTGTGACCTGATGAATGTGATAAATAAGACAATTGGACTCTAAGAAGTAACATTCATCTTAATTTGACATGATTGCCCGAACTCAGCGATTACACTGGGCGCTGGAGTAGCGCTTCATTTAAAAATTTAGATAAATAAGTCAATTTTTACTGTGGGACCAATTATAGCCCTTATCGCGCGCTGAAGAAATAGAGACAGTTTCAAATACTACATTTCATTGATTTTCTAACGGTGTCAGTCCGTTTGAGTTACAACGGTTGTGTCACATATTCGTACCAACATGTATTTTGCGATATTTTTCTGATATTACTAAGTTGCATCGCTTTTAACAATGAAACGATTTACTGTGGGACTTAATTGAACTAACTTTGGATTGTGACCTGATAAATGTGATAAATGAGACATTTGGACTCCAAGAAATAACATTCTTCTTAATTTGACGTGATTGTCGAAACTGAGCGATTACACTGGGCGCTGTGGTAGCGCTTCATTTGAAAAGTTAAATAAATAAGTCATTTTTACTTTGGGACCAATCCTAGCCGTTATTGCGCGCTGAAGAAATAGCGACAGTTTCAAAAACTACTTTTCATTGACTTTCTAACGGTGTCAGTCCGTTTGAGTTATAATGGTTGGGTCACCGATTCGTACCAACATGTACTTAGCAATATTTTTCTGATATTACTAGGTTGCATCCCTTTTAACAATAAAACGATTGACTGTTGGACTTAATTGAACTAACTTTTGACTGTGACCTGATAAATGTGATAAAGGAGACAATTGGACTTCAAGATATAACATTCATCTTAATTTGACGTGATTATCGGAACTCAGCGATTACACTGGGCGCTGTTGCAGCGCTTCATTTAAAAATTTAGATCAATATGTCATATTTTACTGTTAGACCAATCCTAGCCGTTATCGCGCGCAGAAGAGTTAGCGACAGTTTCAAAAAGTACATTTCATTGACTTTCTAACGGTTTCAGTACGTTTGAGTTACAACGGTTGCGTCACATATTCGTACCAACATGTATTTAGCGATATTTTTCTGATATTACTAGGTTGCATCGCTTTTAACAATGAAACGATTTACTGTGGGACTTAATTGAACTAACTTTGTACTGTGACCTGATAAATGTGATAAATGAGACATTTGGATTCCAAGAAATAACATTCTTCTTAATTTGACGTGATTGCCGGAACTCAGCGATTGCACTGGGCGCTGTGGTAGCGCTTCATTTAAAAATTTAGATAAATAAGTCATTTTTTACTGTGAGACCAATCCTAGCCGTTATCGCGCGCTGAAGAATTAGCGACATTTTCAAAAACTACATTTCATTGACTTTCTAACGGTGTCAGTTCGTTTGAGTTACAACGGTTGGGTCACATATTCGTACCATCATGTATTTAGCGGTATTTCTCTGGTATTACTAGGTTGCATTGCTTTTAACAATGAAACAATTGACTGTGGGACTTAATTGATCTAACTTTGGACTTTGACCTGATAAATGTGATAAATGAGACAATTGGACTCCAACAAATAACATTCTTCTTAATTTGACGTGATTGCCGGAACTCAGCGATTGCACTGGGCGCTGTGGTAGCGATTCATTTAAAAATTTAGATAAATAAGTCATTTTTTACTGTGAGACCAATCCTAGCCGTTATCGCGCGCTGAAGAATTAGCGACAGTTTCAATAACTACATTTCATTGACTTTCTAACGGTGTCAGTCCGTTTGAGTTATAACGGTTAGGTCACTGATTCGTCCCAACATGGACTTAGCAATATTTTTCTGATATTACTAGGTTGCATCCCTTTTAACAATAAAACGATTGACTGTTGGACTTAATTGAACTAACTTTTGACTGTGACCTGATAAATGTGATAAAGGAGACAATTGGATTTCAAGAAATAACATTCTTCTTAATTTGACGTGATTATCGGATCTCAGCGATTACACTGGGCGCTGTTGCAGCGCTTCATTTAAAAATTTAGATCAATATGTCATTTTTTACTGTTAGACCAATCCTAGCCGTTATCGCGCGCTGAAGAATTAGCGACAGTTTCAAAAAGTACATTTCATTGACTTTCTAACGGTGTCAGTACGTTTGAGTTACAACGGTTGCGTCACATATTCGTACCAACATGTATTTAGCGATATTTTTCTGATATTACTAGGTTGCATCGCTTTTAACAATGAAACGATTTACTGTGGGACTTAATTGAACTAACTTTGGATTGTGACCTGATAAATGTGATAAATGAGACAATTGGACTCCAAGAAATAACATTCTTCTTAATTTGACGTGATTGTCGAAACTGAGCGATTACACTGGGCGCTGTGGTAGCGCTACATTTGAAAAGTTAAAAAAATAAGTCATTTTTACTGTGGGACCAATCCTAGCCGTTATCGCGCGCTGAAGAAATAGCGACAGTTTCAAAAACTACTTTTCATTGACATTCTAACTGTGTCAATCCGCTTCAGTTACAACAGTTGCGTCACATATTCGTACCAACATGTATTTAATGATTTTTACCGATATTACTAAGTTGTATCGCTTTTAACAGTGAAAGGATTGACTGTGGGACTTAATTGAACTGATTTTGGACTATGACCTTAGAAATGTGATAACTGAGACAATTGGACTTCAAGAAATAACATTCTTCTTAATTTGACATGATTGCCGGAACTCAGCGATTACACTGAGCGCTGGGGTAGCACTTTATTTAAAAATGTAGATAAATAAGTCATTTTGTACTGGGGGACCAATCCTAGCCGTTATCGCGCGCTGAAGAATTAGCGACAGTTTCAAAAAGTGCATTTCATTGACTTTCTAACGGTGTCAGTTCGTTTGAGTTACAACGGTTGCGTCACATATTCGTACCAACATGTATTTAGCGATATTTATCTGTTATTACTAGGTTGCATCGCTTTTAACAGTGAAACGAATGAATGTGGGACTTAATTGAACTAACTTTGGACTGTGACCTGATGAATGTGATAAATAAGACAATTGGACTCTAAGAAGTAACATTCATCTTAATTTGACATGATTGCCCGAACTCAGCGATTACACTGGGCGCTGGAGTAGCGCTTCATTTAAAAATTTAGATAAATAAGTCAATTTTTACTGTGGGACCAATTATAGCCCTTAGCGCGCGCTGAAGAAATAGAGACAGTTTCAAATACTACATTTCATTGATTTTCTAACGGTGTCAGTCCGTTTGAGTTACAACGGTTGGGTCACATATTCGTACCAACATGTATTTAGTGATTGTTACCCATGTTACTAAGTTGTATCGCTTTTAACAGTGAAACGATTGACTGTGGGACTTAATTGATCTAACTTTGGACTGTGACCTGATAAATGTGATAAATGAGACAATTGGACTCCAAGAAATAACATTCTTCTTAATTTGACGTGATTGCCGGAACTCAGCGATTACACTGGGCGCTGTGGTAGCGCTTCATTTAAAAAATTAGATAAATAAGTCATTTTTTACTGTGAGACCAATCCTAGCCGTTATCGTGCGCTGAAGAATTAGCGACAGTTTCAAAAAGTACATTTCATTGACTTTCTAACGGTGTCAGTCCGTTTCAGTTACAACGGTTGGGTCACATATTCGTACCAACATGTATTTTGCGATATTTTTCTGATATTACTAAGTTGCATCGCTTTTAACAATGAAACGATTTACTGTGGGACTTAATTGAACTAACTTTGGATTTTGACCTGATAAATGTGATAAATGAGACATTTGGACTCCAAGAAATAACATTCTTCTTAATTTGACGTGATTGTCGAAACTGAGCGATTACACTGGGCGCTGTGGTAGCGCTTCATTTGAAAAGTTAAATAAATAAGTCATTTTTACTTTGGGACCAATCCTAGCCGTTATCGCGCGCTGAAGAAATAGCGACAGTTTCAAAAACTACTTTTCATTGACTTTCTAACGGTGTCAATCCGCTTCAGTTACAACAGTTGCGTCACATATTCGTACCAACATGTATTTAATGATTTTTACCGATATTACTAAGTTGTATCGCTTTTAACAGTGAAAGGATTGACTGTGGGACTTAATTGAACTGATTTTGGACTATGACCTTAGAAATGTGATAACTGAGACAATTGGACTTCAAGAAATAACATTCTTCTTAATTTGACATGATTGCCGGAACTCAGCGATTACACTGAGCGCTGGGGTAGCGCTTCATTTAAAAAATTAGATAAATAAGTCATTTTTTACTGTGAGACCAATCCTAGCCGTTATCGCGCGCTGAAGAAATAGCGACAGTTTCAAAAACTACTTTTCATTGACTTTCTAACGGTGTCAATCCGCTTCAGTTACAACAGTTGCGTCACATATTCGTACCAACATGTATTTAATGATTTTTACCGATATTACTAAGTTGTATCGCTTTTAACAGTGAAAGGATTGACTGTGGGACTTAATTGAACTGATTTTGGACTATGAGCTTAGAAATGTGATAACTGAGACAATTGGACTTCAAGAAATAACATTCTTCTTAATTTGACATGATTGCCGGAACTCAGCGATTACACTGAGCGCTGGGGTAGCGCTTCATTTAAAAAATTAGATAAATAAGTCATTTTTTACTGTGAGACCAATCCTAGCCGTTATCGTGCGCTGAAGAATTAGCGACAGTTTCAAAAAGTACATTTCATTGACTTTCTAACGGTGTCAGTCCGTTTGAGTTACAACGGTTGGGTCACATATTCGTACCAACATGTATTTAGCGATATTTTTCTGATATTACTAAGTTGCATCGCTTTTAAGAATGAAACGATTTACTGTGGGACTTAATTGAACTAACTTTGGATTGTGACCTGATAAATGTGATAAATGAGACAATTGGACTCCAAGAAATAACATTCTTCTTAATTTGACGTGATTGTCGAAACTGAGCGATTACACTGGGCGCTGTGGTAGCGCTACATTTGAAAAGTTAAATAAATAAGTCATTTTTACTGTGGGACCAATCCTAGCCGTTATCGCGCGCTGAAGAAATACCGACAGTTTCAAAAACTACTTTTCATTGACATTCTAACTGTGTCAATCCGCTTCAGTTACAACAGTTGCGTCACATATTCGTACCAACATGTATTTAATGATTTTTACCGATATTACTAAGTTGTATCGCTTTTAACAGTGAAAGGATTGACTGTGGGACTTAATTGAACTGATTTTGGACTATGACCTTAGAAATGTGATAACTGAGACAATTGGACTTCAAGAAATAACATTCTTCTTAATTTGACATGATTGCCGGAACTCAGCGATTACACTGAGCGCTGGGGTAGCACTTTATTTAAAAATGTAGATAAATAAGTCATTTTGTACTGGGGGACCAATCCTAGCCGTTATCGCGCGCTGAAGAATTAGCGACAGTTTCAAAAAGTGCATTTCATTGACTTTCTAACGGTGTCAGTTCGTTTGAGTTACAACGGTTGCGTCACATATTCGTACCAACATGTATTTAGCGATATTTATCTGTTATTACTAGGTTGCATCGCTTTTAACAGTGAAACGAATGAATGTGGGACTTAATTGAACTAACTTTGGACTGTGACCTGATGAATGTGATAAATAAGACAATTGGACTCTAAGAAGTAACATTCATCTTAATTTGACTTGATTGCCCGAACTCAGCGATTACACTGGGCGCTGGAGTAGCGCTTCATTTAAAAATTTAGATAAATAAGTCAATTTTTACTGTGGGACCAATTATAGCCCTTAGCGCGCGCTGAAGAAATAGAGACAGTTTCAAATACTACATTTCATTGATTTTCTAACGGTGTCAGTCCGTTTGAGTTACAACGGTTGGGTCACATATTCGTACCAACATGTATTTAGTGAATGTTACCCATGTTACTAAGTTGTATCGCTTTTAACAGTGAAACGATTGACTGTGGGACTTAATTGATCTAACTTTGGACTGTGACCTGATAAATGTGATAAATGAGACAATTGGACTCCAAGAAATAACATTCTTCTTAATTTGACGTGATTGCCGGAACTCAGCGATTACACTGGGCGCTGTGGTAGCGCTTCATTTAAAAAATTAGATAAATAAGTCATTTTTTACTGTGAGACCAATCCTAGCCGTTATCGTGCGCTGAAGAATTAGCGACAGTTTCAAAAAGTACATTTCATTGACTTTCTAACGGTGTCAGTCCGTTTGAGTTACAACGGTTGGGTCACATATTCGTACCAACATGTATTTTGCGATATTTTTCTGATATTACTAAGTTGCATCGCTTTTAACAATGAAACGATTTACTGTGGGACTTAATTGAACTAACTTTGGATTTTGACCTGATAAATGTGATAAATGAGACATTTGGACTCCAAGAAATAACATTCTTCTTAATTTGACGTGATTGTCGAAACTGAGCGATTACACTGGGCGCTGTGGTAGCGCTTCATTTGAAAAGTTAAATAAATAAGTCATTTTTACTTTGGGACCAATCCTAACCGTTATCCCGCGCTGAAGAAATAGCGACAGTTTCAAAAACTACTTTTCATTGACTTTCTAACGGTGTCAATCCGCTTCAGTTACAACAGTTGCGTCACATATTCGTACCAACATGTATTTAATGATTTTTACCGATATTACTAAGTTGTATCGCTTTTAACAGTGAAAGGATTGACTGTGGGACTTAATTGAACTGATTTTGGACTATGACCTTAGAAATGTGATAACTGAGACAATTGGACTTCAAGAAATAACATTCTTCTTAATTTGACATGATTGCCGGAACTCAGCGATTACACTGAGCGCTGGGGTAGCGCTTCATTTAAAAAATTAGATAAATAAGTCATTTTTTACTGTGAGACCAATCCTAGCCGTTATCGTGCGCTGAAGAATTAGCGACAGTTTCAAAAAGTACATTTCATTGACTTTCTAACGGTGTCAGTCCGTTTGAGTTACAACGGTTGCGTCACATATTCGCACCAACATGTATTTAGCGATATTTTTCTGATATTACTAAGTTGCATCGCTTTTAACAATGAAACGATTTACTGTGGGACTTAATTGAACTGATTTTGGACTATGACCTTATAAATGTGATAAGTGAGACAATTGGACTCCAAGAAATAACATTCTTCTAAATTTGACATAATTGCCGGAACTCAGCGATTACACTGGGCGCTGTGGGAGCGCTTCATTTAAAAATTTAGATAAAAGAGTCATTTGTTACTGTGGGACCAATCCTAGCCGTTAGCGCGTGCTGAAGAAATAGAGGCAGTTTCAAATGCTACATTTCACTGACTTTCTAACAGTGTCAGACTGTTTGAGTTACAACGGTTGCGTCACATATTCGTACCAACATGTATTTAGCGATGTTTATCTGTTATTACTAGGTTGCATCGCTTTTAACAGTGAAAGGATTGAAAGTGGGACTTAATAGAACTAAATTTGGACTGTAACCTGATAAATGTGATAAATGGGACAATTGGGCTCCAAGAAATAACAATCATCTTAACTTGACATGATTGCCGGAACTCAGCGATTACACTGAGCGCTGTGGTAGTGCTTCATTTAAAAATTTAGATAAATAAGTCATTCTTTACCGTGGGACCAATCCTCGCCGTTATCGCGCGCTGAAGAAATAACGACAGTTTCAAAAACTACATTTCATTGACTCTCGATTGGTGTCAATGCGTTTGAGTTACAACGGTTGGGTCACATATTCGTACCAACATGTATTTTGCGATATTTTTCTGATATTACTAAGTTGCATCGCTTTTAACAATGAAACGATTGACTGTGGGACTTAATTGATCTAACTTTGGACTGTGACCTGATAAATGTGATAAATGAGACAATTGGACTCCAAGAAATAACATTCTTCTTAATTTGACGTGATTGCGGAACTCAGCGATTACACTGGGCGCTGTGGTAGCGCTTCATTTAAAAAATTAGATAAACAAGTCATTTTTTACTGTGAGACCAATCCTAGCCGTTATCGTGCGCTGAAGAATTAGCGACAGTTTCAAAAAGTACATTTCATTGACTTTCTAACGGTGTCAGTCCGTTTGAGTTACAACGGTTGGTTCACATATTCGTACCAACATGTATTTAGCGATATTTTTCTGATATTACTAAGCATCGCTTTTAACAATGAAACGATTTACTGTGAGACTTAATTGAACTAACTTTGGATTGTGACGTGATAAATGTGATAAATGAGACATTTGGACTCCAAGAAATAACATTCTTCTTAATTTGACGTGATTGTCGAAACTGAGCGATTACACTGGGCGCTGGAGTAGCGCTTCATTTAAAAATTTAGATAAATAAGTCAATTTTTACTGTGGGACCAATTATAGCCCTTAGCGCGCGCTGAAGAAATAGAGACAGTTTCAAATACTACATTTCATTGATTTTCTAACGGTGTCAGTCCGTTTGAGTTACAACGGTTGGGTCACATATTCGTACCAACATGTATTTAGTGAATGTTACCCATGTTACTAAGTTGTATCGCTTTTAACAGTGAAACGATTGACTGTGGGACTTAATTGATCTAACTTTGGACTGTGACCTGATAAATGTGATAAATGAGACAATTGGACTCCAAGAAATAACATTCTTCTTAATTTGACGTGATTGCCGGAACTCAGCGATTACACTGGGCGCTGTGGTAGCGCTTCATTTAAAAAATTAGATAAATAAGTCATTTTTTACTGTGAGACCAATCCTAGCCGTTATCGTGCGCTGAAGAATTAGCGACAGTTTCAAAAAGTACATTTCATTGACTTTCTAACGGTGTCAGTCCGTTTGAGTTACAACGGTTGGGTCACATATTCGTACCAACATGTATTTTGCGATATTTTTCTGATATTACTAAGTTGCATCGCTTTTAACAATGAAACGATTTACTGTGGGACTTAATTGAACTAACTTTGGATTTTGACCTGATAAATGTGATAAATGAGACATTTGGACTCCAAGAAATAACATTCTTCTTAATTTGACGTGATTGTCGAAACTGAGCGATTACACTGGGCGCTGTGGTAGCGCTTCATTTGAAAAGTTAAATAAATAAGTCATTTTTACTTTGGGACCAATCCTAACCGTTATCCCGCGCTGAAGAAATAGCGACAGTTTCAAAAACTACTTTTCATTGACTTTCTAACGGTGTCAATCCGCTTCAGTTACAACAGTTGCGTCACATATTCGTACCAACATGTATTTAATGATTTTTACCGATATTACTAAGTTGTATCGCTTTTAACAGTGAAAGGATTGACTGTGGGACTTAATTGAACTGATTTTGGACTATGACCTTAGAAATGTGATAACTGAGACAATTGGACTTCAAGAAATAACATTCTTCTTAATTTGACATGATTGCCGGAACTCAGCGATTACACTGAGCGCTGGGGTAGCGCTTCATTTAAAAAATTAGATAAATAAGTCATTTTTTACTGTGAGACCAATCCTAGCCGTTATCGTGCGCTGAAGAATTAGCGACAGTTTCAAAAAGTACATTTCATTGACTTTCTAACGGTGTCAGTCCGTTTGAGTTACAACGGTTGCGTCACATATTCGCACCAACATGTATTTAGCGATATTTTTCTGATATTACTAAGTTGCATCGCTTTTAACAATGAAACGATTTACTGTGGGACTTAATTGAACTGATTTTGGACTATGACCTTATAAATGTGATAAGTGAGACAATTGGACTCCAAGAAATAACATTCTTCTAAATTTGACATGATTGCCGGAACTCAGCGATTACACTGGGCGCTGTGGGAGCGCTTCATTTAAAAATTTAGATAAAAGAGTCATTTGTTACTGTGGGACCAATCCTAGCCGTTAGCGCGTGCTGAAGAAATAGAGGCAGTTTCAAATGCTACATTTCACTGACTTTCTAACAGTGTCAGACTGTTTGAGTTACAACGGTTGCGTCACATATTCGTACTAACATGTATTTAGCGATGTTTATCTGTTATTACTAGGTTGCATCGCTTTTAACAGTGAAAGGATTGAAAGTGGGACTTAATAGAACTAAATTTGGACTGTAACCTGATAAATGTGATAAATGGGACAATTGGGCTCCAAGAAATAACAATCATCTTAACTTGACATGATTGCCGGAACTCAGCGATTACACTGAGCGCTGTGGTAGTGCTTCATTTAAAAATTTAGATAAATAAGTCATTCTTTACCGTGGGACCAATCCTCGCCGTTATCGCGCGCTGAAGAAATAACGACAGTTTCAAAAACTACATTTCATTGACTCTCGATTGGTGTCAATGCGTTTGAGTTACAACGGTTGGGTCACATATTCGTACCAACATGTATTTTGCGATATTTTTCTGATATTACTAAGTTGCATCGCTTTTAACAATGAAACGATTGACTGTGGGACTTAATTGATCTAACTTTGGACTGTGACCTGATAAATGTGATAAATGAGACAATTGGACTCCAAGAAATAACATTCTTCTTAATTTGACGTGATTGCGGAACTCAGCGATTACACTGGGCGCTGTGGTAGCGCTTCATTTAAAAAATTAGATAAACAAGTCATTTTTTACTGTGAGACCAATCCTAGCCGTTATCGTGCGCTGAAGAATTAGCGACAGTTTCAAAAAGTACAAATCATTGACTTTCTAACGGTGTCAGTCCGTTTGAGTTACAACGGTTGGTTCACATATTCGTACCAACATGTATTTAGCGATATTTTTCTGATATTACTAAGCATCGCTTTTAACAGTGAAAGGATTGACTGTGGGACTTAATTGAACTGATTTTGGACTATGACCTTAGAAATGTGATAACTGAGACAATTGGACTTCAAGAAATAACATCCTTCTTAATTTGACATGATTGCCGGAACTCAGCGATTACACTGAGCGCTGGGGTAGCACTTTATTTAAAAATGTAGATAAATAAGTCATTTTGTACTGGGGGACCAAGCCTAGCCGTTATCGCGCGCTGAAGAATTAGCGACAGTTTCAAAAAGTGCATTTCATTGACTTTCTAACGGTGTCAGTTCGTTTGAGTTACAACGGTTGCGTCACATAATCGTACCAACATGTATTTAGCGATATTTATCTGTTATTACTAGGTTGCATCGCTTTTAACAGTGAAACGAATGAATGTGGGACTTAATTGAACTAACTTTGGACTGTGACCTGATGAATGTGATAAATAAGACAATTGGACTCTAAGATGTAACATTCATCTTAATTTGACATGATTGCCCGAACTCAGCGATTACACTGGGCGCTGGAGTAGCGCTTCATTTAAAAAATTAGATAAATAAGTCATTTTTTACTGTGAGACCAATCCTAGCCGTTATCGTGCGCTGAAGAATTAGCGACAGTTTCAAAAAGTACATTTCATTGACTTTCTAACGGTGTCAGTCCGTTTGAGTTACAACGGTTGGGTCACATATTCGTACCAACATGTATTTTGCGATATTTTTCTGATATTACTAAGTTGCATCGCTTTTAACAATGAAACGATTTACTGTGGGACTTAATTGAACTAACTTTGGATTGTGACCTGATAAATGTGATAAATGAGACAATTGGACTTCAAGAAATAACATCCTTCTTAATTTGACATGATTGCCGGAACTCAGCGATTACACTGAGCGCTGGCGTAGCACTTTATTTAAAAATGTAGATAAATAAGTCATTTTGTACTGGGGGACCAATCCTAGCCGTTATCGCGCGCTGAAGAATTAGCGACAGTTTCAAAAAGTGCATTTCATTGACTTTCTAACGGTGTCAGTTCGTTTGAGTTACAACGGTTGCGTCACATATTCGTACCAACATGTATTTAGCGATATTTATCTGTTATTACTAGGTTGCATCGCTTTTAACAGTGAAACGAATGAATGTGGGACTTAATTGAACTAACTTTGGACTGTGACCTGATGAATGTGATAAATAAGACAATTGGACTCTAAGAAGTAACATTCATCTTAATTTGACATGATTGCCCGAACTCAGCGATTACACTGGGCGCTGGAGTAGCGCTTCATTTAAAAATTTAGATAAATAAGTCAATTTTTACTGTGGGACCAATTATAGCCCTTAGCGCGCGCTGAAAAAATAGAGACAGTTTCAAATACTACATTTCATTGATTTTCTAACGGTGTCAGTCCGTTTGAGTTACAACGGTTGGGTCACATATTCGTACCAACATGTATTTAGTGATTGTTACCCATGTTACTAAGTTGTATCGCTTTTAACAGTGAAACGATTGACTGTGGGACTTAATTGATCTAACTTTGGACTGTGATCTGATAAATGTGATAAATGAGACAATTGGACTCCAAGAAATAACATTCTTCTTAATTTGACGTGATTGCCGGAACTCAGCGATTACACTGGGCGCTGTGGTAGCGCTTCATTTAAAAAATTAGATAAATAAGTCATTTTTTACTGTGAGACCAATCCTAGCCGTTATCGTGCGCTGAAGAATTAGCGACAGTTTCAAAAAGTACATTTCATTGACTTTCTAACGGTGTCAGTCCGTTTGAGTTACAGCGGTTGGGTCACATATTCGTACCAACATGTATTTTGCGATATTTTTCTGATATAACTAAGTTGCATCGCTTTTAACAATGAAACGATTTACTGTGGGACTTAATTGAACTAACTTTGGATTGTGACCTGATAAATGTGATAAATGAGACATTTGGACTCCAAGAAATAACATTCTTCTTAATTTGACGTGATTGTCGAAACTGAGCAATTACACTGGGCGCTGTGGTAGCGCTTCATTTGAAAAGTTAAATAAATAAGTCATTTTTACTTTGGGACCAATCCTAGCCGTTATCGCGCGCTGAAGAAATAGCGACAGTTTCAAAAAGTGCATTTCATTGACTTTCTAACGGTGTCAGTTCGTTTGAGTTACAACGGTTGCGTCACATATTCGTACCAACATGTATTTAGCGATATTTATCTGTTATTACTAGGTTGCATCGCTTTTAACAGTGAAACGAATGAATGTGGGACTTAATTGAACTAACTTTGGACTGTGACCTGATGAATGTGATAAATAAGACAATTGGACTCTAAGAAGTAACATTCATCTTAATTTGACATGATTGCCCGAACTCAGCGATTACACTGGGCGCTGGAGTAGCGCTTCATTTAAAAATTTAGATAAATAAGTCAATTTTTACTGTGGGACCAATTATAGCCCTTAGCGCGCGCTGAGGAAATAGAGACAGTTTCAAATACTACATTTCATTGATTTTCTAACGGTGTCAGTCCGTTTGAGTTACAACGGTTGGGTCACATATTCGTACCAACATGTATTTAGTGATTGTTACCCATGTTACTAAGTTGTATCGCTTTTAACAGTGAAGCGATTGACTGTGGGACTTAATTGATCTAACTTTGGACTGTGACCTGATAAATGTGATAAATGAGACAATTGGACTCCAAGAAATAACATTCTTCTTAATTTGACGTGATTGCCGGAACTCAGCGATTACACTGGGCGCTGTGGTAGCGCTTCATTTAAAAAATTAGATAAATAAGTCATTTTTTACTGTGAGACCAATCCTAGCCGTTATCGTGCGCTGAAGAATTAGCGACAGTTTCAAAAAGTACATTTCATTGACTTTCTAACGGTGTCAGTCCGTTTGAGTTACAACGGTTGGGTCACATATTCGTACCAACATGTATTTTGCGATATTTTTCTGATATTACTAAGTTGCATCGCTTTTAACAATGAAACGATTTACTGTGGGACTTAATTGAACTAACTTTGGATTGTGACCTGATAAATGTGATAAATGAGACATTTGGACTCCAAGAAATAACATTCTTCTTAATTTGACGTGATTGTCGAAACTGAGCAATTACACTGGGCGCTGTGGTAGCGCTTCATTTGAAAAGTTAAATAAATAAGTCATTTTTACTTTGGGACCAATCCTAGCCGTTATCGCGCGCTGAAGAAATAGCGACAGTTTCAAAAACTACTTTTCATTGACTTTCTAACGGTGTCAGTCCGTTTGAGTTATAATGGTTGGGTCACCGATTCGTACCAACATGTACTTAGCAATATTTTTCTGATATTACTAGGTTGCATCCCTTTTAACAATAAAACGATTGACTGTTGGACTTAATTGAACTAACTTTTGACTGTGACCTGATAAATGTGATAAAGGAGACAATTGGACTTCAAGAAATAACATTCATCTTAATTTGACGTGATTATCGGAACTCAGCGATTACACTGGGCGCTGTTGCAGCGCTTCATTTAAAAATTTAGATCAATATGTCATATTTTACTGTTAGACCAATCCTAGCCGTTATCGCGCGCAGAAGACTTAGCGACAGTTTTAAAAAGTACATTTCATTGACTTTCTAACGGTGTCAGTACGTTTGAGTTACAACGGTTGCGTCACATATTCGTACCAACATGTATTTAGCGATATTTTTCTGATATTACTAGGTTGCATCGCTTTTAACAATGAAACGATTTACTGTGGGACTTAATTGAACTAACTTTGTACTGTGACCTGATAAATGTGATAAATGAGACATTTGGATTCCAAGAAATAACATTCTTCTTAATTTGACGTGATTGCCGGAACTCAGCGATTACACTGGGCGCTGTGGTAGCGCTTCATTTGAAAGGTTAAATAAATAAGTCATTTTTCCTGCGGGACCAATCCTAGCCGTTATTACGCGCTGAAGAATTAGCAACAGTTTCAAAAACTACATTTCATTGACTTACTAACGGTGTCAGTTCGTTTGAGTTACAACGGTTGGGTCACATATTCGTACCATCATGTATTTAGCGGTATTTCTCTGGTATTACTAGGTTGCATCGCTTTTAACAATGAAACAATTGACTGTGGGACTTAATTGATCTAACTTTGGACTGTGACCTGATAAATGTGATAAATGAGACAATTGGACTCCAAGAAATAACATTCTTCTTAATTTGACGTGATTGCCGGAACTCAGCGATTGCACTGGGCGCTGTGGTAGCGCTTCATTTAAAAATTTAGATAAATAAGTCATTTTTTACTGTGAGACCAATCCTAGCCGTTATCGCGCGCTGAAGAATTAGCGACAGTTTCAAAAACTACATTTCATTGACTTTCTAACGGTGTCAGGCCGTTTGAGTTATAACGGTTAGGTCACTGATTCGTCCCAACATGGACTTAGCAATATTTTTCTGATATTACTAGGTTGCATCCCTTTTAACAATAAAACGATTGACTGTTGGACTTAATTGAACTAACTTTTGACTGTGACCTGATAAATGTGATAAAGGAGACAATTGGATTTCAAGAAATAACATTCTTCTTAATTTGACGTGATTATCGGATCTCAGCGATTACACTGGGCGCTGTTGCAGCGCTTCATTTAAAAATTTAGATCAATATGTCATTTTTTACTGTTAGACCAATCCTAGCCGTTATCGCGCGCTGAAGAATTAGCGACAGTTTCAAAAAGTACATTTCATTGACTTTCTAACGGTATCAATGCGCTTCAGTTACAACGGTTGCGTCACAAATTCGTACCAACATGTATTTAGCGATATTTTTTTCATATTACTATGTTGCATCGCTTTTAACAGTGAAACGATTGACTGTGGGACTTAATTGAACTAACTTTGGACTGTGACCAGATAAATGTGATAAATGAGACAATTGGACTCCAAGAAATAACATATATCTTAATTTAACATGATTGTTGGAACTCAGCGATTACATTGGGAGCGGTGGTAGCGCTTCAATTAAAAATGTAGATAAATAAGTCATTCTTTACCGTGGGACCAATCCTAGCCGTTATCGCGAGCTGAAGAAATAGCGACATTTTCAAAAACTACATTTCATTTACTTTCTAAGGGTGTCAGTCCGTTTGAGTTACAATGGTTGGGTCACATATTCGTACCAACATCTATTTTGCGATATTTTTCTGATATTACTAGATTGCATCAGTTTTAACGATGAAACTATTGACTGTGGGACTTAATTGAACTGATTTTGGACTGTGACCTTATAAATGTTATAAGTGAGACAATTTGACTCCAAGAAATAACATTCTTCTTAATTTGACATGATTGCCGGAACTCAGCGATTACACTGGGCGCTGTGGTAGCGCTTCATTTAAAAATTTAGATAAATAAGTCATTCTTTACCGTGGGACCAATCGTAGGCGTTATCGCGCGCTGTAGAAATAGCGACAGTTTCAAAAACTACATTTCATTGACTTTCTGACGGTATCAGTCCGTTTCAACTACAACAGTTGCGTCACATATTCGTACCAACATGTATTTAGTTATTGTTACCGTATTACTAAGTTGTATCGCTTTTAACAGTGAAACGATTGACTGTGGGGATTAATTGAACTGATTTTGGACTATGACCTTATAAATGTAATAAGTGAGACAATTGGACTTCAAGAAATAACATTTTTCTTAATTTGACATGATTGCCGGAACTCAGCGCTTACATTGAGCGCTGGGGTAGCACTTAAATTAAAATTGTAGATAAATAAGTCATTTTGTACTGGGGGACCAATCCTAGCCGTCATCGCGCGCTGACGAATTAGCGACAGTTTCAAAAAGTGCATTTCATTGACTTTCTAACGGTGTCAGTTCGTATGAGTTACAACGGTTGGGTCACATATTCGTACCATCATGTATTTAGCGATATTTTTCTGGTATTACTAGGTTGCATCGCTTTTAACATTGAAACAATTGACTGGGGGACTTAATTCAACTGATTTTGGGCTGTGACCTTATAAATGTAAAAGTGAGACAATTAGACTCCAAGAAATAACATTCTTCTTAATTTGACATGATTGCCGCAACTCAGCGATTACACTGGGCGCTCTGGTAGCGCTTCATTTGAAAATTAAGATAAAAAACTCATTTTTAACTGTGGGACGAATCCTAGCCGTTAGCGCGCGCTGCAGAAATAGAGACAGTTTCCAATGCTACATTTCACTGACTTTCTATCGATGTCAGTCCGTTTGAGTTACAACGGTTGGGTCACATATTCGTACCAACATGTACTTAACGATATTTATCTGATATTACTAGGTTGCATCGCTTTTAACAGTGAAACGATTGAATGTGGGACTTAATTGAACTAACTTTGGACTGTGACCTGATAAATATAAAAGTGAGACAATTAGACTCCAAGAGATAACATTCTTCTTAATTTGACATGATTGCCGCAACTCAGCGATTACACTGGGCGCTCTGGTAGCGCTTCATTTGAAAATTAAGATAAAAAACTCATTTTTAACTGTGGGACGAATCCTAGCCGTTAGCGCGCGCTGCAGAAATAGAGACAGTTTCCAATGCTACATTTCACTGACTTTCTATCGCTGTCAGTCCGTTTGAGTTACAACGGTTGGGTCACATATTCGTACCAACATGTACTTAACGATATTTATCTGATATTACTAGGTTGCATCGCTTTTAACAGTGAAACGATTGAATGTGGGACTTAATTGAACTGATTTTGGACTATGACCTTATAAATGTGATAATTGAGGCAATTGGACTCCAAGAAATAACATTCTTCTTAATTTGACATGATTGCCGGAACTCAGCGATTACACTGAGCGCTGGGGTAGCACTTAATTTAAAAATGTAGATAAATAAGTCATTTTGTACTGGGGGACCAATCCTAGCCGTTGTTGCGCGCTGACGAATTAGCGACAGTTTCAAAAAGTGCATTTCATTGACTTTCTAACGGTGTCAGTTCGTTTGAGTTACAACGGTTGCGTCACATATTCGTACCAACATGTATTTAGCGATATTTATCTGTTATTACTAGGTTGCATCGCTTTTAATAGTGAAACGAAGGAATGTGGGACTTAATTGAACTAACTTTGGACTGTGACCTGATGAATGTGATAAATAAGATAATTGGACTCTAAGAAGTAACATTCATCTTAATTTGACATGATTGCCGGAACTCAGCGATTACACTGGGCGCTGTGGTAGCGCTTCATTTAAATATGTAGATGAATAAGTCAATTTTTATTGTGGGACCAATCCTAGACCGTAGCGCGCGCTGAAGAAATAGAGACAGTTTTAAAAAGTGCATTTCATTGACTTTCTAACGGTGTCAGTTCGTTTGAGTTACAACAGTTGCGTCACATATTCGTACCAACATGTATTTAGCGATAATTATCTGTTATTATTAGGTTGCATCGCTTTTAACAGTGAAACGAATGAATGTGGGACTTAATTGAACTAACTTTAGACTGAGACCTGATGAATGTGATAAATAAGACAATTGGACTCCAAGAAGTAACATTAATCTTAAATTGACATGATTGCCGGAACTCAGCGATTACACTGGGCGCTGTTGTAGCACTTCATTTAAAATTTAGATAAATAAGTCATTCTTTACCGTGGGACCAATCCTAGCCCTTTTCGCGCACTGAAGAAATAGCGACAGTTTCAAAAACTACATTTCATTGACTTTCTAACGGTGTCAGCCCGTTTGAGTTACAACGGTTGGGTCACATATTCGTATTAGCGATATTCTTCTGATATTACTAGGTTGCATCGCTTTTAACAATGAAACGACTTACTGTGGGACTTAATTGAACTAACTTTGGACTGTGACCTGATAAATGTGATAAATGAGACATTTGGACTCCAAGAAATAACATTCTTCTTAATTTGACGTGATTGCCGGACCTCAGCGATTACACTGGGCGCTGTGGTAGCGCTTCATTTAAAAATTTAAATAATTAAGTCATTTTTACTGTGAGACCAATCCTAGCCGTTATCGTGCGCTGAAGAAATGGCGACAGTTTCAAAAACTACATTTCATTGACTTTCTAACGGTATCAATCCGCTTCAGTTACAACGGTTGCGTCACATATTCGTACCAACATGTATTTAGCGATATTTTTTTCATATTACTAGGTTGCATCGCTTTTAGCAGTGAAACGATTGAATGTGGGACTTAATTGAACTGATTTTGGACTGTGACCTTATAAATGTTATAAGTGAGACAATTTGACTCCAAGAAATAACATTCTTCTTAATTTGACATGATTGCCGGAAGTCAGCGATTACACTGGGCGCTGTGGTAGCGCTTCATTTAAAAATTTAGATAAGTAAGTCAATTTTTATTGTGGGACCAATCCTAGCCCTTAGCGCGCGCTGAAGAAATAGAGACAGTTTCAAATACTACATTTCATTGACTTTCTAACGGTGCCAGTTCGTTTAAGTTACAACGGTTGCGTCACATATTCGTACCAACATGTATTTAGCGATACTTATCTGTTATTACTAGGTTGCATTGCTTTTAACAGTGAAACGAATGAATGTGGGACTTAATTGACCTAACTTTAGACTGTGAACTGATGAATGTGATAAATAAGACAATTGGACTCTAAGAAGTAACATTCATCTTAATTTGACATGATTGCCGGAACTCAGCGATTACACTGGGCGCTGTGGTAGCGCTTCATTTAAAATTTAGATAGATAAGTCATTCTTTACCGTGCGACCAATCCTAGCCCTTATCGCGCGCTGAAGAAATAGCGACAGTTTCAAAAACTACATTTCATTGACTTTCTAACGGTGTCAGTCCGTTTGAGTTACAACGGTCGGGTCACATATTCGTATTAGCGATATTCTTCTGATATTACTAGGTTGCATCGCTTTTAACAGTGAAACGAATGAATGTGGGACTTAATTGACCTAACTTTAGACTGTAAACTGATGAATGTGATAAATAAGACAACTGGGCTCTAAGAAGTAACATTCATCTTAATTTGACATGATTGCCGGAACTCAGCGATTACACTGGGCGCTGTGGTAGCGCTTCATTTAAAAATGTCGATAAATAAGTCATTTTTACTGTGAGACCAATTCTAGCCGTCATCGCGCGCTGAACAAATGGCGACAGTTTCAAAAACAACATTTCATTGACTTTCTAACGGTATCCATCCGCTTCAGTTACAACGGTTGCGTCACATATTCGTACAAACATGTATTCAGCGATATTTTTTTCATATTACTAGGTTGCATCGCTTTTAACAGTGAAACGATTAAATGTGGGACTTAATTGAACTGATTTTGGACTGTGACCTTATAAATGTTATAAGTGAGACAATTGGACTCCAAGAAATAACATTCTTCTTAATTTGACATGATTGCCGGAAGTCAGCGATTACACTGGGCGCTGTGGTAGCGCTTTATTTAAAAATTTAGATAAATAAGTCAATTTTTATTGTGGGACCAATCCTAGAGCGTAGCGCGCGCTGAAGAAATAGCGACAGTTTCAAAAACTACATTTCATTGACTTTCTAACGGTGTCAGTCCGTTTGAGTTACAACGGTCGGGTCACATATTCGTATTAGCGATATTCTTCTGATATTACTAGGTTGCATCGCTTTTAACAATGAAACGATTGACTGTGGGACTTAATTGAACTAACTTTGGACTGTGACCTGATAAATGTGAGAAATAAGACATTTGGACTTCAAGAAAAAACATTCTTCTTAATTTGACGTGATTGCCGGACCTCAGCGATTACACTGGGCGCTGTTTTAGCGCTTCATTTAAAAATGTAGATAAATAAGTCATCTTTACTGTGGGACCAATCATAGCCGTTATCACGCACTGAAAAAAATAGCGCACTTTCAAGAACTACATTTCATTGACTTTCTAACGGTATCAATCCGCTTCAGTTACAACGGTTGCGTCACATATATTCGTACCAACATGTATTTAGCGATATTTATCTGTTATTACTAGGTTGCATCGCTTTTAACAGTGAAACGATTTACTGTGGGACTTAATTGAACTACCTTTGGACTGTGACCTGATAAATGTGATAAATAAGACATTTGGACTCCAAGAAATAACATTCTTCTTAATTTGACGTGATTGCCGGAACTCAGCGATTACACAGGGCGCTGTGGTAGCGCTTCATTTAAAAATTTAGATAAATAAGTCAATTTTTATTGTGGAACCAATCCTAGACCGTAGCGCGCGCTAAAGAAATAGAGACAGTTTCAAAAAGTGCATTTCATTGACTTTCTAACGGTGTCAGTCCGTTTGAGTTACAACGGCTGGGTCAAATATTCGTATTAGCGATATTCTTCTGATATTACTAGGTTGCATCGCTTTTAGCAATGAAACGATTTACTGTGGGACTTAATTGAACTATCTTTGGACTGTGACCTGATAAATGTGATAAATGAGACATTTGGACTCCAAGAAATAACATTCTTCTTAATTTGACGTGATTGCCGGAACTCAGCGATTACACTGAGATCTGTGGTAGCGCTTCATTTGAAAATTTAAATAAATAAGTCATTTTTACTGTGAGACCAATCCTAGCCGTTATCGTGCGCTGAAGAAATGGCGACAGTTTCAAAAACTACATTTCATTGACTTTCTAACGGTATCAATCCGCTTCAGTTACAACGGTTGCGTCACATATTCGTACCAACATGTATTTAGCGATATTTTTTCATATTACTAAGTTGCATCGCTTTTAACAGTGAAACGATTGACTGTGGGACTTAATTGAATTGATTTTGGACTGTGACCTCATAAATGTTATAAGTGAGACAATTTGACTCCAAGAAATAACATTCTTCTTAATTTCACATGATTGCCGGAAGTCAGCGATTACACTGGGCGCTGTGGTAGCGCTTCATTTAAAAATTTAGATAAATAAGTCAATTTTTATTGTGGGACCAATCCTAGCCGTTAGCGCGCGCTGAAGAAAGAGAGACAGTTTCAAATACTACATTTCATTGATTTTCTAACGGTATCAGACCGTTTCAACTACAACACTTGCGTCACATATTTGTACCAACATGTATTTAGTGATTGTTACCGATATTACTAAGTTGCATCGCTTTTAACAGTGAGACGATTGACTGTGGGACTTAATTGAACTGATTTTGGACGATGACCTTATAAATGTGATAATTGAGACAATTGGTCTCCAAGAAATCACATTCTTCTTAATTTGACATGATTGCCGGAACTCAGCAATTACACTGAGCGCTGGGGTAGCACTTAATTTAAAAATGTAGATAAATAAGTTATTTTGTACTGGGGAACCAATCCTAGCCGTTATTGCGCGCTCACGAATTAGCGACAGTTTAAAAAAGTGCATTTCATTGATTTTCTAACGGTGTCAGTTCGTTTGAGTTATAACGGTTGCGTCACATATTCGTACCAACATGTATTTAGCGATATTTATCTGTTATTACTAGGTTGCATCGCTTTTAACAGTAAAACGAGTGACTGTGGGACTTAATTGAACTGATTTTGGACTATGACCTTATAAATGTGATAAATAAGACAATTGGACTCTAAGAAGTAACATTCATCTTAATTTGACATGATTGCGGAACTCAGCGATTACACTGGGCGATGTGGTAGCGCTTCATATAAAAATTTAGATTAAAAAGTCATTTTTACCGTGGGACCAATCCTAGCCGTTATCGCGAGCTGAAGAAATAGCGACAGTTTCAAAAACTACATTTCATTTACTTTCTAAGGGTGTTAGTCCGTTTGAGTTACAACGGTTGGGTCAAATATTCGTATTAGCGATATTCTTCTGATATTACTAGGTTGCATCGCTTTTAGCAATGAAACGATTTACTGTGGGACTTAATTGAACTATCTTTGGACTGTGACCTGATAAATGTGATAAATGAGACATTTGGACTCCAAGAAATAACATTCTTCTTAATTTGACGTGATTGCCGGAACTCAGCGATTACACTGAGATCTGTGGTAGCGCTTCATTTGAAAATTTAAATAAATAAGTCATTTTTACTGTGAGACCAATCCTAGCCGTTATCGTGCGCTGAAGAAATGGCGACAGTTTCAAAAACTACATTTCATTGACTTTCTAACGGTATCAATCCGCTTCAGTTACAACGGTTGCGTCACATATTCGTACCAACATGTATTTAGCGATATTTTTTCATATTACTAGGTTGCATCGCTTTTAACAGTGAAACGATTGACTGTGGGACTTAATTGAACTGATTTTGGACTGTGACCTTATAAATGTTATAAGTGAGACAATTTGACTCCAACAAATAACATTCTTCTTAATTTCACATGATTGCCGGAAGTCAGCGATTACACTGGGCGCTGTGGTAGCGCTTCATTTAAAAATTTAGATAAATAAGTCAATTTTTATTGTGGGACCAATCCTAGCCCTTAGCGCACTGAAGAAAGAGAGACAGTTTCAAATACTACATTTCATTGATTTTCTAACGGTATCAGACCGTTTCAACTACAACACTTGCGTCACATATTCGTACCAACATGTATTTAGTGATTGTTACCGATATTACTAAGTTGCATCGCTTTTAACAGTGAGACGATTGACTGTGGGACTTAATTGAACTGATTTTGGACTATGACCTTATAAATGTGATAATTGACACAATTGGTCTCCAAGAAATCACATTCTTCTTAATTTGACATGATTGCCGGAACTCAGCAATTACACTGAGCGCTGGGGTAGCACTTAATTTAAAAATGTAGATAAATAAGTCATTTTGTACTGGGGAACCAATCCTAGCCGTTATTGCGCGCTCACGAATAAGCGACAGTTTAAAAAAGTGCATTTCATTGATTTTCTAACGGTGTCAGTTCGTTTGAGTTATAACGGTTGCGTCACATATTCGTACCAACATGTATTTAGCGATATTTATCTGTTATTACTAGGTTGCATCGCTTTTAACAGTAAAACGATTGACTGTGGGACTTAATTGAACTGATTTTGGACTATGACCTTATAAATGTGATAAATAAGACAATTGGACTCTAAGAAGTAACATTCATCTTAATTTGACATGATTGCGGAACTCAGCGATTACACTGGGCGATGTGGTAGCGCTTCATATAAAAATTTAGATTAAAAAGTCATTTTTACCGTGGGACCAATCCTAGCCGTTATCGCGAGCTGAAGAAATAGCGACAGTTTCAAAAACTACATTTCATTTACTTTCTAAGGGTGTTAGTCCGTTTGAGTTACAACGGTTGGGTCAAATATTCGTATTAGCGATATTCTTCTGATATTACTAGGTTGCATCGCTTTTAGCAATGAAACGATTTACTGTGGGACTTAATTGAACTATCTTTGGACTGTGACCTGATAAATGTGATAAATGAGACATTTGGACTCCAAGAAATAACATTCTTCTTAATTTGACGTGATTGCCGGAACTCAGCGATTACACTGAGATCTGTGGTAGCGCTTCATTTGAAAATTTAAATAAATAAGTCATTTTTACTGTGAGACCAATCCTAGCCGTTATCGTGCGCTGAAGAAATGGCGACAGTTTCAAAAACTACATTTCATTGACTTTCTAACGGTATCAATCCGCTTCAGTTACAACGGTTGCGTCACATATTCGTACCAACATGTATTTAGCGATATTTTTTCATATTACTAGGTTGCATCGCTTTTAACAGTGAAACGATTGACTGTGGGACTTAATTGAACTGATTTTGGACTGTGACCTTATAAATGTTATAAGTGAGACAATTTGACTCCAAGAAATAACATTCTTCTTAATTTCACATGATTGCCGGAACTCAGCGATTACATTGGGCGCTGAGGTAGCGCTTCATTTAAAAATGTCGATAAAAAAGTCATCTTTACTGTGGGACCAATCATAGCCGTTATCGCACACTGAAGAAATAGCGCACTTTCAAGAACTACATTTCATTGACTTTCTAACGGTATCAATCCGCTTCAGTTACAACGGTTGCGTTACATGTATTCGTACCAACATGTATTTAGCGATATTTATCTGTTATTACTAGGTTGCATCGGTTTTAACAGTGAAACGATTGAATGTGGGACTTAATTGAACTGATTTTGGACTATGACCTTATAAATGTGATAATTGAGACAATTGGACTCCAAGAAATAACATTGTTCTTAATTTGACATGATTGCCGGAACTCAGCGATTACACTGAGCGCTGGGGTAGCACTTAATTTAAAAATGTAGATAAATAAGTCATTTTATAAAGGGGAACCAATCCTAGCCGTTATTGCGCGCTGACGAATTAGCGACAGTTTAAAAAAGTGCATTTCATTGATTTTCTAACGGTGTCAGTTCGTTTGAGTTACAACGGTTGCGTCACATATTCGTACCAACATGCATGTAGCGATATTTATCTGTTATTACTAGGTTGCATCGCTTTTAACAGTAAAACGAATGAATGTGGGACTTAGTTGAACTAACTTTGGACTGTGACCTGATGAATGTGATAAATAAGGCAATTGAACTCTAAGAAGTAACATTCATCTTAATTTGACATGATTGCGGAACTCAGCGATTACACTGGGCGATGTGGTAGCGCTTCATATAAAATTTTAGATAAAAAAGTCATTTTTACCGTGGGACCAATCCTAGCCGTTATCGCGAGATGAAGAAATAGCGACAGTTTCAAAAACTACATTTCATTTACTTTCTAAGGGTGTTAGTCCGTTTGAGTTAAAATGGTTGGGTCACATATTCGTACCAACATGTATTTTGCCATATTCTTCTGATATTACTAGATTGCATCGGTTTTAACTATGAAACGATTGACTTTGGGACTTAATTGAACTAACTTTGGACTGTGACCAGATAAATGTGAGAAATGAGACAATTGGACTCAAAGAAATAACATTCTTCTTAATTTGACGTGATTGCCGGACCTCAGCGATTACACCGGGCGCTGTGGTAGCGCTTCATTTAAAAATGTAGATAAATAAGTCATCTTTACTGTGGGACCAATCATAGCCGTTATCGCGCACTGAAGAAATAGCGCACTTTCAAGAACTACATTTCATTGACTTTCTAACGGTATCAATCCGCTTCAGTTACAACGGTTGCGTCACATATATTCGTACCAACATGTATTTAGCGATATTTATCTGTTATTACTAGGTTGCATCGCTTTTAACAGTGAAACGATTGAATGTGGGACTTAATTGAACTAACTTTGGACTGTGACCTGATGAATGTGATTAATGAGATAATTGGACTCCAAGAAATAACATTCTTCTTAATTTGACGTGATTGCCGGAACTCAGCGATTACATTGGGCGCTGAGGTAGCGCTTCATTTAAAAATTTCGATAAAAAAGTCATCTTTACTGTGGGACCAATCATAGCCGTTATCGCACACTGAAGAAATAGCGCACTTTCAAGAACTACATTTCATTGACTTTCTAACGGTATCAATCCGCTTCAGTTACAACGGTTGCGTTACATATATTCGTACCAACATGTATTTAGCGATATTTATCTGTTATTACTAGGTTGCATCGGTTTTAACAGTGAAACGATTGAATGTGGGACTTAATTGAACTAACTTTGGACTGTGACCTGATGAATGTGATTAATGAGACAATTGGACTCTAAGAAGTAACATTCATCTTAATTTGACATGATTGCCGGAACTCAGCGATTACACTGGGCGCTGTGGTAGCGCTTCATTTAAACATTTAGATAAATAAGTCATTCTTTACCGTGGGACCAATCCTTGCCGTTATCACGTGCTGTAGAAATAGCGACAGTTTCAAAAACTACATTTCATTGACTTTCTAACGGTATCAGTCCGTTTCAACTACAACAGTTGCGTCACATATTCGTACCAACATGTATTTATTGATTGTTACCGATATTACTAAGTTGTATCGCTTTTAACAGTGAAACGATTGACTGTGGCACTTAATTGAACTGATTTTGGACTATGACCTTATAATTGTGATAATTGAGACAATTGGACTCCAAGAAATAACATTGTTCTTAATTTGACATGATTGCCGGAACTCAGCGATTACACTGAGCGCTGGGGTAGCACTTAACTTAAAAATGTAGATAAATAAGTCATTTTGTACTGGGGGACCAATCCTAGCCGTTATTGCGCGCTGACGAATTAGCGACAGTTTCAAAATGTGCATTTCATTGACTTTCTAACGGTGTCAGTTCGCTTGAGTTACAACGGTTGCGTCACATATTCGTACCAGCATGTATTTAGCGATACTTATCTGTTATTACTAGGTTGCATCGCTATTAACAGTGAAACGAATGAATGTGGGACTTAGTTGACCTAACTTTAGACTGTGAACTGATGAATGTGATAAATAAGACAATTGGGCTCTAAGAAGTAACATTCATCTTAATTTGACATGAATGCCGAAACTCAGCGATTACACTGGGCGCTGTGGTAGCGCTTCATTTAAAAATGTCGATAAATAAGTCATTTTTACTGTGAGACCAATCCTAGCCGTCATCGCGCGCTGAAGAAATAGAGACAGTTTTAAAAAGTGCATTTCATTGACTTTTTAACGGTGTCAGTTCGTTTGAGTTACAACGGTTGCGTCACATATTCGTACCAACATGTATTTAGCGATATTTATCTGTTATTACTAGGTTGCATCGCCTTTAACAGGGAAACAAATAAATGTGGGACTTCATTAAACTAACTTTGGACTGAGACCTGATGAATGTGATAAATAAGACAATTGGACTCTAAGAAGTAACATTCATCTTAATTTGACATGATTGCCGGAACTCAGCGATTACTCTGGGCGCTGTGGTTGCACTTCATTTGAAAATTTAAATAAATAAGTCATTTTTACTGTGAGACCAATCCTAGCCGTTATCGTGCGCTGAAAAAATGGCGACAGTTTCAAAAACTACATTTCATTGACTTTCTAACGGTATCAATCCGCTTCAGTTACAACGGTTGCGTCACATATTCGTACCAACATGTATTTAGCGATATTTTTTTCACAGTACCAGGTTGCATCGCTTTTAACAGTGAAACGATTGACTTTGGGACTTAATTGAACTGATTTTGGACTGTGACCTTATAAATGTTATAAGTGAGAAAATTTGACTCCAAGAAGTAACATTCTTCTTAATTTGACATGATTGCCGGAAGTCAGCGATTACACTGGGCGCTGTGGTAGCGCTTCATTTAAAAATTTAGATAACTAAGTCAATTTTTATTGTGGGACCAATCCTAGCCCTTAGCGCGCGCTGAAGAAATAGAGACTGTTTCAAATACTACATTTCATTGATTTTCTAACGGTAGCAGTCCGTTTCAACTACAACAGTTGCGTCACATATTCGTACCAACATGTATTTAGCGATATTTATCTGTTAATACTAGGTTGCATCGCTTTTAACAGTGAAACGAATGAATGTGGGACTAAATTGAACTGATTTTGGACTGTGACCTTATAAATGTTATAAGTGAGACAATTGAACTCCAAGAAATAACATTCTTCTTAATTTGACATGATTGCCGGAAGTCAGCGATTACACTGGGCGCTTTGGTAGCGCTTTATTTAAAAATTTAGATAAATAAGTCAATTTTTATTGTGGGACCAATCCTAGACCGTAGCGCGCGCTGAAGAAATAGAGACAGTTTCAAAAAGTGCATTTCATTGACTTTTTAACGGTGTCAGTTCGTTTGAGTTACAACGGTTGCGTCACATATTCGTACCAACATGTATTTAGCGATATTTATCTGTTATTACTAGGTTGCATCGCCTTTAACAGGGAAACGAATGAATGTGGGACTTCATTGAACTAACTTTGGACTGTGACCTGATGAATGTGATAAATAAGACAATTGGACTCTAAGAAGTAACATTCATCTTAACTTGACATGATTGCCGGAACTCAGCGATTACACTGGGCGCTGTGGTAGCGCTTCATTTAAAATTTAGATAAATAAGTCATTCTTTACCGTGCGACCAATCCTAGCCCTTATCGCGCGCTGAAGAAATAGCGACAGTTTCAAAAACTACATTTCATTTACTTTCTAAGGGTGTTAGTCCGTTTGAGTTACAACGGTTGGGTCAAATATTCGTATTAGCGATATTCTTCTGATATTACTAGGTTGCATCGCTTTTAGCAATGAAACGATTTACTGTGGGACTTAATTGAACTATCTTTGGACTGTGACCTGATAAATGTGATAAATGAGACATTTGGACTCCAAGAAATAACATTCTTCTTAATTTGACGTGATTGCCGGAACTCAGCGATTACACTGAGATCTGTGGTAGCGCTTCATTTGAAAATTTAAATAAATAAGTCATTTTTACTGTGAGACCAATCCTAGCCGTTATCGTGCGCTGAAGAAATGGCGACAGTTTCAAAAACTACATTTCATTGACTTTCTAACGGTATCAATCCGCTTCAGTTACAACGGTTGCGTCACATATTCGTATCAACATCTATTTAGCGATATTTTTTCATATTACTAGGTTGCATCGCTTTTAACAGTGAAACGATTGACTGTGGGACTTAATTGAACTGATTTTGGACTGTGACCTTATAAATGTTATAAGTGAGACAATTTGACTCCAAGAAATAACATTCTTCTTAATTTCACATGATTGCCGGAAGTCAGCGATTACACTGGGCGCTGTGGTAGCGCTTCATTTAAAAATTTAGATAAATAAGTCAATTTTTATTTTGGGACCAATCCTAGCCCTTATCGCGCGCTGAAGAAAGAGAGAGGCAGTTTCAAATACTACATTTCATTGATTTTCTAACGGTATCAGACCGTTTCAACTACAACACTTGCGTTACATATTCGTACCAACATGTATTTAGTGATTGTTACCGATATTACTAAGTTGCATCGCTTTTAACAGTGAGACGATTGACTGTGGGACTTAATTGAACTGATTTTGGACTATGACCTTATAAATGTGATAATTGAGACAATTGGTCTCCAAGAAATCACATTCTTCCTAATTTGACATGATTGCCGGAACTCAGCAATTACACTGAGCGCTGGGGTAGCACTTAATTTAAAAATGTAGATAAATAAGTCATTTTGTACTGGGAACCAATCCTAGCCGTTATTGCGCGCTGACGAATTAGCGACAGTTTAAAAAAGTGCATTTCATTGATTTTCTAACGGTGTCAGTTCGTTTGAGTTACAACGGTTGCGTCACATATTCGTACCAACATGTATTTAGCGATATTTATCTGTTATTACTAGGTTGCATCGCTTTTAACAGTAAAACGAATGAATGTGGGACTTAGTTGAACTAACTTTGGACTGTGACCTGATGAATGTGATAAATAAGACAATTGGACTCTAAGAATTAACATTCATCTTAATTTGACATGATTGCGGAACTCAGCGATTACACTGGGCGATGTGGTAGCGCTTCATATAAAAATTTAGATAAAAAAGTCATTTTTACCGTGGGACCAATCCTAGCCGTTATCGCGAGCTGAAGAAATAGCGACAGTTTCAAAAATTACATTTCATTTACTTTCTAAGGGTGTTAGTCCGTTTGAGTTAAAATGGTTGGGTCACATATTCGTACCAACATGTATTTTGCCATATTTTTCTGATATTACTAGATTGCATGGGTTTTAACAATGAAACGATTGACTGTGGGACTTAATTGAACTAACTTTGGACTGTGACCTGATAAATGTGAGAAATGAGACAATTGGACTCAAAGAAATAACATTCTTCTTAATTTGACGTGATTGCCGGACCTCAGCGATTACACTGGGCGCTGTGGTAGCGCTTCATTTAAAAATGTCGATAAATAAGTCATCTTTACTGTGGGACCAATCATAGCCGTTATCGCGCACTGAAGAAATAGCGCACTTTCAAGAACTACATTTCATTGACTTTCTAACGGTATCAATCCGCTTCAGTTACAACGGTTGCGTTACATATATTCGTACCAACATGTATTTAGCGATATTTATCTGTTATTACTAGGTTGCATCGCTTTTAACAGTGAAACGATTGAATGTGGGACTTAATTGAACTAACTTTTGACTGTGACCTGATGAATGTGATTAATGAGACAATTGGACTCTAAGAAGTAACATTCATCTTAATTTGACATGATTGCCGGAACTCAGCGATTACACTGGGCGCTGTGGTAGCGCTTCATTTAAACATTTAGATAAATAAGTCATTCTTTACCGTGGGACCAATCCTTGCCGTTATCACGCGCTGTAGAAATAGCGACAGTTTCAAAAACTACATTTCATTGACTTTCTAACGGTGTCAGTTCGTTTCAACTACAACAGTTGCGTCACATATTCGTACCAACATGTATTTATTGATTGTTACCGATATTACTAAGTTGTATCGCTTTTAACAGTGAAACGATTGACTGTGGGACTTAATTGAACTGATTTTGGACTATGACCTTATAAATGTGATAATTGAGACAATTGGTCTCCTAGAAAGAACATTGTTCTTAATTTGTCATGATTGCCGGAACTCAGCGATTACACTGAGCGCTGGGGTAGCACTTAACTTTAAAATGTAGATAAATAAGTCATTTTGTACTGGGGGACCAATCCTAGCCGTTATTGCGCGCTGACAAATTAGCGACAGTTTCAAAAAGTGCATTTCATTGACTTTCTAACGGTGTCAGTTCGTTTGAGTTACAACGGTTGCGTCACATATTAGTACCAACATGTATTTAGCGATACTTATCTGTTATTACTAGGTTGCATCGCTTTTAACAGTGAAACGAATGAATGTGGGACTTAGTTGACCTAACTTTAGACTGTGAACGGATGATTGTGATAAATAAGACAATTGAGCTCTAAGAAGTAACATTCATCTTAATTAGACATGATTGCCGAAACTCAGCGATTACACTGGGCGCTGCGGTAGCGCTTCATTTGAAAATTTAAATAAATAAGTCATTTTTACTGTGAGACCAATCCTAGCCGTTATCGTGCGCTGAAGAAATGGCGACAGTTTCAAAAACTACATTTCATTGACTTTCTAACGGTATCAATCCGCTTCAGTTACAACGGTTGCGTCACATATTCGTACCAACATGTATTTAGCGATATTTTTTTCACAGTACTAGGTTGCATCGCTTTTAACAGTGAAACGATTGACTGTGGGACTTAATTGAACTGATTTTGGACTGTGACCTTATAAATGTTATAAGTGAGAAAATTTGACTCCAAGAAGTAACATTCTTCTTAATTTGACATGATTGCCGGAAATCAGCGATTACACTGGGCGCTGTGGTAGCGCTTCATTTAAAAATTTAGATAAGTAAGTCAATTTTTATTGTGGGACCAATCCTAGCCCTTAGCGCGCGCTAAAGAAATAGAGACAGTTTCAAATACTACATTTCATTGATTTTCTAACGGTATCAGTCCGTTTCAACTACAACAGTTGCGTCACATATTCGTACCAACATGTATTTAGTGATTGTTACCGATATTACTAAGTTGTATCGCTTTTAACAGTGAAACGATTGACTGTGGGACTTAATTGAACTGATTTTGGATTATGACCTTATAAATGTGATAATTGAGACAATTGGACTCCAAGAAATCACATTCTTCTTAATTTGACATGATTGCCGGAACTCAGCGATTACACTGGGTTTACGCTTCATTTAAAAATTTAGATAAATAAGTCATTCTTTACCGTGGGACCAATCCTAGCCGTTATCGCGAGCTGAAGAAATAGCGACAGTTTCAAAAACTACATTTCATTTACCTTCTAACGGTGTCAGTTCGTTTGAGTTACAACGGTTGCGTCACATATTCGTACCAACATGTATTTAGCGATATTTATCTGTTATTACTAGGTTGCATCGCTTTTAACAGTGAAACGAATGAATGTGGGACTTAATTGAACTAACTTTGGACTGTGACCTGATGAATGTGATAAATAAGACAATTGGACTCTAAGAAGTAACATTCATCTTAATTTGACATGATTGCCGGAACTCAGCGATTACACTGGGCGCTGTGGTAGCGCTTCATTTAAAATTTAGATAAATAAGTCATTCTTTACCGTGGGACCAATCCTAGCCCTTATCGCGCGCTGAAGAAATAGCGACAGTTTCAAAAACTACATTTCATTGACTTTCTAACGGTGTCAGTCCGTTTGAGTTACAACGGTTGGGTCACATATTCGTATTAGCGATATTCTTCTGATATTACTAGGTTGCATCGCTTTTAACAATGAAACGATTTACTGTAGAACTTAATTGAACTACCTTTGGACTGTGACCTGATAAATGTGATAAATGAGACATTTGGACTCCACGAAATAACATTCTTTTTAATTTGACGTGATTGCCGGAACTCAGCGATTACACTGGGCGCTGTGGTAGCGCTTCATTTGAAAATTTAAATAAATAAGTCATTTTTACTGTGAGACCAATCCTAGCCGTTATCGTGCGCTGAAGAAATGGCGACAGTTTCAAAAACTACATTTCATTTACCTTCTAAGGGTGTCAGTCCGTTTGAGTTACAACGGTTGGGTCACATATTCGTATTAGCGATATTCTTCTGATATTACTAGGTTGCATCGCTTTTAACAATGAAACGATTTACTGTAGAACTTAATTGAACTACCTTCGGACTGTGACCTGATAAATGTGATAAATGAGACATTTGGACTCCACGAAATAACATTCTTTTTAATTTGACGTGATTGCCGGAACTCAGCGATTACACTGGGCGCTGTGGTAGCGCTTCATTTGAAAATTTAAATAAATAAGTCATTTTTACTGTGAGACCAATCCTAGCCGTTATCGTGCGCTGAAGAAATGGCGACAGTTTCAAAAACTACATTTCATTAACCTTCTAAGGGTGTCAGTCCGTTTGAGTTACAACGGTTGGGTCACATATTCGTATTAGCAATATTCTTCTGATATTACTAGGTTGCATCGCTTTTAACAATGAAACGATTTACTGTAGGACTTAATTGAACTACCTTTGGACTGTGACCTGATAAATGTGATAAATGAGACATTTGGACTCCAAGAAATAACATTCTTCTTAATTTGACGTAATTGCCGGAACTCAGCGATTACACTGGGCGCTGTGGTAGCGCTTCATTTGAAAATTTAAATAAATAAGTCATTTTTACTGTGAGACCAATCCTAGCCGTTATCGTGCGCTGAAGAAATGGCGACGGTTTCAAAAACTACATTTCATTGACTTTCTAACGGTATCAATCCGCTTCAGTTACAACGGTTGCGTCACATATTCGTACCAACATGCATTTAGCGATATTTTTTTCATATTACTAGGTTGCATCGCTTTTAACAGTGAAACGATTGACTGTGGGACTTACTTGAACTGATTTTGGACTATGACCTTATAAATGTGATAATTGAAACAATTGGACTCCAAGAAATCACATTCTTCTTAATTTGACATGATTGCCGGAACTCAGCGATTACACTGAGCGCTGGGGTAGCACTTAATTTAGAAATGTAGATAAATAAGTCATTTTGTACTGGGGAACCAATCCTAGCCATTATTGCGCGCTGACGAATTAAGCGACAGTTTAAATAAGTGCAATTCATTGACTTTCTAACGGTGTCAGTTCGTTTGAGTTACAACGGTTGCGTCACATATTCGTACCAACATGTATTTAGCGATATTTATCTGTTATTACTAGGTTGCATCGCTTTTAACAGTAAAACGAATGAATGTGGGACTTAGTTGAACTAACTTTGGACTGTGACCTGATGAATGTGATGAATAAGACAATTGAACTCTAAGAAGTAACATTCATCTTAATTTGACATGATTGCAGAACTCAGCGATTACACTGGGCGATGTGGTAGCGCTTCATTTAAAAATGTAGATAAATAAGTCGTCTTTACTGTGGGACCAATCATAGCCGTTATCACGCACTGAAAAAAATAGCGCACTTTCAAAAACTACATTTCATTGACTTTCTAACGGTATCAATCCGCTTCAGTTACATCGGTTGCGTCACATATATTCGTACCAACATGTATTTAGCGATATTTATCTGTTATTACTAGGTTGCATCGCTTTTAACAATGAAACGATTGAATGTGGGACTTAATTGAACTAACTTTGGACTGTGACCTGATGAATGTGATTAATGAGACAATTGGACTCCAAGAAATAACATTCATCTTAATTTGACATGATTGCCGGAACTCAGCGATTACACTGGGCGCTGGGGTAGCACTTAATTTAAAAATGTAGATAAATAAGTCATTTTTTACTGGGGGACCAATCCTAGCCGTTATTGCGCGCTGGCGATTTAGCGACAGTTTCAAAAAGTGCATTTCATTGACTTTCTAACGGTGTCAGTTTGTTTGAGTTACAACGGTTGCGTCACATATTCGTACCAACATGTATTTAGCGATATTTATCTGTTATTACTAGGTTCCATCGCTTTTAACAGTGAAACGATTTACTGTGGGACTTAATTGAACTACTTTTGGACTGTGACCTGAAAAATGTGATAAACAAGACATTTGGACTCCAAGAAATGACATTCTTCTTAATTTGACGTGATTGCCGGAACTCAGCGATTACACAGGGCGCTGTGGTAGCGCTTCATTTCAAAATTTAAATAAATAAGTCATTTTTACTGTGAGACCAATCCTAGCCGTTATCTTGCGCTGAAGAAAGGGCGACAGTTTCAAAAACTACATTTCATTGACTTTCTAACGGTATCATTCCTCTTCAGTTACAACGGTTGCGTCACATATTCGTACCAACATGTATTTAGCGATATTTTTTTCATATTACTAGGTTGCATCGCTTTTAACAGTGAAACGATTGACTGTGGGACTTGAACTGATTTTGGACTGTGACCTTATAAATGTTATAAGTGAGACAATTTGACTCCAAGAAATAACATTCTTCTTAATTTCACATGATTGCCGGAAGTCAGCGATTACACTGGGCGCTGTGGTAGCGCTTCATTTAAAAATTTAGATAAATAAGTCAATTTTTATTGTGGGACCAATCCTAGACCGTAGCGCGCGCTGAAGAAATAGAGACAGTTTCAAAAAGTGCATTTGATTGACTTTCTAACGGTGTCAGTCCGTTTGAGTTACAACGGTTGGGTCACATATTCGTATTAGCGATATTCTTCTGATATTACTAGGTTGCATCGCTTTTAGCAATGAAACGATTTACTGTGGGACTTAATTGAACTATCTTTGGACTGTGACCTGATAAATGTGATAAATGAGACATTTGGACTCCAATAAATAACATTCTTCTTAATTTGACGTGATTGCCGGAACTCAGCGATTACACTGAGATCTGTGGTAGCGCTTCATTTGAAAATTTAAATAAATAAGTCATTTTTACTGTGAGACCAATCCTAGCCGTTATCGTGCGCTGAAGAAATGGCAACAGTTTCAAAAACTACATTTCATTGACTTTCTAACGGTATTAATCCGCTTCAGTTACAACGGTTGCGTCACATATTCGTACCAACATGTATTTAGCGATATTTTTTTCATATTACTAGGTTGCATCGCTTTTAACAGTGAAACGATTGACTGTGGGACTTAATTGAACTGATTTTGGACTGTGACCTTATAAATGTTATAAGTGAGACAATGTGACTCCAAGAAATAACATTCTTCTTAATTTCACATGATTGCCGGAAGTCAGCGATTACACTGGGCGCTGTGGTAGCGCTTCATTTAAAAATTTAGATAAATAAGTCAATTTTTATTGTGGGACCAATCCTAGCCCTTAGCGCGCGCTGTAGAAATAGAGACAGTTTCAAATACTACATTTCATTGATTTTCTAACGGTATCAGACCGTTTCAACTACAACACTTGCGTCACATATTCGTACCACTATGTATTTAGGGATATTTATCTGTTATTACTAGGTTGCATCGCTTTTAACAGTAAAACGAATGAATGTGGGACTTAGTTGAACTAACTTTGGACTGTGACCTGATGAATGTGATAAATAAGACAATTGAACTCTAAGAAGTAACATTCATCTTAATTTGCCATGATTGCGGAACTCAGCGATTACACTGGGCGATGTGGTAGCGCTTCATATAAAAATTTAGATAAATAAGTCATTTTTACCGTGGGACCAATCCTAGCCGTTATCGCGAGCTGAAGAAATAGCGACAGTTTCAAAAACTACATTTCATTTACTTTCTAAGGGTGTTAGTCCGTTTGAGTTAAAATGGTTGGGTCACATATTCGTACCAACATGTATTTTGCCATATTTTTCTGATATTACTGGATTGTATCGGTTTTAACAATGAAACGATTGACTGTGGGACTTAATTGAACTAACTTTGGACTGTGACCTGATAAATGTGAGAAATGAGACAATTGGACTCCAAGAAATAACATTCTTCTTAATTTGACGTGATTGCCGGACCTCAGCAATTACATTGGGCGCTGTGGTAACGCTTCATTTCAAAATGTAGATAAATAAGTCATCTTTACTGTGGAACCAATCATAGCCGTTATCGCGCACTGAAGAAATAGCGCACTTTCAAGAACTACATTTCATTGACTTTCTAACGGTATCAATCCGCTTCAGTTACAACGGTTGCGTCACATATATTCGTACCAACATGTATTTAGCGATATTTATCTGTTATTACTAGGTTGCATCGCTTTTAACAGAGAAACGATTGAATGTAGGACTTAATTGAACTAACTTTGGACTCTGACCTGATGAATGTGATAATTGAGACAATTGGTCTCCAAGAAATCACATTCTTCTTAATTTTATATGATTGCCGGAACTCAGCAATTACACTGAGCGCTGGGGTAGCACTTAATTTAAAAATGTAGATAAATAAGTCATTTTGTACTGGGGAACCAATCCTAGCCGTTATTGCGCGCTGACGAGTTAGCGACAGTTTAAAAAAGTGCATTTCATTGACTTTCTAACGGTGTCAGTTCGTTTGAGTTACAACGGTTGCGTCACATATTCGTACCAACATCTATTTAGCGATATTTATCTGTTATTACTAGGTTGCATCGCTTTTAACAGTAAAACGAATGAATGTGGGACTTAGTTGAACTAACTTTGGACTGTGACCTGATGAATGTGATAAATAAGACAATTGAACTCTAAGAAGTAACATTCATCTTAATTTGCCATGATTGCGGAACTCAGCGATTACACTGGGCGATGTGGTAGCGCTTCATATAAAAATTTAGATAAATAAGTCATTTTTACCGTGGGACCAATCCTAGCCGTTATCGCGAGCTGAAGAAATAGCGACAGTTTCAAAAACTACATTTCATTTACTTTCTAAGGGTGTTAGTCCGTTTGAGTTAAAATGGTTGGGTCACATATTCGTACCAACATGTATTTTGCCATATTTTTCTGATATTACTGGATTGTATCGGTTTTAACAATGAAACGATTGACTGTGGGACTTAATTGAACTAACTTTGGACTGTGACCTGATAAATGTGAGAAATGAGACAATTGGACTCCAAGAAATAACATTCTTCTTAATTTGACGTGATTGCCGGACCTCAGCAATTACATTGGGCGCTGTGGTAACGCTTCATTTCAAAATGTAGATAAATAAGTCATCTTTACTGTGGAACCAATCATAGCCGTTATCGCGCACTGAAGAAATAGCGCACTTTCAAGAACTACATTTCATTGACTTTCTAACGGTATCAATCCGCTTCAGTTACAACGGTTGCGTCACATATATTCGTACCAACATGTATTTAGCGATATTTATCTGTTATTACTAGGTTGCATCGCTTTTAACAGTGAAACGATTGAATGTAGGACTTAATTGAACTAACTTTGGACTGTGACCTGATGAATGTGAGTAATGAGACAATTGGACTCCAAGAAATAACATTCATCTTAATTTGACATGATTGCCGGAACTCAGCGATTACACTGGGCGCTGGGGTAGCACTTAATTTAAAAATGTAGATAAATAAGTCATTGTGTACTGGGGGACCAATCCTAGCCGTTATTGCGCGCTGGCGATTTAGCGACAGTTTTAAAAAGTGCCTTTCATTGACTTTCTAACGGTGTCAGTTCGTTTGAGTTACAACGGTTGCGTCACATATTCGTACCAACATGTATTTAGCGATATTTATCTGTTATTACTAGGTTGCATCGCTTTTAACAGTGAAACGAATGAATGTGGGACTTAATTGAACTAACTTTGGACTGTGACATGATGAATGTGATAAATAAGACAATTGGACTCTAAGAAGTTACATTCATCTTAATTTGACATGATTGCCGGAACTCAGCGATTACACTGGGCGCTGTGGTAGCGCTTCATTTAAAAATTTAGATAAATAAGTCATTCTTTACCGTGGGACCAATCCTAGCCGTTATCGCGAGCTGAAGAAACAGCGACAGTTTCAAAAACTACATTTCATTTACTTTCTAAGGGTGACAGTCCGTGTGAGTTACAATGGTTGGGTCACATATTCGTATTAGCGATATTCTTCTGATATTACTAGGTTGCATCGCTTTTAACAATGAAACGATTTACTGTAGAACTTAATTGAACTACCTTTGGACTGTGACCTGATAAATGTGATAAATGAGACATTTGGACTCCACGAAATAACATTCTTTTTAATTTGACGTGATTGCCGGAACTCAGCGATTGCACTGGGCGCTGTGGTAGCGCTTCATTTGAAAATTTAAATAAATAAGTCATTTTTACTGTGAGACCAATCCTAGCCGTTATCATGCGCTGAAGAAATGGCGACAGTTTCAAAAACTACATTTCATTTACCTTCTAAGGGTGTCAGTCCGTTTGAGTTACAACGGTTGGGTCACATATTCGTATTAGCGATATTCTTCTGATATTACTAGGTTGCAACCCTTTTAACAATGAAACGATTTACTGTAGGACTTAATTGAACTACCTTTGGACTGTGACCTGATAAATGTGATAAATGAGACATTTGGACTCCAAGAAATAACATTCTTCTTAATTTGACGTAATTGCCGGAACTCAGCGATTACACTGGGCGCTGTGGTAGCGCTTCATTTGAAAATTTAAATAAATAAGTCATTTTTACTGTGAGACCAATCCTAGCCGTTATCGTGCGCTGAAGAAATGGCGACGGTTTCAAAAACTACATTTCATTGACTTTCTAACGGTATCAATCCGCTTCAGTTACAACGGTTGCGTCACATATTCGTACCAACATGCATTTAGTGATATTTTTTTCATATTACTAGGTTGCATCGCTTTTAACAGTGAAACGATTGACTGTGGGACTTACTTGAACTGATTTTGGACTATGACCTTATAAATGTCATAATTGAAACAATTGGACTCCAAGAAATCACATTCTTCTTAATTTGACATGATTGCCGGAACTCAGCGATTACACTGAGCGCTGGGGTAGCACTTAATTTAAAAATGTAGATAAATAAGTCATTTTGTACTGGGGAACCAATCCTAGCCATTATTGCGCGCTGACGAATTAGCGACAGTTTAAATAAGTGCAATTCATTGACTTTCCAACGGTGTCAGTTCGTTTGAGTTACAACGGTTGCGTCACATATTCGTACCAACATGTATTTAGCGATATTTATCTGTTATTACTAGGTTGCATCGCTTTTAACAGTAAAACGAATGAATGTGGGACTTAGTTGAACTAACTTTGGACTGTGACCTGATGAATGTGATGAATAAGACAATTGAACTCTAAGAAGTAACATTCATCTTAATTTGACATGATTGCAGAACTCAGCGATTACACTGGGCGATGTGGTAGCGCTTCATTTAAAAATTTAGATAAATAAGTCATTTTTACCGTGGGACCAATCCTAGCCGTTATCGCGAGCTGAAGAAATAGCGACAGTTTCAAAAACTACATTTCATTTACTTTCTAAGGGTGTTAGTCCGTTTGAGTTACAATGGTTGGGTCACATATTCGTACCAACGTGTATTTTGCCATATTTTTCTGATATTACTAGGTTGCATCGGTTTTAACAATGAAACGATTGACTGTGGGACTTAATTGAACTAACTTTGGACTGTGACCTGATAAATGTGAGAAATGAGACAATTGGACTCCAAGAAATAACATTCTTCTTAATTTGACGTGATTGCCGGACCTCAGCGATTACACTGGGCGCTGTGGTAGCGCTTCATTTAAAAATGTAGATAAATAAGTCGTCTTTACTGTGGGACCAATCATAGCCGTTATCACGCACTGAAAAAAATAGCGCACTTTCAAAAACTACATTTCATTGACTTTCTAACGGTATCAATCCGCTTCAGTTACATCGGTTGCGTCACATATATTCGTACCAACATGTATTTAGCGATATTTATCTGTTATTACTAGGTTGCATCGCTTTTAACAGTGAAACGATTGAATGTGGGACTTAATTGAACTAACTTTGGACTGTGACCTGATGAATGTGATTAATGAGACAATTGGACTCCAAGAAATAACATTCATCTTAATTTGACATGATTGCCGGAACTCAGCAATTACACTGGGCGCTGGGGTAGCACTTAATTTAAAAATGTAGATAAATAAGTCATTTTTTACTGGGGGACCAATCCTAGCCGTTATTGCGCGCTGGCGATTTAGCGACAGTTTCAAAAAGTGCATTTCATTGACTTTCTAACGGTGTCAGTTTGTTTGAGTTACAACGGTTGCGTCACATATTCGTACCAACATGTATTTAGCGATATTTATCTGTTATTACTAGGTTCCATGGCTTTTAACAGTGAAACGATTTACTGTGGGACTTAATTGAACTACCTTTGGACTGTGACCTGATAAATGTGATAAACAAGACATTTGGACTCCAAGAAATGACATTCTTCTTAATTTGACGTGATTGCCGGAACTCAGCGATTACACAGGGCGCTGTGGTAGCGCTTCATTTGAAAATTTAAATAAATAAGTCATTTTTACTGTGAGACCAATCCTAGCCGTTATCTTGCGCTGAAGAAAGGGCGACAGTTTCAAAAACTACATTTCATTGACTTTCTAACGGTATCATTCCTCTTAAGTTACAACGGTTGCGTCACATATTCGTACCAACATGTATTTAGCGATATTTTTTTCATATTACTAGGTTGCATCGCTTTTAACAGTGAAACGATTGACTGTGGGACTTGAACTGATTTTGGACTGTGACCTTATAAATGTTATAAGTGAGACAATTTGACTCCAAGAAATAACATTCTTCTTAATTTCACATGATTGCCGGAAGTCAGCGATTACACTGGGCGCTGTGGTAGCGCTTCATTTAAAAATTTAGATAAATAAGTCAATTTTTATTGTGGGACCAATCCTAGACCGTAGCGCGCGCTGAAGAAATAGAGACAGTTTCAAAAAGTGCATTTGATTGACTTTCTAACGGTGTCAGTCCGTTTGAGTTACAACGGTTGGGTCACATATTCGTATTAGCGATATTCTTCTGATATTACTAGGTTGCATCGCTTTTAGCAATGAAACGATTTACTGTGGGACTTAATTGAACTATCTTTGGACTGTGACCTGATAAATGTGATAAATGAGACATTTGGACTCCAATAAATAACATTCTTCTTAATTTGACGTGATTGCCGGAACTCAGCGATTACACTGAGATCTGTGGTAGCGCTTTATTTGAAAATTTAAATAAATAAGTCATTTTTACTGTGAGACCAATCCTAGCCGTTATCGTGCGCTGAAGAAATGGCGACAGTTTCAAAAACTACATTTCATTGACTTTCTAACGGTATTAATCCGCTTCAGTTACAACGGTTGCGTCACATATTCGTACCAACATGTATTTAGCGATATTTTTTTCATATTACTAGGTTGCATCGCTTTTAACAGTGAAACGATTGACTGTGGGACTTAATTGAACTGATTTTGGACTGTGACCTTATAAATGTTATAAGTGAGACAATGTGACTCCAAGAAATAACATTCTTCTTAATTTCACATGATTGCCGGAAGTCAGCGATTACACTGGGCGCTGTGGTAGCGCTTCATTTAAAAATTTAGATAAATAAGTCAATTTTTATTGTGGGACCAATCCTAGCCCTTAGCGCGCGCTGAAGAAATAGAGACAGTTTCAAATACTACATTTCATTGATTTTCTAACGGTATCAGACCGTTTCAACTACAACACTTGCGTCACATATTCGTACCAACATGTATTTAGTGATTGTTACCGATATTACTAAGTTGCATCGCTTTTAACAGTGAGACGATTGACTGTGGGACTTAATTGAACTGATTTTGGACTATGACCTTATAAATGTGATAATTGAGACAATTGGTCTCCAAGAAATCACATTCTTCTTAATTTGATATGATTGCCGGAACTAAGCAATTACACTGAGCGCTGGGGTAGCACTTAATTTAAAAATGTAGATAAATAAGTCATTTTGTACTGGGAAACCAATCCTAGCCGTTATTGCGCGCTGACGAATTAGCGACAGTTTAAAAAAGTGCATTTCATTGACTTTCTAACGGTGTCAGTTCGTTTGAGTTACAACGGTTGCGTCACATATTCGTACCAACATGTATTTAGCGATATTTATCTGTTATTACTAGGTTGCATCGCTTTTAACAGTAAAACGAATGAATGTGGGACTTAGTTGAACTAACTTTGGAATGTGACCTGATGAATGTGAGAATTGAGACAATTGGACTCCAAGAAATAACATTCTTCTTAATTTGACGTGATTGCCGGACCTCAGCAATTACATTGGGCGCTGTGGTAACGCTTCATTTCAAAATGTAGATAAATAAGACATCTTTACTGTGGAACCAATCATAGCCGTTATCGCGCACTGAAGAAATAGCGCACTTTCAAGAACTACATTTCATTGACTTTCTAACGGTATCAATCCGCTTTAGTTACAACGGTTGCGTCACATATATTCGTACCAACATGTATTTAGCGATATTTATCTGTTATTACTAGGTTGCATCGCTTTTAACAGTGAAACGATTGAATGTAGGACTTAATTGAACTAACTTTGGACTGTGACCTGATGAATGTGATTAATGAGACAATTGGACTCCAAGAAATAACATTCATCTTAATTTGACATGATTGCCGGAACTCAGCGATTACACAGGGCGCTGGGGTAGCACTTAATTTAAAAATGTAGATAAATAAGTCATTGTGTATTGGGGTACCAATCCTAGCCGTTATTGCGCGCTGGCGATTTAGCGACAGTTTTAAAAAGTGCATTTCATTGACTTTCTAACGGTGTCAGTTCGTTTGAGTTACAACGGTTGCGTCACATATTCGTACCAACATGTATTTAGCGATATTTATCTGTTATTACTAGGTTGCATCGCTTTTAACAGTGAAACGAATGAATGTGGGACGTAATTAAACTAACTTTGGACTGTGACATGATGAATGTGATAAATAAGACAATTGGACTCTAAGAAGTTACATTCATCTTAATTTGACATGATTGCCGGAACTCAACGATTACACTGGGCGCTGTGGTAGCGCTTCATTTAAAAATTTAGATAAATAAGTCATTCTTTACCGTGGGACCAATCCTAGCCGTTATCGCGAGCTGAAGAAATAGCGACAGTTTCAAAAACTACATTTCATTTACTTTCTAAGGGTGACAGTCCGTGTGAGTTACAATGGTTGGGTCACATATTCGTACCACCATGTATTTTGCGATATTTTTCTGATATTACTAGATTGCATCGGTTTTAGCAATGATACGACTGACTGTGGGACTTAATTGAACTAACTTTGGACTGTGACCTGATAAATGTGAGAAATGAGACAATTGGACTCCAAGAAATAACATTCTTCTTAATTTGACGTGATTGCCGGAATTCAGCGATTACACTGGGCGCTGTGGTAGCACTTCATTTAAAAATGTAGATAAATAAGTCGTCTTTACTGTGGGACCAATCATAGCCGTTATCGCGTACTGAAGAAGTAGCGCACTTTCAACAACTACACGTCATTGACTTTCTAACGGTATCAATCCGCTTCAGTTACAACGGTTGCGTCACATATATTCGTACCAACATGTATTTAGCGATATTTATCTGTTATTACTAGGTTGCATCGCTTTTAACAATGAAACGATTTACTGTGGGACTTAATTGATCTAACTTTGGACTGTGACCTGATAAATGTGATAAATGAGACATTTGAACTCCAAGAAATAACATTCTTCTTAATTTGACGTGATTGCCGGAACTCAGCGATTACACTGGGCGCTGTGGTAGCGCTTCATTTAAAAATTTAAATAAATAAGTCATTTTTACTGTAAGACCAATCCTAGCCGTTATCGTGCGCTGAAGAAATGGCGACAGTTTCAAAAACTACATTTCATTGACCTTCTAACGGTATCAATCCGCTTCAGTTACAACGGTTGCGTCACATATTCGTACCAACATGTATTTAGCGATATTTTTTTCATATTACTAGGTTACATCGCTTTTAACAGTGAAACGGTTGACTGTGGGACTTAATTGAACTGATTTTGGACTATGGCCTTATAAATGTGATAATTGAGACAATTGGACTCCAAGAAATCACATTCTTCTTAATTTGACATGATTGCCGGAACTCAGCGATTACACTGAGCGCTGGGGTAGCACTTAATTTAAAAATGTAGATAAATAAGTCATTTTGTACTGGGGAACCAATCCTAGCCGTTATTGCGCGCTGACGAATTAGCGACAGTTTAAAAAAGTGCATTTCATTGACTTTCTAACGGTGTCAGTTCGTTTAATTTACAACGGTTGCGTCACATATTCGTACCAACATGTATTTAGCGATATTTATCTGTTATTACTAGGTTGCATCGCTTTTAACAGTAAAACTAATGAATGTGGGACTTAGTTGAACTAACTTTGGACTGTGACCTGATGAATGTGATAAATAAGACAATTGGACTCCAAGAAATAACATTCATCTTAATTTGACATGATTGCGGAACTCAGCGATTACACTGGGCGCTGTGGTAGCGCTTCATTTAAAATTTAGATAAATAAGTCATTCTTTACCGTGGGACCAATCCTAGCCGTTATTGCGCGCTGTAGAATTAGCGACAGTTTCAAAAACTACATTTCATTGACTTTCTAACGGTATCAGTCCGTTTCAACTACAACAGTTGCGTCACATATTCGTACCAACATGTATTTAGTAATTGTTACCGATATTACTAAGTTGTATCGCTTTTAACAGTGAAACGATTGACTGTGGGACTTAATTGGACTGATTTTGGACTATGACCTGATGAATGTGATTAATGAGACAATTGGACTCCAAGAAATAACATTCATCTTAATTTGACATGATTGCCGGAACTCAGCGATTACACTGGGCGCTGTGGTAGCGCTTCATTTAAAAATTTAGATAAATAAGTCATTCTTTACCGTGGGACCAATCCTAGCCGTTATCGCGAGCTGAAGAAATTGCGACAGTTTCAAAAACTACATTTCATTTACTTTCTAAGGGTGTTAATCCGTTTGAGTTACAATGGTTGGGTCACATATTCGTACCAACATGTATTTTGCGATATTTTTCTGATATTACTAGATTGCATCGGTTTTACCAATGAAACGATTTACTGTGGGACTTAATTGAACTAACTTTGGACTGTGACCTGATAAATGTGAGAAATGAGACAATTGGACTCCAAGAAATAACATTCTTCTTAATTTGACGTGATTGCAGGAACTCAGCGATTACACTGGGCGCTGTGGTAGCTCTTCATTTAAAAATGTGGATAAATAAGTCATCTTTACTGAGGGACCAATCATAGCCGTTATCGCGCACTGAAGAAGTAGCGCACTTTCAAGAACTACACGTCATTGACTTTCTAACGGTATCAATCCGCTTCAGTCAGTGGCGCCGTAGATTAGTGGTTATAGCTTTCGTACTCTGTGCGGGAGACCGGGGTTCGATTCCTCTTGACGGCGATTCAACATGGGCGAGTGAATGTTACCATAGCCCCGGGTTAACCCAAGCCATGTGAGGGAAATTGGGGAGATGGCACACTGTGTGGGCCGTTGGATGTTGCCGGGAGTTATCTAGTAGAGCGTGGGCCCTACTAATTGGGTCTGCGTAGCTCAAAATGAGCATTAAATACTCTAGGACTCTCCATCTAAGCCATGGCCCCTCCTGGAAATAATAGACAGGGTATATCCCTCGATATTTGTGAGGCTAGCCATGTAAAATATGCACATCTATCTATCTATCTAAAGCGGTTGCGTCACATATATTCGTACCGACATGTATTTAGCGATATTTATCTGTTATTACTACGTTGCATCGCTTTTAACAGTGAAACGATTGAATGTGGGACTTAATTGAACTAACTTTGGACTGTGACCTGATGAATGTGATTAATGAGACAATTGGACTCCTAGAAATAACATTCATCCTAATTTGACATGATTACCGGAACTCAGCGATTACACTGAGCGCTGGGATAGCACTTATTTTAAAAATGTAGATAAATAAGCCATTTTGTACTGGGGGACCAAACCTGGCCGTTATTGCGCGCTGACGAATTAGCGACAGTTTCAAAAAGTGCATTTCATTGACCTTCTAACGGTGTCAGTTTGTTTGAGTTACAACGGTTGCGTCACATATTCGTACCAACATGTATTTAGCGATATTTATCTGTTATTACTAGGTTGCATTGCTTTTAACAGTAAAACGAATGAATGTGGGATTTAGTTGAACTAACGTTGGACTGTGACCTGATGAATGTGATAAAAAAGACAATTGAACTCTAAGAAGTAACATTCATCTTAACTTGACATGATTGCGGAACTCAGCGATTACACTGGGCGCTGTGGTAGCGCTTCATTTAAAAATGTAGATAAATAAGTCATCTTTACTGTGGGACCAATCAGAGCCGTTATCGCGCACTGAAGAAATAGCGCACTTTCAAGAACTACATTTCATTGACTTTCTAACGGTATCAATCCGCTTCAGTTACAACGGTTGGGTCACATATATTCGTACCAACATGTATTTAACGATATTTATCTGTTATTACTAGGTTGCATCGCTTTTAACAGTGAAACGATTGAATGTGGGACTTAATTGAACTAACTTTGGACTGTGACCTGATGAATGTGATTAATGAGACAATTGGACTCCAAGAAATAACATTCATCTTACGTTGACATGATTGCCGGAACTCAGCGATTACACTGGGCGCTGTGGTAGCGCTTCATTTAAAAATTTAGATAAATAAGTTATTCTTTACCGTGGGACCAATCCTAGCCGTTATCGCGCGCTGTAGAAATAGCGACAGTTTCAAAAACTACATTTCATTGACTTTCTAACGGTATCAGTCCGTTTCAACTACAACAGTTGAGTCACATATTCGTACCAACATGTATTTAGTGATTGTTACCGATATTACTAAGTTGTATCGCCTTTAACAGTGAAACGATTGACTGTGGGACTTAATTGGACTGATTTTGGACCATGACCTTATAAATGTGATAATTGAGACAATTGGACTCCAAGAAATAACATTCTTCTTAATTTGACATGATTGCGGAACTCAGCGATTACACTGGGCGCTGTGGTAGCGCTTCATTTAAAAATTTAGATAAATAAGTCATTCTTTACCGTGGGACCAATCCTAGCCGTTATCGCGAGCTGAAGAAGTAGCGACAGTTTCAAAAACTACATTTCATTTACTTTCTAAGGGTGTCAGTCCGTTTCAGTTACAATGGTTGGGTCACATATTCGTACCACCATGTATTTTGCAATATTTTTCTGATATTACTAGGTTGCATCGCTTTTAACAGTGAAACGATTGAATGTGGGACTTAATTGAACTAACTTTGGACTGCGACCTGATGAATGTGATTAATGAGACAATTGGACTCTAAGAAAAAACATTCATCTTAATTTGACATGATTGCCGGAACTCAGCGATTACACTGGGCGCTGTGGTAGCGCTTTATTTAAAAATTTAGATAAATAAGTCATTCTTTACCGTGGGACCAATCCTAGCCGTTATAGCGCGCTGTAGAAATAGCGACAGTTTCAAAAACTACATTTCATTGACTTTCTAACGGTATCAGTCCGTTTTAACTACAACAGTTGCGTCACATATTCGTACCAACATGTATTTAGTGATTGTTCCTGATATTACTAAGTTGTATCGCTTTTAACAGGGAAACGATTGACTGCGGGACTTAATTGAACTGATTTTGGACTATGACCTTATAAATGTGATAATTGAGACAATTGGACTCCAAGAAATAACATTCTTCTTAATTTGACATGATTGCCGGAACTCAGCGATTACACTGACCGCTGGGGTAGCAATTAATTAAAAATGTAGATAAATAAGTCATTTTGTACTGGGGGACCAATCCTAGCCGTTATTGCGCGCTGACGAATTAGCGACAGTTTCAAAAAGTGCATTTCATTGACTTTCTAACGGTGTCAGTTTGTTTGAGTTACAACGGTTGCGTCACATATTCGTACCAACATGTATTTAGCGATATTTATCTGTTATTTCTAGGTTGCATCGCTTTTAACAGTGAAACGAATGAATGTGGGACTTAATTGACCTAACTTTGGACTGTGACCTGATGATTGTGATAAATAAGACAATTGGGCTCTAAGAAGTAACATTCATCTTAATTTGACATGATTGCCGGAACTCAGCGATTACACTGGGCGCTGTGGTAGCGCTTCATTTAAAATTTAGATAAATAAGTCATTCTTTACCGTGGGACCAATCCTAGCCCTTATCGCGCGCTGAAGAAATAGCGACAGTTTCAAAAACTACATTTCATTGACTTTCTAACGGTGTCAGTCCGTTTGAATTACAACGATTGGGTCACATATTCGTATTAGCGATATTCTTCTGATATTACTAGGTTGCATCTCTTTTAACAATGAAACGATTTACTGTGGGACTTAATTAAACTAACTTTGGACTGTGACCTGATGAATGTGATAAATAAGACAATTGGACTCTAAGAAGTAACATTCATCTTAATTTGACATGATTGCGAAACTCAGCGATTACACTAAGCGCTGTGGTAGCGCTTCATTTAAAAATTTAGATAAATAAATCATTCTTTACCGTGGGACAAATCCTAGCCGTTTTCGCGAGCTGAAGAAATAGCGACAGTTTCAAAAACTACATTTCATTGACTTTCTAACGGTATCAGTCCGTTTTAACTACAACAGTTGCGTCACATATTCGTACCAACATGTATTTAGTGATTGTTCCCGATATTACTAAGTTGTATCGCTTTTAACAGTGAAACGATTGACTGCGGGACTTAATTGAACTGATTTTGGACTATGACCTTATAAATGTGATAATTGAGACAATTGGACTCCAAGAAATAACATTCTTCTTAATTTGACATGATTGCCGGAACTCAGCGATTACACTGAGCGCTGGGGTAGCACTTAATTTAAAAATGTAGATAAATAAGTCATTTTGTACTGGGGGAACAATCCTAGCCGTTATTGCGCGCTGACGAATTAGCGACAGTTTCAAAAAGTGCATTTCATTGACTTTCTAACGGTGTCAGTTTGTTTGAGTTACAACGGTTGCGTCACATATTCGTACCAACATGTATTTAGCGATATTTATCTGTTATTACTAGGTTGCATCGCTTTTAACAGTGAAACGAATGAATGTGGGACTTAATTGAACTAACTTTGGACTGTGACCTGATGATTGTGATAAATAAGACAATTGGGCTCTAAGAAGTAACATTCATCTTAATTTGACATGATTGCCGGAACTCAGCGATTACACTGGGCGCTGTGGTAGCGCTTCATTTAAAATTTAGATAAATCAGTCATTCTTTACCGTGGGACCAATCCTAGCCCTTATCGCGCGCTGAAGAAATAGCGATAGTTTCAAAAACTACATTTCATTGACTTTCTAACGGTGTCAGTCCGTTTGAGTTACAACGGTTGGGTCACATATTCGTATTAACGATATTCTTCTGATATTACTAGGTTGCATCGCTTTTTACAATGATACGATTTACTGTGGGACTTAATTGAACTAATTTTGGACTGTGACCTGATGAATGTGATAAATAAGACAATTGGACTCTAAGAAATAACATTCTTCTTAATTTGACGTGATTGCCGGAACTCAGCGATTACACTGGGCGCTGTGGTAGCCCTTTATTTAAAAATGTAGATAAATAAGTCATCTTTACTGTGGGACCAATCATAGCCGTTATCGCGCACTGAAGAAGTAGCGCACTTTCAAGAACTACACGTCATTGACTTTCTAACGGTATCAATCCGCTTCAGTTACAACGGTTGCGTCACATATATTCGTACCAACGCGTATTTAGCGATATTTATCTGTTATTACTAGGTTGCATCGCTTTTAACAATGATACGATTTACTGTGGGACTTAATTGAACTAATTTTGGACTGTGACCTGATGAATGTGATAAATAAGACAATTGGACTCTAAGAAATAACATTCTTCTTAATTTGACGTGATTGCCGGAACTCAGCGATTACACTGGGCGCTGTGGTAGCCCTTTATTTAAAAATGTAGATAAATAAGTCATCTTTACTGTGGGACCAATCATAGCCGTTATCGCGCACTGAAGAAGTAGCGCACTTTCAAGAACTACACGTCATTGACTTTCTAACGGTATCAATCCGCTTCAGTTACAACGGTTGCGTCACATATATTCGTACCAACGCGTATTTAGCGATATTTATCTGTTATTACTAGGTTGCATCGCTTTTAACAGTGAAACGATTGAATGTGGGACTTAATTGAACTAACTTTGGACTGTGACCTGATGAATGTGATTAATGAGACAATTGGACTCCAAGAAATAACATTCATCTTAATTTGACATGATTGCCGGAACTCAGCGTTTACACTGGGCGCTGTGGTAGCGATTCATTTAAAAATTTAGATAAATAAGTCATTCTTTACCGTGGGACCAATCCTAGCCATTATCGCGCGCTGTAGAAATAGCGACAGTTTCAAAAACTATATTTCATTGACTTTCTAACGGTATCAGTCCGTTTCAACTACAACAGTTGCGTCACATATTCGTACCAACATGTATTTAGTGATTGTTACCGATATTACTAAGTTGTATCGCTTTTAACAGTGAAACGATTGACTGCGGGACTTAATTGACCTAACTTTGGACTGTGACCTGATGAATGTGATAAATAAGACAATTGGGCTCTAAGAAGTAACATTCATCTTAATTTGACATGATTGCCGGAACTCAGCGATTACACTGGGCGCTGTGGTAGCGCTTCATTTAAAGTTTAGATAAATAAGTCATTCTTTACCGTGGGACCAATCCCAGCCCTTATCGCGCGCTGAAAAAATAGCAACAGTTTCAAAAACTACATTTCATTGACTTTCTAACGGTGTCAGTTCGTTTGAATTACAACGGTTGGGTCACATATTCGTATTAGCGATATTCTTCTGATATTACTAAGTTGCATCTCTTTTAACAATGAAACGATTTACTGTGGGACTTAATTGAACTAACTTTGGACTGTGACCTGATGAATGTGATAAATAAGACAATTGGACTCTAAGAAGTAACATTCATCTTAACTTGACATGATTGCGGAACTCAGCGATTACACTGGGCGCTGTGGTAGCGCTTCATTAAAAAATGTAGATAAATAAGTCATCTTTACTGTGGGACCAATCAGAGCCGTTATCGCGCACTGAAGAAGTAGCGCACTTTCAAGAACTACACGTCATTGACTTTCTAACGGTATCAATCCGCTTCAGTTACAACGGTTGCGTCACATATATTCGTACCAACGCGTATTTAGCGATATTTATCTGTTATTACTAGGTTGCATCGCTTTTAACAGTGAAACGATTGAATGTGGGACTTAATTGAACTAACTTTGGACTGTGACCTGATGAATGTGATTAATGAGACAATTGGACTCCAAGAAATAACATTCATCTTAATTTGACATGATTGCCGGAACTCAGCGTTTACACTGGGCGCTGTGGTAGCGATTCATTTAAAAATTTAGATAAATAAGTCATTCTTTACCGTGGGACCAATCCTAGCCATTATCGCGCGCTGTAGAAATAGCGACAGTTTCAAAAACTATATTTCATTGACTTTCTAACGGTATCAGTCCGTTTCAACTACAACAGTTGCGTCACATATTCGTACCAACATGTATTTAGTGATTGTTACCGATATTACTAAGTTGTATCGCTTTTAACAGTGAAACGATTGACTGCGGGACTTAATTGACCTAACTTTGGACTGTGACCTGATGAATGTGATAAATAAGACAATTGGGCTCTAAGAAGTAACATTCATCTTAATTTGACATGATTGCCGGAACTCAGCGATTACACTGGGCGCTGTGGTAGCGCTTCATTTAAAGTTTAGATAAATAAGTCATTCTTTACCGTGGGACCAATCCCAGCCCTTATCGCGCGCTGAAAAAATAGCAACAGTTTCAAAAACTACATTTCATTGACTTTCTAACGGTGTCAGTTCGTTTGAATTACAACGGTTGGGTCACATATTCGTATTAGCGATATTCTTCTGATATTACTAAGTTGCATCTCTTTTAACAATGAAACGATTTACTGTGGGACTTAATTGAACTAACTTTGGACTGTGACCTGATGAATGTGATAAATAAGACAATTGGACTCTAAGAAGTAACATTCATCTTAACTTGACATGATTGCGGAACTCAGCGATTACACTGGGCGCTGTGGTAGCGCTTCATTAAAAAATGTAGATAAATAAGTCATCTTTACTGTGGGACCAATCAGAGCCGTTATCGCGCACTGAAGAAATAGCGCACGTTCAAGAACTACATTTCATTGACTTTCTAACGGTATCAATCCGCTTCAGTTACAACGGTTGGGTCACATATATTCGTACCAACATGTATTTAACGATATTTATCTGTTATTACTAGGTTGCATCGCTTTTAACAGTGAAACGATTGAATGTGGGACTTAATTGAACTAACTTTGGACTGTGACCTGATGAATGTGATTAATGAGACAATTATACTCCAAGAAATAACATTCATCTTAATTTGACATGATTGCCGGAACTCAGCGATTACACTGGGCGCTGTGGTAGCGCTTCATTTAAAAATTTAGATAAATAAGTTATTCTTTACCGTGGGACCAATCCTAGCCGTTATCGCGCGCTGTAGAAATAGCGACAGTTTCAAAAACTACATTTCATTGACTTTCTAACGGTATCAATCCGTTTCAACTACAACAGTTGAGTCACATATTCGTACCAACATGTATTTAGTGATTGTTATCGATATTACTAAGTTGTATCGCCTTTAACAGTGAAACGATTGACTGTAGGACTTAATTGGACTGATTTTGGACTATGACCTTATAAATCTGATAATTGAGACAATTGGACTCCAAGAAATAACATTCTTCTTAATTTGACATGATTGCCGGAACTCAGCGATTACACTGAGCGCTGGGATAGCACTTATTTTAAAAATGTAGATAAATAAGCAATTTTGTACTGGGGGACCAATCCTAGCCGTTATTGCGCGCTGACGAATTAGCGACAGTTTCAAAAAGTGCATTTCATTGACTTTCTAACGGTGTCAGTTTGTTTGAGTTAAAACGGTTGCGTCACATATTCGTACCAACATGTATTTAGCGATATTTATCTGTTATTACTAGGTTGCATCGCTTTTAACAGTGAAACGAATGAATGCGGGACTTAATTGAACTAACTTTGGACTGTGACCTGATGAATGCGATAAATAAGACAATTGGACTCCAAGAAATAACATTCATCTTAATTTGACATGATTGCGGAACTCAGCGATTACACTGGGCGCTGTGGTAGCGCTTCATTTAAAAATTTAGATAAATAAGTCATTCTTTACCGTGGGACCAATCCTAGCCGTTATCGCGAGCTGAAGAAATAGCGACAGTTTCAAAAAATACATTTCATTTACTTTCTAAGGGTGTCAGTCCGTTTGAGTTACAATGGTTGGGTCACATATTCGTACCACCATGTATTTTGCGATATTTTTCTGATATTACTAGGTTGCATCGCTTTCAACAATGATACGATTTACTGTGGGACTTAATTGAACTAATTTTGGACTGTGACCTGATGAATGTGATAAATAAGACAATTGGACTCTAAGAAATAACATTCTTCTTAATTTGACGTGATTGCCGGAACTCAGCAATTACACTGGGCGCTGTGGTAGCCCTTTATTTAAAAATGTAGATAAATAAGTCATCTTTACTGTGGGACCAATCATAGCCGTTATCGCGCACTGAAGAAGTAGCGCACTTTCAAGAACTACACGTCATTGACTTTCTAACGGTATCAATCCGCTTCAGTTACAACGGTTGCGTCACATATATTCGTACCAACATGTATTTAGCGATATTTATCTGTTATTACTAGGTTGCATCGCTTTTAACAGTGAAACGATTGAATGTGGGACTTAATTGAACTAACTTTGGACTGCGACCTGATGAATGTGATTAATGAGACAATTGGACTCCAAGAAAAAACATTCATCTTAATTTGACATGATTGCCGGAACTCAGCGATTACACTGGGCGCTGTGGTAGCGCTTCATTTAAAAATTTAGATAAATAAGTCATTCTTTACCGTGGGACCAATCCTAGCCGTTATAGCGCGCTGTAGAAATAGCGACAGTTTCAAAAACTACATTTCATTGACTTTCTAACGGTATCAGTCCGTTTTAACTACAACAGTTGCGTCACATATTCGTACCAACATGTATTTAGTGATTGTTCCCGATATTACTAAGTTGTATCGCTTTTAACAGTGAAACGATTGACTGCGGGACTTAATTGAACTGATTTTGGACTATGACCTTATAAATGTGATAATTGAGACAATTGGACTCCAAGAAATAACATTCTTCTTAATTTGACATGATTGCGGAACTCAGCGATTACACTGGGCGCTGTGGTAGCGCTTCATTTAAAAATTTAGATAAATAAGTCATTCTTTACCGTGGGACCAATCCTAGCCGTTATCGCGAGCTGAAGAAATAGCGACAGTTTCAAAAACTACATTTCATTTACTTTCTAAGGGTGTCAGTCCGTTTGAGTTACAATGGTTGGGTCACATATTCGTACCACCATGTATTTTGCGATATTTTTCTGATATTACTAGGTTGCATCGCTTTCAACAATGATACGATTTACTGTGGGACTTAATTGAACTAATTTTGGACTGTGACCTGATGAATGTGATAAATAAGACAATTGCACTCTAAGAAATAACATTCTTCTTAATTTGACGTGATTGCCGGAACTCAGCAATTACACTGGGCGCTGTGGTAGCCCTTTATTTAAAAATGTAGATAAATAAGTCATCTTTACTGTGGGACCAATCATAGCCGTTATCGCGCACTGAAGAAGTAGCGCACTTTCAAGAACTACACGTCATTGACTTTCTAACGGTATCAATCCGCTTCAGTTACAACGGTTGCGTCACATATATTCGTACCAACATGTATTTAGCGATATTTATCTGTTATTACTAGGTTGCATCGCTTTTAACAGTGAAACGATTGAATGTGGGACTTAATTGAACTAACTTTGGACTGCGACCTGATGAATGTGATTAATGAGACAATTGGACTCCAAGAAAAAACATTCATCTTAATTTGACATGATTGCCGGAACTCAGCGATTACACTGGGCGCTGTGGTAGCGCTTCATTTAAAAATTTAGATAAATAAGTCATTCTTTACCGTGGGACCAATCCTAGCCGTTATAGCGCGCTGTAGAAATAGCGACAGTTTCAAAAACTACATTTCATTGACTTTCTAACGGTATCAGTCCGTTTTAACTACAACAGTTGCGTCACATATTCGTACCAACATGTATTTAGTGATTGTTCCCGATATTACTAAGTTGTATCGCTTTTAACAATGAAACGATTGACTGCGGGACTTAATTGAACTGATTTTGGACTATGACCTTATAAATGTGATAATTGAGACAATTGGACTCCAAGAAATAGCATTCTTCTTAATTTGACATGATTGCCGGAACTCAGCGATTACACTGAGCGCTGGGGTAGCACTTAATTTAAAAATGTAGATAAATAAGCAATTTTGTACTGGGGGACCAATCCTAGCCGTTATTGCGCGCTGACGAATTAGCGACAGTTTCAAAAAGTGCATTTCATTGACTTTCTAACGGTGTCAGTTTGCTTGAGTTAAAACGGTTGCGTCACATATTCGTACCAACATGTATTTAGCGATATTTATCTGTTATTACTAGGTTGCATCGCTTTTAACAGTGAAACGAATGAATGTGGGACTTAATTGAACTAACTTTGGACTGTGACCTGATGAATGCGATAAATAAGACAATTGGACTCTAAGAAGTAACATTCATCTTAATTTGACATGATTGCGGAACTCAGCGATTGCACTGGGCGCTGTGGTAGCGCTTCATTTAAAAATGTAGATAAATAAGTCATCTTTACTGTGGGACCAATCATAGCCGTTATCGCGCACTGAAGAAGTAGCGCACTTTCAAGAACTACACGTCATTGACTTTCTAACGGTATCAATCCGCTTCAGTTACAACGGTTGCGTCACATATATTCGTACCAACATGTATTTAGCGATATTTATCTGTTATTACTAGGTTGCATCGCTTTTAACAGTGAAACGATTGAATGTGGGACTTAATTGAACTAACTTTGGACTGCGACCTGATGAATGTGATTAATGAGACAATTGGACTCCAAGAAAAAACATTCATCTTAATTTGACATGATTGCCGGAACTCAGCGATTACACTGGGCGCTGTGGTAGCGCTTCATTTAAAAATTTAGATAAATAAGTCATTCTTTACCGTGGGACCAATCCTAGCCGTTATAGCGCGCTGTAGAAATAGCGACAGTTTCACAAACTACATTTCATTGACTTTCTAACGGTATCAGTCCGTTTTAACTACAACAGTTGCGTCACATATTCGTACCAACATGTATTTAGTGATTGTTCCCGATATTACTAAGTTGTATCGCTTTTAACAGTGAAACGATCGACTGCGGGACTTAATTGAACTGATTTTGGACTATGACCTTATAAATGTGATAATTGAGACAATTGGACTCCAAGAAATAACATTCTTCTTAATTTGACGTGATTGCCGGAACTCAGCGATTACACTGGGCGCTGTGGTAGCCCTTTATTTAAAAATGTAGATAAATAAGTCATCTTTACTGTGGGACCAATCATAGCCGTTATCGCGCACTGAAGAAGTAGCGCACTTTCAAGAACTACACGTCATTGACTTTCTAACGGTATCAATCCGCTTCAGTTACAACGGTTGCGTCACATATATTCGTACCAACGTGTATTTAGCGATATTTATCTGTTATTACTAGGTTGCATCGCTTTTAACAGTGAAACGATTGAATGTGGGACTTAATTGAACTAACTTTGGACTGTGACCTGATGAATGTGATTAATGAGACAATTGGACTCCAAGAAATAACATTCGTTTTAATTTGACATGATTGCCGGAACTCAGCGTTTACACTGGGCGCTGTGGTAGCGCTTCATTTAAAAATTTAGATAAATAAGTCATTCTTTACCATGGGACCAATCCTAGCCGTTATCGCGCGCTGTAGAAATAGCGACAGTTTCAAAAACTACATTTCATTGACTTTCTAACGGTATCAGTCCGTTTCAACTACAACAGTTGCGTCACATATTCGTACCAACATGTATTTAGTGATTGTTACCGATATTACTAAGTTGTATCGCTTTTATCAGTGAAACGATTGACTGCGTGACTTAATTGACCTAACTTTGGACTGTGACCTGATGATTGTGATAAATAAGACAATTGGGCTCTAAGAAGTAACATTCATCTTAATTTGACATGATTGCCGGAACTCAGCGATTACACTGGGCGCTGTGGTAGCGCTTCATTTAAAGTTTAGATAAATAAGTCATTCTTTACCGTGGGACCAATCCTAGCCCTTATCGCGCGCTGAAGAAATAGCGACAGTTTCAAAAACTACATTTCATTGACTTTCTAACGGTGTCAGTCCGTTTGAATTAAAACGGTTGGGTCACATATTCGTATTAGCGATATTCTTCTGATATTACTAGGTTGCATCTCTTTTAACAATGAAACGATTTACTGTGGGACTTAATTGAACTAACTTTGGACTGTGACCTGATGAATGTGATAAATAAGACAATTGGACTCTAAGAAGTAACATTCATCTTAATTTGACATGATTGCGGAACTCAGCGATTACACTAAGCGCTGTGGTAGCGCTTCATTTAAAAATTTAGATAAATAAGTCATTCTTTACCGTGGGACCAATCCTAGCCGTTTTCGCGAGCTGAAGAAATAGCGACAGTTTCAAAAACTACATTTCATTTACTTTCTAAGGGTGTCAGTCCGCTTGAGTTACAATGGTTGGGTCACATATTCGTACCAACATGTATTTTGCGATATTTTTCTGATATTACTAGATTGCATCGGTTTTAGCAATGAAACGATTGACTGTGGGACTTAATTGAACTAACTTTGGACTGTGACCTTATAAATGTGAGAAATGAGACAATTGGACTCCAAGAAATAACATTCTTCTTAATTTGACGTGATTGCCGGAACTCAGCGATTACACTGGGCGCTGTGGTAGCGCTTCATTTAAAAATTTAGATAAATAAGTCATTCTTTACCGTGGGACCAATCCTAGCCGTTATCGCGCGCTGTAGAAATAGCGACAGTTTCAAAAACTACATTTCATTGACTTTCTAACGGTATCAGTCCGTTTTAACTACAACAGTTGCGTCACATATTCGTACCAACATGTATTTAGTGATTGTTCCCGATATTACTAAGTTGTATCGCTTTTAACAGTGAAACGATTGACTGCGGGACTTAATTGAACTGATTTTGGACTATGACCTTATAAATGTGATAATTGAGACAATTGGACTCCAAGAAATAACATTCTTCTTAATTTGACATGATTGCCGGAACTCAGTGATTACACTGAGCGCTGGGGTAGCACTTAATTTAAAAATGTAGATAAATAAGTCATTTTGTACTGGGGGACCAATCCTAGCCGTTATTGCGCGCTGACGAATTAGCGACAGTTTCAAAAAGTGCATTTCATTGACTTTCTAACGGTGTCAGTTTGTTTGAGTTACAACGGTTGCGTCACATATTCGTACCGACATGTATTTAGCGATATTTATCTGTTATTACTAGGTTGCATCGCTTTTAACAGTGAAACGAATGAATGTGGGACTTAATTGACCTAACTTTGGACTGTGACCTGATGATTGTGATAAATAAGACAATTGGGCTCTAAGAAGTAACATTCATCTTAATTTGACATGATTGCCGGAACTCAGCGATTACACTGGGCGTTGTGGTAGCGCTTTATTTAAAATTTAGATAAATAAGTCATTCTTTACCGTGGGACCAATCCTAGCCCTTATCGCGCGCTGAAGAAATAGCGATAGTTGCAAAAACTACATTTCATTGACTTTCTAACGGTGTCAGTCCGTTTGAGTTACAACGGTTGGGTCACATATTCGTATTAACGATATTCTTCTGATATTACTAGGTTGCATCGCTTTTAACAATGATACGATTTACTGTGGGACTTAATTGAACTAATTTTGAACTGTGACCTGATGAATGTGATAAATAAGACAATTGGACTCTAAGAAATAACATTCTTCTTAGTTTGACGTGATTGCCAGAACTCAGCAATTACACTGGGCGCTGTGGTAGCCCTTTATTTAAAAATGTAGATAAATAAGTCATCTTTACTGTGGGACCAATCATAGCCGTCATCGCGCACTGAAGAAGTAGCGCACTTTCAAGAACTACACGTCATTGACTTTCTAACGGTATCAATCCGCTTCAGTTACAACGGTTGCGTCACATATATTCGTACCAACATGTATTTAGCGATATTTATCTGTTATTACTATGTTGCATCGCTTTTAACAGTGAAACAATTGAATGTGGGACTTAATTGAACTAACTTTGGACTGCGACCTGATGAATGTGATTAATGAGACAATTGGACTCCAAGAAAAAACATTCATCTTAATTTGACATGATTGCCGGAACTCAGCGATTACACTGGGCGCTGTGGTAGCGCTTCATTTAAAAATTTAGATAAATAAGTCATTCTTTACCGTGGGACCAATCCTAGCCGTTATAGCGCGCTGTAGAAATAGCGACATTTCAAAAACTACATTTCATTGACTTTCTAACGGTATCAGTCCGTTTTAACTACAACAGTTGCGTCACATATTCGTACCAACATGTATTTAGTGATTGTTCCCGATATTACTAAGTTGTATCGCTTTTAACAGTGAAACGATTGACTGCGGGACTTAATTGAACTGATTTTGGACTATGACCTTATAAATGTGATAATTGAGACAATTGGACTGCAAGAAATAACATTCTTCTTAATTTGACATGATTGCCGGAACTCAGCGAGTACACTGAGCGCTGGGGTAGCACTTAATTTAAAAATGTAGATAAATAAGTCATTTTGTACTGGGGGACCAATCCTAGCCGTTATTGCGCGCTGACGAATTAGCGACAGTTTCAAAAAGTGCATTTCATTGACTTTCTAACGGTGTCAGTTTGTTTGAGTTACAACAGTTGCGTCACATATTCGTACCAACATGTATTTAGCGATATTTATCTGTTATTACTAGGTTGCATCGCTTTTATCAGTGAAACGATTGACTGCGGGACTTAATTGACCTAACTTTAGACTGTGAACTGATGAATGTGATAAATAAGACAATTGGGCTCTAAGAAGTAACATTCATCTTAATTTGACATGATTGCCGGAACTCAGCGATTACACTGGGCGCTGTGGTAGCGCTTCATTTAAATTTTAGATAAATAAGTCATTCTTTACCGTGGGACCAATCCTAGCCCTTATCGTGCGCTGAAGAAATAGCGATAGTTTCAAAAACTACATTTCATTGACTTTCTAACGGTGTCAGTCCGTTTGAGTTACAACGGTTGGGTCACATATTCGTATTAACGATATTCTTCTGATATTACTAGGTTGCATCGCTTTTAACAATGATACGATTTACTGTGGGACTTAATTGAACTAATTTTGGACTGTGACCTGATGAATGTGATAAATAAGACAATTGGACTCTAAGAAATAACATTCTTCTTAATTTGACGTGATTGCCGGAACTCAGCGATTACACTGGGCGCTGTGGTAGCCCTTTATTTAAAAATGTAGATAAATAAGTCATCTTTACTGTGGGACCAATCATAGCCGTTATCGCGCACTGAAGAAGTAGCGCACTTTCAAGAACTACACGTCATTGACTTTCTAACGGTATCAATCCGCTTCAGTTACAATGGTTGCGTCACATATATTCGTACCAACGTGTATTTAGCGATATTTATCTGTTATTACTAGGTTGCATCGCTTTTAACAGTGAAACGATTGAATGTGGGACTTAATTGAACTAACTTTGGACTGTGACCTGATGAATGTGATTAATGAGACAATTGGACTCCAAGAAATAACATTCATCTTAATTTGACATGATTGCCGGAACTCAGCGTTTACACTGGGCGCTGTGGTAGCGCTTCATTTAAAAATTTAGATAAATAAGTCATTCTTTACCATGGGACCAATCCTAGCCGTTATCGCGCGCTGTAGAAATAGCGACAGTTTCAAAAACTACATTTCATTGACTTTCTAACGGTATCAGTCCGTTTCAACTACAACAGTTGCGTCACATATTCGTACCAACATGTATTTAGTGATTGTTACCGATATTACTAAGTTGTATCGCTTTTATCAGTGAAACGATTGACTGCGGGACTTAATTGACCTAACTTTGGACTGTGACCTGATGATTGTGATAAATAAGACAATTGGGCTCTAAGAAGTAACATTCATCTTAATTTGACATGATTGCCGGAACTCAGCGATTACACTGGGCGCTGTGGTAGCGCTTCATTTAAAGTTTAGATAAATAAGTCATTCTTTACCGTGGGACCAATCCTAGCCCTTATCGCGCGCTGAAGAAATAGCGACAGTTTCAAAAACTACATTTCATTGACTTTCTAACGGTGTCATTCCGTTTGAATTACAACGGTTGGGTCACATATTCGTATTAGCGATATTCTTCTGATATTACTAGGTTGCATCTCTTTTAACAATGAAACGATTTACTGGGGGACTTAATTGAACTAATTTTGGACTGTGAACTGATGAATGTGATAAATAAGACAATTGGACTCTAAGAAATAACATTCTTCTTAATTTGACGTGATTGCCGGAACTCAGCGATTACACTGGGCGCTGTGGTAGCCCTTTATTTAAAAATATAGATAAATAAGTCATCTTTACTGTGGGACCAATCATAGCCGTTATCGCGCACTGAAGAAGTAGCGCACTTTCAAGAACTATACGTCATTGACTTTCTAACGGTATCAATTCGCTTCAGTTACAACGGTTGCGTCACATATATTCGTACCAACGCGTATTTAGCGATATTTATCTGTTATTACTAGGTTGCATCGCTTTTAACAGTGAAACGATTGAATGTGGGACTTAATTGAACAAACTTTGGACTGTGACCTGATGAATGTGATTAATGAGACAATTGGACTCCAAGAAATAACATTCATCTTAATTTGACATGATTGCCGGAACTCAGCGTTTACACTGGGCGCTGTGGTAGCGCTTCATTTAAAAATTTAGATAAATAAGTCATTCTTTACCGTGGGACCAATCCTAGCCGTTATCGCGCGCTGTAGAAATAGCGACAGTTTCAAAAACTACATTTCATTGACTTTCTAACGGTATCAGTCCGTTTCAACTACAACAGTTGCGTCACATATTCGTACCAACATGTATTTAGTGATTGTTACCGATATTACTAAGTTGTATCGCCTTTAACAGTGAAACGATTGACTGCGGGACTTAATTGACCTAACTTTGGACTGTGACCTGATGAATGTGATAAATAAGACAATTGGGCTCTAAGAAGTAACATTCATCTTAATTTGACATGATTGCCGGAACTCAGCGATTACACTGGGCGCTGTGGTAGCGCTTCATTTAAAGTTTAGATAAATAAGTCATTCTTTACCGTGGGACCAATCCTAGCCCTTATCGCGCGCTGAAGAAATAGCGACAGTTTCAAAAACTACATTTCATTGACTTTTTAACGGTGTCAGTCCGTTTGAATTACAACGGTTGGGTCACATATTCGTATTAGCGATATTCTTCTGATATTACTAAGTTGCATCTCTTTTAACAATGAAACGATTTACTGTGGGACTTAATTGAACTAACTTTGGACTGTGACCTGATGAATGTGATAAATAAGACAATTGGACTCTAAGAAGTAACATTCATCTTAATTTGACATGATTGCGGAACTCAGCGATTACACTAAGCGCTGTGGTAGCGCTTCATTTAAAAATTTAGATAAATAAGTCATTCTTTACCGTGGGACCAATCCTAGCCGTTTTCGCGAGCTGAAGAAATAGCGACAGTTTCAAAAACTACATTTCATTTACTTTCTAAGGGTGTCAGTCCGCTTGAGTTACAATGGTTGGGTCACATATTCGTACCAACATGTATTTAGAGATTGTTACCCATATTACTAAGTTGTATCGCTTTTAACAGTGACACGATTGACTGTGGGACTTAATTGAACTAACTTTGGACTGTGACCTGATGAATGTGATAAATAAGACAATTGGACTCTAAGAAGTAACATTCATCTTAATTTGACATGATTGCCGGAACTCAGCGATTACACTGGGCGCTGTGGTAGCGCTTCATTTAAAGTTTAGATAAATAAGTCATTCTTTACCGTGGGACCAATCCTAGCCCTTATCGCGCGCTGAAGAAATAGCGACAGTTTCAAAAACTACATTTCATTGACTTTCTAACGGTGTCAGTCCGTTTGAATTACAACGGTTGGGTCACCTATTCTTATTAGCGATATTCTTCTGATATTACTAGGTTGCATCTCTTTTAACAATGAAACGATTTACTGTGGGACTTAATTGAACTAACTTTGAACTGTGACCTTATAAATGTGAGAAATGAGACAATTGGACTCCAAGAAATAACATTCTTCTTAATTTGACGTGATTGCCGGAACTCAGCGATTACACTGGGCGCTGTGGTAGCGCTTCATTTAAAAATTTTGATAAATAAGTCATTCTTTACCGTGGGACCAATCCTAGCCATTATCGCGCGCTGTAGAAATAGCGACAGTTTCAAAAACTACATTTCATTAACTTTCTAACGGTATCAGTCCGTTTCAACTACAACAGTTGCGTCACAAATTCGTTCCAACATGTATTTAGTGATTGTTACCCATATTACTAAGTTGTATCGCTTTTAACAGTGAAACGATTGACTGTGGGACTTAATTGAACTGTTTGTGGACTATGACCTTATAAATGTAATAAGTGAGACAATTGGACTCCAAGAAATAACATTTTTCTTAATTTGACATGATTGCCGGAACTCAGCGATTACACTGAGCGCTGGGGTAGGACTTAATTTAAAGATGTAGATAAATAAGTCATTTTGTACTGGGGGACCAATCCTAGCCGTTACCACGCACTGACGAATTAGTGACAGTTTCAAAACGTGCATTTCATTGACTTTCTAACGGTGTCAGTTCGTTTGAGTTACAACGGTTGCGTCACATATTCGTACCAACATGTATTTAGCGATATTTTTTTGATATTACTAGGTTGCATCGCTTTTAACAGGGAAACGATTGAATGTGGGACTTAATTGAACAGATTTTGGACTGTGACCTTATAAATGTTATAAAAGAGACAATTTGACTCCAAGAAATAGCATTCTTCTTAATTCGGCATGATTGCCGGAAGTCAGCGATTACACTGGGCGATGTGGTACTGCTTCATTTAAAAATTTAGATAAATAAGTCAATTTTTATTGTGGGACCAATCCTAGCCCTTAGCGCGCGCTGAAGAAATAGAGACAGTTTCAAATACTACATTTCATTGATTTTCTAACGGTATAAGTCCGTTTCAACTACAACAGTTGCGTCACCTATTCGTACCAACATGTATTTAGTGATTGTTACCCATATTACTAAGTTGTATCGCTTTTAACAGTGAAACGATTGACTGTGGGACTTAATTGAACTGATTTTGGACTATGACTTTATAAATGTAATAAGTGAGACAATTGGACTCCAAGAAATAACATTTTTCGTAATTTGACATGATTGACGGAACTCAGCGATTACACATGAGCGCTGGGGTAGGACTTAATTTAAAAATGTAGATAAATAAGTCATTTTGTACTGGGGGACCAAACATAGCCGTTATCACGCACTGACGAAATAGTGACAGTTTCAAAACGTGCATTTCATTGACTTTCTAACGGTGTCAGTTCGTTTGAGTTACAACGGTTGGGTCACATATTCGTACCATCATGTATTTAGCGATATTTATATGTTATTACTAGGTTGCATCGCTTTTAACAGGGAAACGATTGAATGTGGGACTTAATTGAACTAACTTTGGACTGTGACCTGATGAAAGTGATTAATGAGACAATTGGACTTTAAGAAATAACATTCATCTTAATTTGACATGATTGCCGGAACTCAGCGATTACACTGGGCGCTGTGGTAGCGCTTCATTTAAAAATTTAGATAAATAAGTCATTCTTTACCGTGGGACCAATCCTAGCCGTTTTCGCGAGCTGAAGAAATAGCGACAGTTTCAAAAACTACATTTCATTTACTTTCTAAGGGTGTCAGTCCGTTTGAGTTACAATGGTTGGGTCACATATTCGTACCAACATGTATTTTGCGATATTTTTCTGATATTACTAGATTGCATCGGTTTTAGCAATGAAACGATTGACTGTGGGACTTAATTGAACAAACTTTAGACTGTGACCTGATAAATGTGAGAAATGAGACAATTGGACTCCAAGAAATAACATTCTTCTTATTTTGACGTGATTGCCGGAACTCAGCGATTACACTGGGCGCTGTGGTAGCGCTTCATTTAAAAATTTAGATAAATAAGTCATTCTTTACCGTGGGACCAATCCTAGCCATTATCGCGCGCTGTAGAAATAGCGACAGTTTCAAAAACTACATTTCATTAACTTTCTAACGGTATCAGTCCGTTTCAACTACAACAATTGCGTCACATATTCGTTCCAACATGTATTTCGTGATTGTTACCCATATTACTAAGTTGTATCGCTTTTAACAGTGAAACGATTGACTGTGGGACTTAATTGAACTGATTTTGGACTATGACCTTATAAATGTAATAAGTGAGACAATTGGACTCCAAGAAATAACATTTTTCTTAATTTGACATGATTGCCGGAACTCAGCGATTACACTGAGCGCTGGGGTAGGACTTAATTTAAAAATGTAGATAAATAAGTCATTTTGTACTGGGGGACCAATCCTAGCCGTTATCACGCACTGACGAATTAGTGACAGTTTCAAAACGTGCATTTCATTGACTTTCTAACGGTGTCAGTTCGTTTGAGTTACAACGGTTGGGTCACATATTCGTACCATCATGTATTTAGCGATATTTATATGTTATTACTAGGTTGCATCGCTTTTAACAGGGAAACGATTGAATGTGGGACTTAATTGACTTAACTTTGGACTGTGACCTGATAAATGTGATAAATGAGACATTTGGACTCCAAGATAAAACATTCTTCTTAATTTGACATGATTGCGGAACTCAGCGATTACACTGGGCGCTGTGGTAACGCTTCATTTAAAAATTTAGATAAATACTTTATTCTTTACCGTGGGACCAATCCTAGCCGTTATCGCGAGCTGAAGAAATGGCGACAGTTTCAAAAACTACAATTCATTGACTTTCTAACGGTATTAATCCGTTTCAGTTACAACGGTTGCGTCACATATTCGTACCAACATGTATTTAGCGATATTTTTTTCATATTACTAGGTTGCATCGCTTTTAACATTGAAACGATTGACTGTGGGACTTAATTGAACTGATTTTGGACTGTGATCTTATAAATGTTATAAAAGAGACAATTTGACTCCAAGAAATAGCATTCTTCTTAATTTGGCATGATTGCCGGAAGTCAGCGATTACACTGGGCGATGTGGTACTGCTTCATTTAAAAATTTAGATAAATAAGTCAATTTTTATTGTGGGACCAATCCTAGCCCTTAGCGCGCGCTGAAGAAATAGAGACAGTTTCAAATACTACATTTCATTGATTTTCTAACGGTATAAGTCCGTTTCAACTACAACAGTTGCGTCACCTATTCGTACCAACATGTATTTAGTGATTGTTACCCATATTACTAATTGTATCGCTTTTAACAGTGAAACGATTGACTGTGGGACTTAATTGAACTGATTTTCGACTATGACCTTATAAATGTAATAAGTGAGACAATTGGACTCCAAGAAACACAATTTTTCGTAATTTGACATGATTGCCGGAACTCAGCGATTACACTGAGCGCTGAGGTAGGACTTAATTTAAAAATGTAGATAAATAAGTCATTTTGTACTGGGGGACCAATCCTAGCCGTTATCACGCACTGACGAATGAGTGACAGTTTCAAAACGTGCATTTCATTGACTTTCTAACGGTGTCAGTTCGTTTGAGTTACAACGGTTGGGTCACATATTCGTACCATCATGTATTTAGCGATATTTATATGTTATTACTAGGTAGCATCACTTTTAACAGGGAAACGATTGAATGTGGGACTTAATTGAACTAACTTTGGACTGTGACCTGATGAAAGTGATTAATGAAACAATTGGACTCCAAGAAATAACATTCATCTTAATTTGACATGATTGCCGGAACCCAGCGATTACACTGGGCGCTGTGGTAGCGCTTCATTTAAAAATTTAGATAAATAAGTCATTCTTTACCGTGGGAACAATCCTAGCCCTTAGCGCGCTGAAGAAATAGAGACAGTTTCAAATACTACATTTCATTGATTTTCTAACGGTATCAGTCGGTTTCAACTACAACAGTTGCGTCACCTATTCGTACCAACATGTATTTTGTGACTGTTACCCATATTACTAAGTTGTATCGCTTTTAACAGTGAAACGATTGACTGTGGGACTTAATTGAATTGATTTTGGCCTATGACGTTATAAATGTGATAATTGAGACAATTGGACTCCAAGAAATAACATTTTTCTTAATTTGACATGGTTGCCGGAACTCAGCGATTTCACTGGGCGCTGTGGTAGCGCTTCATTTAAAAATTTAGATAAATAAGTCAATTTTTTTTGTGGGACCAATCCTAGCCCTTAGCGCGCGCTGAAGAAATAGAGAAAGTTTCAAATACTACATTTCATTGATTTTCTAACGGTATCAGTCCGTTTGAGTTACAACGGTTGCGTCACATATTCGTACCAACATGTAATTAGCGATATTTATCTGTTATTATTAGGTTGCGTAGCTTTTAACAGTGAAACGAATGAATGCTGGACTTAATTGAACTAACTTTGGACTGTGACCTGATGAATGTGATAAATAAGACAATTGGACTCTAAGAAGTAACATTCATCTTAATTTGACATGATTGCCGGAACTCAGCGATTACACTGGGCGCTGTGGTAGCGCTTCATTAAAAATTTAGATAAATAAATCATTCTTTACCGTGGGACAAATCCTAGCCCTTATCGCGCGCTGAAGAAATAGCGACAGTTTCAAAAACTACATTTCATTGACTTTCTAACGGTGTCAGTCCGCTTGAGTTACAACGGTTGGGTCACATATTCGTATTAGTGATATTCTTCTGATATTACTAGGTTGCTTTCTTTTTAACAATGAAACGATTTACTGTGGCACTTAATTGAACTAACTTTGGACTGTGACCTGATAAATGTGATAAATGAGACATTTGGACTGCAAGAAATAAGATTCTTCTTAAATTGACGTGATTGTCGGAACTCAGCGATTACACTGGGCGCTGTGGTAGCGCTTCATTTGAAAATTTAAATAAATAAGTCATTTTTACTGTGAGACCAATCCCAGCCGTGATCGTGCGCTGAAGAAATAGCGACAGTTTTAGAAACTACATTTCATTGACTTTCTAACGGTATCAATCCGCTTCAGTTACAACGGTTGCGTCACATATTCGTACCAACATGTATTTAGCGATATCTTTTTCATATTACTAGGTTGCATCGCTTTTAACAGTGAAACGATTGACTGTGGGACTTAATTGAACTGATTTTGGACTGTGACCTTATAAATGTTATAAGTGAGACAATTTGACTCCAAGAAATAACATTCTTCTTAATTTGACATGATTGCCGGAAGTCAGCGTTTACACTGGGCGCTGTGGTAGCGCTTCATTTAAAAATTTAGATAAATAAGTCAATTTTTTTTGTGGGACCAATCCTAGCCCTTAGCGCGCGCTGAAGAAATAGAGACAGTTTCAAATACTACATTTCATTGATTTTCTAACGGTATCAGTCCGTTTCAACTACAACAGTTGCGTCACATATTCGTACCAACATATATTTAGTGATTGTTACCGATATTACTAAGTTGTATCGCTTTTAACAGTGAAACGATTGACTGTGGGACTTAATTGAACTGATTTTGGACTATGACCTTATAAATGTAATAATTGAGACAATTGGACTCCAAGAAAGAACATTTTTCTTAATTTGATATGATTGCCGGAACTCAGCGATTACACTGAGCGCTGGGGTTGCACTTAATTTAAAAATTTAGATAAATAAGTCATTTTTACTGTGAGACCAATCCCAGCCGTTATCGTGCGCTGAAGAAATAGCGACAGTTTTAGAAACTACATTTCATTGACTTTCTAACGGTATCAATCCGCTTCAGTTACAACGGTTGCGTCACATATTCGTACCAACATGTATTTAGCGATATCTTTTTCATATTACTAGGTTGCATCGCTTTTAACAGTGAAACGATTGACTGTGGGACTTAATTGAACTGATTTTGGACTGTGACCTTATAAATGTTATAAGTGAGACAATTTGACTCCAAGAAATAACATTCTTCTTAATTTGACATGATTGCCGGAAGTCAGCGTTTACACTGGGCGCTGTGGTAGCGCTTCATTTAAAAATTTAGATAAATAAGTCAATTTTTTTTGTGGGACCAATCCTAGCCCTTAGCGCGCGCTGAAGAAATAGAGACAGTTTCAAATACTACATTTCATTGATTTTCTAACGGTATCAGTCCGTTTCAACTACAACAGTTGCGTCACATATTCGTACCAACATATATTTAGTGATTGTTACCGATAATACTAAGTTGTATCGCTTTTAACAGTGAAACGATTGACTGTGGGACTTAATTGAACTGATTTTGGACTATGACCTTATAAATGTAATAAGTGAGACAATTGGACTCCAAGAAATAACATTTTTCTTAATTTGATATGATTGCCGGAACTCAGCGATTACACTGAGCGCTGGGGTAGCACTTAATTTAAAAATTTAGATAAATAAGTCATTCTTTACCGTGGGACCAATCCTAGCTGTTATCGCGCGCTGACGAATTAGTGACAGTTTCAAAAATTGCATTTCATTGACTTTCTAACGGTGTCAGTTCGTTTGAGTTACAACGGTTGGGTCACATATTCGTATTAGCGATATTCTTCTGATATTACTAGGTTGCATCGCTTTTAACAATGAAACGATTTACTGTGGGACTTAATTGAACTAAATTTAGACTGTGACCTGATAAATGTGATAAATGAGACATTTGGACTCCAAGAAATAACATTCTTCTTAATTTGACATGATTGCCGGAAGTCAGCGATTACACTGGGTGCTGTGGTACCGCTTCAGTTAAAAATTTAGATAAATAAGTCAATTCTTACTGTGGGACCTATCCTAGCCGTTATTGCGCGCTGACAAATTAGCGACAGTTTCAAAAAGTGCATTTAATTGACTTTCTAACGGTGTCAGTTCGTTTGAGTTACAACGGTTGCGTCACATATTCGTACCAACATGTAATTAGCGATATTTATCTGTTATTACTAGGTTGCATCGCTTTTAACAGTGAAACGAATGAATGCTGGACTTAATTGAACTAACTTTGGACTGTGACCTGATGAATGTGATAAATAAGACAATTGGACTCCAAGAAATAACATTCTTCTTAATTTGACGTGATTGCCGGAACTCAGCGATTACACTGGTCGCTGTGGTAGCCCTTAATAAAAAAATTTAGATAAATAAGTGATTTTTTACTGTGGGACCAATCCTAACCGTTATCCCGCGCTAAAGAAATAGAGATAGTTTCAAAAACTACATTTCATTGACTTTCTAACGGTATCAATCCGCTTCAGTTACAACGGTTGCGTCACATATTCGTACCAACATGTATTTAGCGATGCTTTTTTCATATTACTAGGTTGCATCGCTTTTAACAGTGAAACGATTGACTGTGGCACTTAATTGAACTGATTTTGGACTGTGACCTTACAAATGTTATAAGTGAGACAATTTGACTCCAAGAAATAACATTCTTCTTAATTTGACATGATTGCCGGAAGTCAGCGTTTACACTGGGCGCTGTGGTAGCGCTTCATTTAAAAATTTAGATAAATAAGTCAATTTTTTTTGTGGGACCAATCCTAGCCCTTAGCGCGCGCTGAAGAAATAGAGACAGTTTCAAATACTACATTTCATTGATTTTCTAACGGTATCAGTCCGTTTCAACTACAACAGTTGCGTCACATATTCGTACCAACATATATTTAGTGATTGTTACCGATATTACTAAGTTGTATCGCTTTTAACAGTGAAACGATTGATTGTGGGACTTAATTGAACTGATTTTGGACTATGACCTTATAAATGTAATAAGTGAGACAATTGGACTCCAAGAAATAACATTTTTCTTAATTTGACATGATTGCCGGAACTCAGCGATTACACTGAGCGCTGGGGTAGCACTTAATTTAAAAATCTAGATAAATAAGTCATTCTTTACCGTGGGACCAATCCTAGCCGTTATCGTGCGCTGTAGAAATAGCGACAGTTTCAAAAACTACATTTCATTGACTTTCTAACAGTATCAATCCGTTTGTGTTACAACAGTTGAGTCACATATTCGTACCAACATGTATTTCGTGATATCTTTCCGGTATTACTAGGTTGTATCGCATTTAACAGTGAATCGATTGACTGTGGGACTTAATTGAACTGATTTTGGGCTGTGACCTTATAAATGTAAAAGTGAGACAATTGGACTCCAAGAAATAACATTCTTCTTAATTTGACATGATAGCCGGAATTCAGCGATTACACTTAGCGCTGGGGTAGCACTTAATTTAAAAATGTAGATAAATAAGCCATTTTGTACTGGGGGACCAATCCTAGCCGTTATCACGCGCTGACGAATTAGTGACAGTTTCAAAAATTGCATTTCATTGACTTTCTAACGGTGTCAGTTCGTTTGAGTTACAACGGTTGGGTCACATATTCGTATTAGCGATATTCTTCTGATATTACTAGGTTGCATCGCTTTTAACAATGAAACGAGTTACTGTTGGACTTAATTGAACTAAATATAGACTGTGACCTGATAAATGTGATAAATGAGACATTTGGACTCCAAGAAATAACATTCTTCTTAATTTGACATGATTGCCGGAAGTCAGCGATTACACTGGGTGCTGTGGTACCGCTTCAGTTAAAAATTTAGATAAATAAGGCAATTCTTACTGTGGGACCTATCCTAGCCGTTATTGCGCGCTGACAAATTAGCGACAGTTTCAAAAAGTGCATTTAATTGACTTTCTAACGGTGTCAGTTCGTTTGAGTTACAACGGTTGCGTCACATATTCGTACCAACATGTAATTAGCGATATTTATCTGTTATTACTAGGTTGCATCGCTTTTAACAGTGAAACGAATGAATGCTGGACTTAATTGAACTAACTTTGGACTGTGACCTGATGAATGTGATAAATAAGACAATTGGACTCCAAGAAATAACATTCTTCTTAATTTGACGTGATTGCCGGAACTCAGCGATTACACTGGGCGCTGTGGTAGCCCTCCATTAAAAAATTTAGATAAATAAGTGATTTTTTACTGTGGGACCAATCCTAACCGTTATCCCGCGCTAAAGAAATAGAGACAGTTTCAAAAACTACATTTCATTGACTTTCTAACGGTATCAATCCGCTTCAGTTACAACGGTTGCGTCACATATTCGTACCAACATGTATTTAGCGATACTTTTTTCATATTACTAGGTTGCATCGCTTTTAACAGTGAAACGATTGACTGTGGCACTTAATTGAACTGATTTTGGACTGTGACCTTACAAATGTTATAAGTGAGACAATTTGACTCCAAGAAATAACATTCTTCTTAATTTGACATGATTGCCGGAAGTCAGCGTTTACACTGGGCGCTGTGGTAGCGCTTCATTTAAAAATTTAGATAAATAAGTCAATTTTTTTTGTAGGACCAATCCTAGCCCTTAGCGCGCGCCGAAGAAATAGAGACAGTTTCAAATACTACATTTCATTGATTTTCTAACGGTATCAGTCCGTTTCAACTACAACAGTTGCGTCACATATTCGTACCAACATATATTTAGTGATTGTTACCGATATTACTAAGTTGTATCGCTTTTAACAGTGAAACGATTGACTGTGGGACTTAATTGAACTGATTTTGGACTATGACCTTATAAATGTAATAAGTGAGACAATTGGACTCCAAGAAATAACATTTTTCTTAATTTGACATGATTGCCGGAACTCAGCGATTACACTGAGCGCTGGGGTAGCACTTAATTTAAAAATCTAGATAAATAAGTCATTCTTTACCGTGGGACCAATCCTAGCCGTTATCGTGCGCTGTAGGAATAGCGACAGTTTCAAAAACTACATTTCATTGACTTTCTAACAGTATCAATCCGTTTGTGTTACAACAGTTGAGTCACATATTCGTACCAACATGTATTTCGTGATATCTTTCCGGTATTACTAGGTTGTATCGCATTTAACAGTGAATCGATTGACTGTGGGACTTAATTGAACTGATTTTGGGCTGTGACCTTATAAATGTAAAAGTGAGACAATTGGACTCCAAGAAATAACATTCTTCTTAATTTGACATGATAGCCGGATTTCAGCGATTACACTTAGCGCTGGGGTAGCACTTAATTTAAAAATGTAGATAAATAAGCCATTTTGTACTGGGGGACCAAACCTAGCTGTTATCGCGCGCTGACGAATTAGCGACAGTTTCAAAAATTGCATTTTATTGACTTTCTAACGGTGTCAGGTCGTTTGAGTTACAACGGTTGGGTCACATATTTGTATTAGCGATATTCTTCTGATATTACTAGGTTGCATCGCTTTTAACAATGAAACGATTTACTGTGGGACTTAATTGAACTAACTTTGGACTGTGACCTGATAAATGTGATAAATGAGACATTTGGACTCCAAGAAATAACATTCTTCTTAATTTGACATAATTGCCGGAAGTCAGCGATTACACTGGGCGCTGTGATAGCCCTCCATTAAAAAATTTAGATAAATAAGTGAGTTTTTACTGTGGGACCAATCCTAGCCGTTATCCCGCGCTAAAGAAATAGAGACAGTTTCGAAAACTACATTTCATTGACTTTCTAACGGTATCAGTCCGTTTCAACTACAACAGTTGAGTCACATATTCGTACCAACATGTATTTAGTGATTGTTACCCATATTACTAAGTTGTATCGCTTTTAACAGTGAAACGATTGACTGTGGGACTTAATTGAACTGATTTTGGACTATGACCTTATAAATGTAATAAGTGAGACAATTGGACTCCAAGAAATAACATTTTTCTTAATTTGACATGATAGCCGGAATTCAGCGATTACACTTAGCGCTGGGGTAGCACTTAATTTAAAAATGTAGATAAATAAGCCATTTTGTACTGGGGGACCAAACCTAGCTGTTATCGCGCGCTGACGAATTAGCGACAGTTTCAAAAATTGCATTTTATTGACTTTCTAACGGTGTCAGGTCGTTTGAGTTACAACGGTTGGGTCACATATTTGTATTAGCGATATTCTTCTGATATTACTAGGTTGCATCGCTTTTAACAATGAAACGATTTACTGTGGGACTTAATTGAACTAACTTTGGACTGTGACCTGATAAATGTGATAAATGAGACATTTGGACTCCAAGAAATAACATTCTTCTTAATTTGACATAATTGCCGGAAGTCAGCGATTACACTGGGCGCTGTGATAGCCCTCCATTAAAAAATTTAGATAAATAAGTGAGTTTTTACTGTGGGACCAATCCTAGCCGTTATCCCGCGCTAAAGAAATAGAGACAGTTTCGAAAACTACATTTCATTGACTTTCTAACGGTATCAGTCCGTTTCAACTACAACAGTTGCGTCACATATTCGTACCAACATGTATTTAGTGATTGTTACCCATATTACTAAGTTGTATCGCTTTTAACAGTGAAACGATTGACTGTGGGACTAAATTGCACTGATTTTGGACTATGACCTTATAAATGTAATAAGTGAGACAATTGGACTCCAAGAAATAACATTTTTCTTAATTTGACATGATAGCCGGAATTCAGCGATTACACTTAGCGCTGGGGTAGCACTTAATTTAAAAATGTAGATAAATAAGCCATTTTGTACTGGGGGACCAATCCTAGCTGTTATCGCGCGCTGACGAATTAGTGACAGTTTCAAAAATTGCATTTCATTGACTTTCTAACGGTGTCAGTTCGTTTGAGTTACAACGGTTGGGTCACATATTCGTATTAGCGATATTCTTCTGATATTACTAGGTTGCATCGCTTTTAACAATGAAACGATTTACTGTGGGACTTAATTGAACTAAATTTGGACTGTGACCTGATAAATGTGATAAATGAGACATTTGGACTCCAAGAAATAACATTCTTCTTAATTTGACATGATTGCCGGAAGTCAGCGATTACACTGGGCGCTGTGGTAGCCCTCCATTAAAAAATTTAGATAAATAAGTGATTTTTTACTGTGGGACCAATCCTAGCCGTTATCCCGCGCTAAAGAAATAGAGACAGTTTCATAAACTACATTTCATTGACTTTCTAACAGTATCAATCCGTTTGTGTTACAACAGTTGAGTCACATATTCGTACCAACATGTATTTCGTGATATCTTTCCGATATTACTAGGTTGTATCGCATTTAACAGTGAATCGATTGACTGTGGGACTTAATTGAACTGATTTTGGGCTGTGACCTTATAAATGTAAAAGTGAGACAATTGGACTCCAAGAAATAACATTCTTCTTAATTTGACGTGATTGCCGGAACTCAGCGATTACACTGGGCGCTGAGGTAGCCCCCAATTAAAAAATTTAGATAAATAAGTGATTTTTTACTGTGGGACCAATCCTAACCGTTATCCCGCGCTAAAGAAATAGAGACAGTTTCAAAAACTACATTTCATTGACTTTCTAACGGTGTCAATCCGCTTCAGTTACAACGGTTGCGTCACATATTCGTACCAACATGTATTTAGCGATATTTTTTTCATATTACTAGGTTGCATCGCTTTTAACAGTGAAACGATTGACTGTGGGACTTAATTGAACTGTTTTTGGACTGTGACCTTACAAATGTTATAAGTGAGACAATTTGACTCCAAGAAATAACATTCTTCTTAATTTGACATGATTGCCGGAAGTCAGCGATTACACTGGGCGCTGTGATAGCCCTCCATTAAAAAAATTTAGATAAATAAGTGATTTTTTATTGTGGGACCAATCCTAGCCGTTATCCCGCACTAAAGAAATAGAGACAGTTTCGAAAACTACATTTCATTGACTTTCTAACGGTATCAGTCCGTTTCAACTACAACAGTTGCGTCACATATTCGTACCAACATGTATTTAGTGATTGTTACCGATATTACTAAGTTGTATCGCTTTTAGCAGTGAAACGATTGACTGTGGGACTTAATTGAACTGATTTTGGACTATGACCTTATAAATGTAATAAGTGAGACAATTGGACTCCAAGAAATAACATTTTTCTTAATTTGACATGATAGCCGGAATTCAGCGATTACACTTAGCGCTGGGGTAGCACTTAATTTAAAAATGTAGATAAATAAGCCATTTTGTACTGGGGGACCAAACCTAGCTGTTATCGCGCGCTGACGAATTAGCGACAGTTTCAAAAATTGCATTTTATTGACTTTCTAACGGTGTCAGGTCGTTTGAGTTACAACGGTTGGGTCACATATTTGTATTAGCGATATTCTTCTGATATTACTAGGTTGCATCGCTTTTAACAATGAAACGATTTACTGTGGGACTTAATTGAACTAACTTTGGACTGTGACCTGATAAATGTGATAAATGAGACATTTGGACTCCAAGAAATAACATTCTTCTTAATTTGACATAATTGCCGGAAGTCAGCGATTACACTGGGCGCTGTGATAGCCCTCCATTAAAAAATTTAGATAAATAAGTGAGTTTTTACTGTGGGACCAATCCTAGCCGTTATCCCGCGCTAAAGAAATAGAGACAGTTTCGAAAACTACATTTCATTGACTTTCTAACGGTATCAGTCCGTTTCAACTACAACAGTTGCGTCACATATTCGTACCAACATGTATTTAGTGATTGTTACCCATATTACTAAGTTGTATCGCTTTTAACAGTGAAACGATTGACTGTGGGACTAAATTGCACTGATTTTGGACTATGACCTTATAAATGTAATAAGTGAGACAATTGGACTCCAAGAAATAACATTTTTCTTAATTTGACATGATAGCCGGAATTCAGCGATTACACTTAGCGCTGGGGTAGCACTTAATTTAAAAATGTAGATAAATAAGCCATTTTGTACTGGGGGACCAATCCTAGCTGTTATCGCGCGCTGACGAATTAGTGACAGTTTCAAAAATTGCATTTCATTGACTTTCTAACGGTGTCAGTTCGTTTGAGTTACAACGGTTGGGTCACATATTCGTATTAGCGATATTCTTCTGATATTACTAGGTTGCATCGCTTTTAACAATGAAACGATTTACTGTGGGACTTAATTGAACTAAATTTGGACTGTGACCTGATAAATGTGATAAATGAGACATTTGGACTCCAAGAAATAACATTCTTCTTAATTTGACATGATTGCCGGAAGTCAGCGATTACACTGGGCGCTGTGGTAGCCCTCCATTAAAAAATTTAGATAAATAAGTGATTTTTTACTGTGGGACCAATCCTAGCCGTTATCCCGCGCTAAAGAAATAGAGACAGTTTCATAAACTACATTTCATTGACTTTCTAACAGTATCAATCCGTTTGTGTTACAACAGTTGAGTCACATATTCGTACCAACATGTATTTCGTGATATCTTTCCGATATTACTAGGTTGTATCGCATTTAACAGTGAATCGATTGACTGTGGGACTTAATTGAACTGATTTTGGGCTGTGACCTTATAAATGTAAAAGTGAGACAATTGGACTCCAAGAAATAACATTCTTCTTAATTTGACGTGATTGCCGGAACTCAGCGATTACACTGGGCGCTGAGGTAGCCCCCAATTAAAAAATTTAGATAAATAAGTGATTTTTTACTGTGGGACCAATCCTAACCGTTATCCCGCGCTAAAGAAATAGAGACAGTTTCAAAAACTACATTTCATTGACTTTCTAACGGTGTCAATCCGCTTCAGTTACAACGGTTGCGTCACATATTCGTACCAACATGTATTTAGCGATATTTTTTTCATATTACTAGGTTGCATCGCTTTTAACAGTGAAACGATTGACTGTGGGACTTAATTGAACTGTTTTTGGACTGTGACCTTACAAATGTTATAAGTGAGACAATTTGACTCCAAGAAATAACATTCTTCTTAATTTGACATGATTGCCGGAAGTCAGCGATTACACTGGGCGCTGTGATAGCCCTCCATTAAAAAAATTTAGATAAATAAGTGATTTTTTATTGTGGGACCAATCCTAGCCGTTATCCCGCACTAAAGAAATAGAGACAGTTTCGAAAACTACATTTCATTGACTTTCTAACGGTATCAGTCCGTTTCAACTACAACAGTTGCGTCACATATTCGTACCAACATGTATTTAGTGATTGTTACCGATATTACTAAGTTGTATCGCTTTTAGCAGTGAAACGATTGACTGTGGGACTTAATTGAACTGATTTTGGACTATGACCTTATAAGTGTAATAAGTGAGACAATTGGACTCCAAGAAATAACATTTTTCTTAATTTGACATGATAGCCGGAATTCAGCGATTACACTTAGCGCTGGGGTAGCACTTAATTTAAAAATGTAGATAAATAAGCCATTTTGTACTGGGGGACCAATCCTAGCTGTTATCGCGCGCTGACGAATTAGTGACAGTTTCAAAAATTGCATTTCATTGACTTTCTAACGGTGTCAGTTCGTTTGAGTTACAACGGTTGGGTCACATATTCGTATTAGCGATATTCTTCTGATATTACTAGGTTGTATCGCTTTTAACAGTGAAACGATTGACTGTGGGACTTAATTGAACTGATTTTGGACTATGACCTTATAAATGTAATAAGTGAGACAATTGGACTCCATGAAATAACATTTTTCTTAATTTGACATGATTGCCGGAACTCAGCGATTACACTGAGCGCTGGGGTAGCACTTAATTTAAAAATCTAGATAAATAACTCATTCTTTACCGTGGGACCAATCCTAGCCGTTATCGTGCGCTGTAGAAATAGCGACAGTTTCAAAAACTACATTTCATTGACTTTCTAACGGTATCAGTCCGTTTCAACTACAACAATTGCGTCACATATTCGTACCAACAAGTATCTAGTGATTGTTACCGATATTACTAAGTTGTATCGCTTTTAACAGTGAAACGATTGACTGTGGGACTTAATTGAACTGATTTTGGACTATGACCTTATAAATGTAATAAGTGAGACAACTGGACTCCAAGAAATAACATTTTTCTTAATTTGACATGATAGCCGGATTTCAGCGATTACACTTAGCGCTGGGGTAGCACTTAATTTAAAAATGTAGATAAATAAGCCATTTTGTACTGGGGGACCAATCCTAGCTGTTATCGCGCGCTGACGAATTAGCGACAGTTTCAAAAATTGCATTTTATTGACTTTCTAACGGTGTCAGTTCGTTTGAGTTACAACGGTTGGGTCACATATTCGTATTAGCGATATTCTTCTGATATTACTAGGTTGCATCGCTTTTAACAATGAAACGATTTACTGTGGGACTTAATTGAACTAACTTTGGACTGTGACCTGATAAATGTGATAAATGAGACATTTGGACTCCAAGAAATAACATTCTTCTTAATTTGACATGATTGCCGGAAGTCAGCGATTACACTGGGCGCTGTGATAGCCCTCCATTAAAAAATTTAGATAAATAAGTGATTTTTTATTGTGGGACCAATCCTAGCCGTTATCCCGCGTAAAGAAATAGAGACAGTTTCGAAAACTACATTTCATTGACTTTCTAACAGTATCAATCCGTTTGTGTTACAACAGTTGAGTCACATATTCGTACCAACATGTATTTCGTGATATCTTTCCGGTATTACTAGGTTGTATCGCATTTAACAGTGAATCGATTGACTGTGGGACTTAATTGAACTGATTTTGGGCTGTGACCTTATAAATGTAAAAGTGAGACAATTGGACTCCAAGAAATAACATTCTTCTTAATTTGACGTGATTGCCGGAACTCAGCGATTACACTGGGTGCTGTGGTACCGCTTCAGTTAAAAATTTAGATAAATAAGTCAATTCTAACTGTGGGACCTATCCTAGCCGTTATCGCGCGCTGAAAAATTAGCGACAGTTTCAAAAAGTGCTTTTAATTGACTTTCTAACGGTGTTAGTTCGTTTGAGTTACAACGGTTGCGTCACATATTCGTATTAGCGATATTCTTCTGATATTACTAGGTTGCATCGCTTTTAACAATGAAACGATTTACTGTGGGACTTAATTAAACTAACTTTGGACTGTGACCTGATAAATGTGATAAATGAGACATTTGGACTCCAAGAAATAACATTCTTCTTAATTTGACATGATTGCCGGAAGTCAGCGATTACACTGGGCGCTGTGGTGGGCCTCCATTAAAAAATTTAGATAAATAAGTGATTTTTCACTGTGGGACCAATCCTAGCCCTTAGCGCGCGCTGAAGAAATAGAGACAGTTTCAAATACTACATTTCATTGGTTTTCTAACGGTATCAGTCCGTTTCAACTGCAACAGTTGCGTCACATATTCGTACCAACATGTATTTAGTGATGGTTACCGATATTACTAAGTTGTATCGCTTTTAACAGTGAAACGATTGACTGTGGGACTTAATTGAACTGATTTTGGACTATGACCTTATAAATGTAATAAGTGAGACAATTGGACTCCAAGAAATAACATTTTTCTTAATTTGACATGATTGCCGGATTCCAGCGATTACACTTAGCGCTGGGGTAGCACTTAATTTAAAAATGTAGATAAATAAGCCATTTTGTACTGGGGGACCAATCCTAGCTGTTATCGCGCGCTGACGAATTAGCGACAGTTTCAAAAATTGCATTTTATTGACTTTCTAACGGTGTCAGTTCGTTTGAGTTACAACGGTTGGGTCACATATTCGTATTAGCGATATTCTTCTAATATTACTAGGTTGCATCGCTTTTAACAATGAAACGATTTACTGTGGGACTTAATTGAACTAACTTTGGACTGTGACCTGATAAATGTGATAAATGAGACATTTGGACTCCAAGAAATAACATTCTTCTTAATTTGACATGATTGCCGGAAGTCAGCGATTACACTGGGCGCTGTGGTAGCCCTCCATTAAAAAATTTAGATAAATAAGTGATTTTTTACTGTTGGACCAATCCTAGCCGTTATCCCACGCTAAAGAAATAGAGACAGTTTCAAAAACTACATATCATTGACTTTCTAAGGGTATCAGTCCGTTTCAACTACAACTGTTGCGTCACATATTCGTACCAACATGTATTTAGTGATTGTTACCGATATTACTAAGTTGTATCGCTTTTAACAGTGAAACGATTGACTGTGGGACTTAATTGAACTGATTTTGGACTATGACCTTATAAATGTAATAAGTGAGACAATTGGACTCCAAGAAATAATATTTTTCTTAATTTGACATGATAGCCGGATTTCAGCCATTACACTTAGCGCTGGGGTAGCACTTAATTTAAAAATGTAGATAAATAAGCCATTTTGTACTGGGGGACCAATCCTAGCTGTTATCGCGCGCTGACGAATTAGCGACAGTTTCAAAAATTGCATTTTATTGACTTTCTAACGGTGTCAGTTCGTTTGAGTTACAACGGTTGGGTCACATATTCGTATTAGCGATATTCTTCTGATATTACTAGGTTGCATCGCTTTTAACAATGAAACGATTTACTGTGGGACTTAATTGAACTAACTTTGGACTGTGACCTGATAAATGTGATAAATGAGACATTTGGACTCCAAGAAATAACATTCTTCTTAATTTGACATGATTGCCGGAAGTCAGCGATTACACTGGGCGCTGTGGTAGCCCTCCATTAAAAAATTTAGATAAATAAGTGATTTTTTACTGTGGGACCAATCCTAGCCGTTATCCCACGCTAAAGAAATAGAGACAGTTTCGAAAACTACATATCATTGACTTTCTAAGGGTATCAGTCCGTTTCAACTACAACAGTTGCGTCACATATTCGTACCAACATGTATTTAGTGATTGTTACCGATATTACTAAGTTGTATCGCTTTTAACAGTGAAACGATTGACTGTGGGACTTAATTGAACTGATTTTGGACTATGACCTTATAAATGTAATAAGTGAGACAATTGGACTCCAAGAAATAACATTTTTCTTAATTTGACATGATAGCCGGAATTCAGCGATTACACTTAGCGCTGGGGTAGCACTTAATTTAAAAATGTAGATAAATAAGCCATTTTGTACTGGGGGACCAATCCTAGCTGTTATCGCGCGCTGACAAATTAGTGACAGTTTCAAGAATTGCATTTCATTGACTTTCTAACGGTGTCAGTTCGTTTGAGTTACAACGGTTGGGTCACATATTCGTATTAGCGATATTCTTCTGATATTACTAGGTTGCATCGCTTTTAACAAGGAAACGATTTACTGTGGGACTTAATTGAACTAACTTTGGACTGTGACCTGATAAATGTGATAAATGAGACATTTGGACTCCAAGAAATAACATTCATCTTAATTTGACATGATTGCCTGAAGTCAGCGATTACACTGGGCGCTGTGGTAGCCCTCCATTAAAAAATTTAGATAAATAAGTGATTTTTTACTGTGGGACCAAACCTAGCCGTTATCCCGCGCTAAAGAAATAGAGACAGTTTCGAAAACTACATTTCATTGACTTTCTAACGGTATCAGTCCGTTTCAACTACAACAGTTGCGTCACATATTCGTACCAACATGTATTTAGTGATTGTTACCGATATTACTAAGTTGTATCGCTTTTAACAGTGAAACGATTGACTGTGGGACTTAATTGAACTGATTTTGGACTATGACCTTATAAATGTAATAAGTGAGACAATTGGACTCCAAGAAATAACATTTTTCTTAATTTGACATGATAGCCGGATTTCAGCCATTACACTTAGCGCTGGGGTAGCACTTAATTTAAAAATGTAGATAAATAAGCCATTTTGTACTGGGGGACCAATCCTAGCTGTTATCGCGCGCTGACGAATTAGCGACAGTTTCAAAAATTGCATTTTATTGACTTTCTAACGGTGTCAGTTCGTTTGAGTTACAACGGTTGGGTCACATATTCGTATTAGCGATATTCTTCTGATATTACTAGGTTGCATCGCTTTTAACAATGAAACGATTTACTGTGGGACTTAATTGAACTAACTTTGGACTGTGACCTGATAAATGTGATAAATGAGACATTTGGACTCCAAGAAATAACATTCTTCTTAATTTGACATGATTGCCGGAAGTCAGCGATTACACTGGGCGCTGTGGTAGCCCTCCATTAAAAAATTTAGATAAATAAGTGATTTTTTACTGTGGGACCAATCCTAGCCGTTATCCCACGCTAAAGAAATAGAGACAGTTTCGAAAACTACATATCATTGACTTTCTAAGGGTATCAGTCCGTTTCAACTACAACAGTTGCGTCACATATTCGTACCAACATGTATTTAGTGATTGTTACCGATATTACTAAGTTGTATCGCTTTTAACAGTGAAACGATTGACTGTGGGACTTAATTGAACTGATTTTGGACTATGACCTTATAAATGTAATAAGTGAGACAATTGGACTCCAAGAAATAACATTTTTCTTAATTTGACATGATAGCCGGAATTCAGCGATTACACTTAGCGCTGGGGTAGCACTTAATTTAAAAATGTAGATAAATAAGCCATTTTGTACTGGGGGACCAATCCTAGCTGTTATTGCGCGCTGACAAATTAGTGACAGTTTCAAGAATTGCATTTCATTGACTTTCTAACGGTGTCAGTTCGTTTGAGTTACAACGGTTGGGTCACATATTCGTATTAGCGATATTCTTCTGATATTACTAGGTTGCATCGCTTTTAACAAGGAAACGATTTACTGTGGGACTTAATTGAACTAACTTTGGACTGTGACCTGATAAATGTGATAAATGAGACATTTGGACTCCAAGAAATAACATTCATCTTAATTTGACATGATTGCCTGAAGTCAGCGATTACACTGGGCGCTGTGGTAGCCCTCCATTAAAAAATTTAGATAAATAAGTGATTTTTTACTGTGGGACCAATCCTAGCCGTTATCCCGCGCTAAAGAAATAGAGACAGTTTCGAAAACTACATTTCATTGACTTTCTAACGGTATCAGTCCGTTTCAACTACAACAGTTGCGTCACATATTCGTACCAACATGTATTTAGTGATTGTTACCGATATTACTAAGTTGTATCGCTTTTAACAGTGAAACGATTGACTGATTTTGGACTATGACCTTATAAATGTAACAAGTGAGACAATTGGACTCCAAGAAATAACATTTTTCTTAATTTGACATGATAGCCGGAATTCAGCGATTACACTTAGCGCTGGGGTAGCACTTAATTTAAAAATGTAGATAAATAAGCCATTTTGTACTGGGGGACCAATCCTAGCTGTTATCGCGCGCTGACGAATTAGTGACAGTTTCAAAAATTGCATTTCATTGACTTTCTAACGGTGTCAGTTCGTTTGAGTTACAACGGTTGGGTCACATAGTCGTATTAGCGATATTCTTCTGATATTACTAAGTTGCATCGCTTTTAACAATGAAACGATTTACTATGGGACTTAATTGAACTAACTTTGGACTGTGACCTGATAAATGTGATAAATGAGACATTTGGACTCTAAGAAATAACATTCTTCTTAATTTGACATGATTGCCGGAAGTCAGCGATTACACTGGGCGCTGTGGTAGACTTCCATTAAAAAATTTAGATAAATAAGTGATTTTTTACTGTGGGACCAATCCTAGCCGTTATCCCGCGCTAAAGTAATAGAGACAGTTTCAAAAACTACATTTCATTGACTTTATAACGGTATCAGTCCGTTTCAACTACAACAGTTGCGTCACATATTCGTACCAACATGTATTTAGTGATTATTACCGATATTACTAAGTTGTATCGCTTTTAACAGTGAAACGATTGACTGTGGGACTTAATTGAACTGATTTTGGACTATGACCTTATAAATGTAATAAGTAAGACAATTGGACTCCAAGAAATAACATTTTTCTTAATTTGACATGATAGCCGGAATTCAGCGATTACACTTAGCGCTGGGGTAGCACTTAATTTAAAAATGTAGATAAATAAGCCATTTTGTACTGGGGGACCAATCCTAGCTGTTATCGCGTGCTGACGAATTCGTGACAGTTTCAAAAATTGCATTTCATTGACTTTCCAACAGTATCAATCCGCTTCAGTTACAACGGTTGCGTCACATATTCGTACCAACATGTATTTAGCGATATTTTTTTCATATTACTAGGTTGCATCGCTTTTAACAGTGAAACGATTGACTGTGGGACTTAATTGAACTAACTTTGGACTGTGACCTGATAAATGTGATAAATGAGACATTTGGACTCCAAGAAATAACATTCTTCTTAATTTGACATGATTGCCGGAAGTCAGCGATTACACTGGGCGCTGTGGTAGCCCTCCATTAAAAATTTAGATAAATAAGTGATTTTTTACTGTGGGACCAATCCTAGCCGTTATCCCGCGCTAAAGAAATAGAGACAGTTTCGAAAACTACATTTCATTGACTTTCTAACAGTATCAATCCGTTTGTGTTACAACAGTTGAGTCACATATTCGTACCAACATGTATTTCGTGATATCTTTCCGGTATTACTAGGTTGTATCGCATTTAACAGTGAATCGATTGACTGTGGGACTTAATTGAACTGATTTTGGGCTGTGACCTTATAAATGTAAAAGTGAGAAAATTGGACTCCAAGAAATAACATTCTTCTTAATTTGACGTGATTGCCGGAACTCAGCGATTACAATGGGTGCTGTGGTACCGCTTCAGTTAAAAATTTAGATAAATAAGTCAATTCTAACTGTGGGACCTATCCTAGCCGTTATCGCGCGCTGAAAAATTAGCGACAGTTTCAAAAAGTGCTTTTAATTGACTTTCTAACGGTGTTGGTTCGTTTGAGTTACAACGGTTGCGTCACATATTCGTATTAGCGATATTCTTCTGATATTACTAGGTTGCATCGCTTTTAACAATGAAACGATTTACTGTGGGACTTAATTGAACTAACTTTGGACTGTGACCTGATAAATGTGATAAATGAGACATTTGGACTCCAAGAAATAACATTCTTCTTAATTTGACCTGATTGCCGGAAGTCAGCGATTACACTGGGCGCTGTGGTGGGCCTCCATTAAAAAATTTAGATAAATAAGTGATTTTTTACTGTGGGACCAATCCTAGCCCTTAGCGCGCGCTGAAGAAATAGAGACAGTTTCAAATACTACATTTCATTGATTTTCTAACGGTATCAGTCCGTTTCAACTACAACAGTTGCGTCACATATTCGTACCAACATGTATTTAGTGATTGTTACCGATATTACTAAGTTGTATCGCTTTTAACAGTGAAACGATTGACTGTGGGACTTAATTGAACTGATTTTGGACTATGACCTTATAAATGTAATAAGTGAGACAATTGGACTCCAAGAAATAACATTTTTCTTAATTTGACATGATAGCCGGATTTCAGCGATTACACTTAGCGCTGGGGTAGCACTTAATTTAAAAATGTAGATAAATAAGCCATTTTGTACTGGGGGACCAATCCTAGCTGTTATCGCGCGCTGACGAATTAGCGACAGTTTCAAAAATTGCATTTTATTGACTTTCTAACGGTGTCAGTTCGTTTGAGTTACAACGGTTGGGTCACATATTCGTATTAGCGATATTCTTCTGATATTACTAGGTTGCATCGCTTTTAACAATGAAACGATTTACTGTGGGACTTAATTGAACTAACTTTGGACTGTGACCTGATAAATGTGATAAATGAGACATTTGGACTCCAAGAAATAGCATTCTTCTTAATTTGACATGATTGCCGGAAGTCAGCGATTACACTGGGCGCTGTGGTAGCCCTCCATTAAAAAATTTAGATAAATAAGTAATTTTTTACTGTGGGACCAATCCTAGCCGTTATCCCGCGCTAAAAAATAGAGACAGTTTCGAAAACTACATATCATTGACTTTCTAAGGGTATCAGTCCGTTTCAACTACAACAGTTGCGTCACATATTCGTCCCAACATGTATTTAGTGATTGTTACCGATATTACTAAGTTGTATCGCTTTTAACAGTGAAACGATTGACTGTGGGACTTAATTGAACTGATTTTGGACTATGACCTTATAAATGTAATAAGTGAGACAATTGGACTCCAAGAAATAACATTTTTCTTAATTTGACATGATAGCCGGAATTCAGCGATTACACTTAGCGCTGGGGTAGCACTTAATTTAAAAATGTAGATAAATAAGCCATTTTGTACTGGGGGACCAATCCTAGCTGTTATCGCGCGCTGACGAATTAGTGACAGTTTCAAAAATTGCATTTCATTGACTTTCTAACGGTGTCAGTTCGTTTGAGTTACAACAATTGGGTCACATAGTCGTATTAGCGATATTCTTCTGATATTACTAAGTTGCATCGCTTTTAACAATGACACGATTTACTGTGGGACTTAATTGAACTAACTTTGGACTGTGACCTGATAAATGTGATAAATGAGACATTTGGACTCCAAGAAATAACATTCTTCTTAATTTGACATGATTGCCGGAAGTCAGCGATTACACTGGGTGCTGTGGTAGACCTCCATTAAAAAATTTAGATAAATAAGTGATTTTTTACTGTGGGACCAATCCTAGCCGTTATCCCGCGCTAAAGTAATAGAGACAGTTTCGAAAACTACATTTCATTGACTTTCTAACGGTATCAGTCCGTTTCAACTACAACAGTTGCGTCACATATTCGTACCAACATGTATTTAGTGATTATTACCGATATTACTAAGTTGTATCGCTTTTAACAGTGAAACGATTGACTGTGGGACTTAATTGAACTAACTTTGGACTGTGACCTGATAAATGTGATAAATGAGACATTTGGACTCCAAGAAATAACATTCTTCTTAATTTGACATGATTGCCGGAAGTCAGCGATTACACTGGGCGCTGTGGTAGCCCTCCATTAAAAATTTAGATAAATAAGTGATTTTTTACTGTGGGACCAATCCTAGCCGTTATCCCGCGCTAAAGAAATAGAGACAGTTTCGAAAACTACATTTCATTGACTTTCTAACAGTATCAATCCGTTTGTGTTACAACAGTTGAGTCACATATTCGTACCAACATGTATTTAGTGATTGTTACCGATATTACTAAGTTGTATCGCTTTTAACAGTGAAACGATTGACTGTGGGACTTAATTGAACTGATTTTGGACTATGACCTTATAAATGTAATAAGTGAGACAATTGGACTCCAAGAAATAACATTTTTCTTAATTTGACATGATAGCCGGATTTCAGCGATTACACTTAGCGCTGGGGTAGCACTTAATTTAAAAATGTAGATAAATAAGCCATTTTGTACTGGGGGACCAATCCTAGCTGTTATCGCGCGCTGACGAATTAGCGACAGTTTCAAAAATTGCATTTTATTGACTTTCTAACGGTGTCAGTTCGTTTGAGTTACAACGGTTGGGTCACATATTCGTATTAGCGATATTCTTCTGATATTACTAGGTTGCATCGCTTTTAACAATGAAACGATTTACTGTGGGACTTAATTGAACTAACTTTGGACTGTGACCTGATAAATGTGATAAATGAGACATTTGGACTCCAAGAAATAACATTCTTCTTAATTTGACATGATTGCCGGAAGTCAGCGATTACACTGGGCGCTGTGGTAGCCCTCCATTAAAAAATTTAGATAAATAAGTAATTTTTTACTGTGGGACCAATCCTAGCCGTTATCCCGCGCTAAAAAATAGAGACAGTTTCGAAAACTACATATCATTGACTTTCTAAGGGTATCAGTCCGTTTCAACTACAACAGTTGCGTCACATATTCGTCCCAACATGTATTTAGTGATTGTTACCGATATTACTAAGTTGTATCGCTTTTAACAGTGAAACGATTGACTGTGGGACTTAATTGAACTGATTTTGGACTATGACCTTATAAATGTAATAAGTGAGACAATTGAACTCCAAGAAATAACATTTTTCTTAATTTGACATGATAGCCGGAATTCAGCGATTACACTTAGCGCTGGGGTAGCACTTAATTTAAAAATGTAGATAAATAAGCCATTTTGTACTGGGGGACCAATCCTAGCTGTTATCGCGCGCTGACGAATTAGTGACAGTTTCAAAAATTGCATTTCATTGACTTTCTAACGGTGTCAGTTCGTTTGAGTTACAACAATTGGGTCACATAGTCGTATTAGCGATATTCTTCTGATATTACTAAGTTGCATCGCTTTTAACAATGACACGATTTACTGTGGGACTTAATTGAACTAACTTTGGACTGTGACCTGATAAATGTGATAAATGAGACATTTGGACTCCAAGAAATAACATTCTTCTTAATTTGACATGATTGCCGGAAGTCAGCGATTACACTGGGTGCTGTGGTAGACCTCCATTAAAAAATTTAGATAAATAAGTGATTTTTTACTGTGGGACCAATCCTAGCCGTTATCCCGCGCTAAAGTAATAGAGACAGTTTCGAAAACTACATTTCATTGACTTTCTCACGGTATCAGTCCGTTTCAACTACAACAGTTGCGTCACATATTCGTACCAACATGTATTTAGTGATTATTACCGATATTACTAAGTTGTATCGCTTTTAACAGTGAAACGATTGACTGTGGGACTTAATTGAACTAACTTTGGACTGTGACCTGATAAATGTGATAAATGAGACATTTGGACTCCAAGAAATAACATTCTTCTTAATTTGACATGATTGCCGGAAGTCAGCGATTACACTGGGCGCTGTGGTAGCCCTCCATTAAAAATTTAGATAAATAAGTGATTTTTTACTGTGGGACCAATCCTAGCCGTTATCCCGCGCTAAAGAAATAGAGACAGTTTCGAAAACTACATTTCATTGACTTTCTAACAGTATCAATCCGTTTGTGTTACAACAGTTGAGTCACATATTCGTACCAACATGTATTTCGTGATATCTTTCCGGTATTACTAGGTTGTATCGCATTTAACAGTGAATCGATTGACTGTGGGACTTAATTGAACTGATTTTGGGCTGTGACCTTATAAATGTAAAAGTGAGAAAATTGGACTCCAAGAAATAACATTCTTCTTAATTTGACGTGATTGCCGGAACTCAGCGATTACAATGGGTGCTGTGGTACCGCTTCAGTTAAAAATTTAGATAAATAAGTCAATTCTAACTGTGGGACCTATCCTAGCCGTTATCGCGCGCTGAAAAATTAGCGACAGTTTCAAAAAGTGCTTTTAATTGACTTTCTAACGGTGTTGGTTCGTTTGAGTTACAACGGTTGCGTCACATATTCGTATTAGCGATATTCTTCTGATATTACTAGGTTGCATCGCTTTTAACAATGAAACGATTTACTGTGGGACTTAATTGAACTAACTTTGGACTGTGACCTGATAAATGTGATAAATGAGACATTTGGACTCCAAGAAATAACATTCTTCTTAATTTGACCTGATTGCCGGAAGTCAGCGATTACACTGGGCGCTGTGGTGGGCCTCCATTAAATAATTTAGATAAATAAGTGATTTTTTACTGTGGGACCAATCCTAGCCCTTAGCGCGCGCTGAAGAAATAGAGACAGTTTCAAATACTACATTTCATTGATTTTCTAACGGTATCAGTCCGTTTCAACTACAACAGTTGCGTCACATATTCGTACCAACATGTATTTAGTGATTGTTACCGATATTACTAAGTTGTATCGCTTTTAACAGTGAAACGATTGACTGTGGGACTTAATTGAACTGATTTTGGACTATGACCTTATAAATGTAATAAGTGAGACAATTGGACTCCAAGAAATAACATTTTTCTTAATTTGACATGATAGCCGGATTTCAGCGATTACACTTAGCGCTGGGGTAGCACTTAATTTAAAAATGTAGATAAATAAGCCATTTTGTACTGGGGGACCAATCCTAGCTGTTATCGCGCGCTGACGAATTAGCGACAGTTTCAAAAATTGCATTTTATTGACTTTCTAACGGTGTCAGTTCGTTTGAGTTACAACGGTTGGGTCACATATTCGTATTAGCGATATTCTTCTGATATTACTAGGTTGCATCGCTTTTAACAATGAAACGATTTACTGTGGGACTTAATTGAACTAACTTTGGACTGTGACCTGATAAATGTGATAAATGAGACATTTGGACTCCAAGAAATAACATTCTTCTTAATTTGACATGATTGCCGGAAGTCAGCGATTACACTGGGCGCTGTGGTAGCCCTCCATTAAAAAATTTAGATAAATAAGTAATTTTTTACTGTGGGACCAATCCTAGCCGTTATCCCGCGCTAAAAAATAGAGACAGTTTCGAAAACTACATATCATTGACTTTCTAAGGGTATCAGTCCGTTTCAACTACAACAGTTGCGTCACATATTCGTCCCAACATGTATTTAGTGATTGTTACCGATATTACTAAGTTGTATCGCTTTTAACAGTGAAACGATTGACTGTGGGACTTAATTGAACTGATTTTGGACTATGACCTTATAAATGTAATAAGTGAGACAATTGGACTCCAAGAAATAACATTTTTCTTAATTTGACATGATAGCCGGAATTCAGCGATTACACTTAGCGCTGGGGTAGCACTTAATTTAAAAATGTAGATAAATAAGCCATTTTGTACTGGGGGACCAATCCTAGCTGTTATCGCGCGCTGACGAATTAGTGACAGTTTCAAAAATTGCATTTCATTGACTTTCTAACGGTGTCAGTTCGTTTGAGTTACAACAATTGGGTCACATAGTCGTATTAGCGATATTCTTCTGATATTACTAAGTTGCATCGCTTTTAACAATGACACGATTTACTGTGGGACTTAATTGAACTAACTTTGGACTGTGACCTGATAAATGTGATAAATGAGACATTTGGACTCCAAGAAATAATATTCTTCTTAATTTGACATGATTGCCGGAAGTCAGCGATTACACTGGGTGCTGTGGTAGACCTCCATTAAAAAATTTAGATAAATAAGTGATTTTTTACTGTGGGACCAATCCTAGCCGTTATCCCGCGCTAAAGTAATAGAGACAGTTTCGAAAACTACATTTCATTGACTTTCTAACGGTATCAGTCCGTTTCAACTACAACAATTGCGTCACATATTCGTACCAACATGTATTTAGTGATTGTTACCGATATTACTAAGTTGTATCGCTTTTAACAGTGAAACGATTGACTGTGGGACTTAATTGAACTGATTTTGGACTATGACCTTATAAATGTAATAAGTGACACAATTGGACTCCAAGAAATAACATTTTTCTTAATTTGACATGATTGCCGGATTCCAGCGATTACACTTAGCGCTGGGGTAGCACTTAATTTAAAAATGTAGATAAATAAGCCATTTTGTACTGGGGGACCAATCCTAGCTGTTATCGCGCGCTGACGAATTAGCGACAGTTTCAAAAATTGCATTTTATTGACTTTCTAACGGTGTCAGTTCGTTTGAGTTACAACGGTTGGGTCACATATTCGTATTAGCGATATTCTTCTAATATTACTAGGTTGCATCGCTTTTAACAATGAAACGATTTACTGTGGGACTTAATTGAACTAACTTTGGACTGTGACCTGATAAATGTGATAAATGAGACATTTGGACTCCAAGAAATAACATTCTTCTTAATTTGACATGATTGCCGGAAGTCAGCGATTACACTGGGCGCTGTGGTAGCCCTCCATTAAAAAATTTAGATAAATAAGTGATTTTTTACTGTTGGACCAATCCTAGCCGTTATCCCACGCTAAAGAAATAGAGACAGTTTCAAAAACTACATATCATTGACTTTCTAAGGGTATCAGTCCGTTTCAACTACAACTGTTGCGTCACATATTCGTACCAACATGTATTTAGTGATTGTTACCGATATTACTAAGTTGTATCGCTTTTAACAGTGAAACGATTGACTGTGGGACTTAATTGAACTGATTTTGGACTATGACCTTATATATGTAATAAGTGAGACAATTGGACTCCAAGAAATAACATTTTTCTTAATTTGACATGATAGCCGGATTTCAGCCATTACACTTAGCGCTGGGGTAGCACTTAATTTAAAAATGTAGATAAATAAGCCATTTTGTACTGGGGGACCAATCCTAGCTGTTATCGCGCGCTGACGAATTAGCGACAGTTTCAAAAATTGCATTTTATTGACTTTCTAACGGTGTCAGTTCGTTTGAGTTACAACGGTTGGGTCACATATTCGTATTAGCGATATTCTTCTGATATTACTAGGTTGCATCGCTTTTAACAATGAAACGATTTACTGTGGGACTTAATTGAACTAACTTTGGACTGTGACCTGATAAATGTGATAAATGAGACATTTGGACTCCAAGAAATAACATTCTTCTTAATTTGACATGATTGCCGGAAGTCAGCGATTACACTGGGCGCTGTGGTAGCCCTCCATTAAAAAATTTAGATAAATAAGTGATTTTTTACTGTGGGACCAATCCTAGCCGTTATCCCACGCTAAAGAAATAGAGACAGTTTCGAAAACTACATATCATTGACTTTCTAAGGGTATCAGTCCGTTTCAACTACAACAGTTGCGTCACATATTCGTACCAACATGTATTTAGTGATTGTTACCGATATTACTAAGTTGTATCGCTTTTAACAGTGAAACGATTGACTGTGGGACTTAATTGAACTGATTTTGGACTATGACCTTATAAATGTAATAAGTGAGACAATTGGACTCCAAGAAATAACATTTTTCTTAATTTGACATGATAGCCGGAATTCAGCGATTACACTTAGCGCTGGGGTAGCACTTAATTTAAAAATGTAGATAAATAAGCCATTTTGTACTGGGGGACCAATCCTAGCTGTTATCGCGCGCTGACAAATTAGTGACAGTTTCAAGAATTGCATTTCATTGACTTTCTAACGGTGTCAGTTCGTTTGAGTTACAACGGTTGGGTCACATATTCGTATTAGCGATATTCTTCTGATATTACTAGGTTGCATCGCTTTTAACAAGGAAACGATTTACTGTGGGACTTAATTGAACTAACTTTGGACTGTGACCTGATAAATGTGATAAATGAGACATTTGGACTCCAAGAAATAACATTCATCTTAATTTGACATGATTGCCTGAAGTCAGCGATTACACTGGGCGCTGTGGTAGCCCTCCATTAAAAAATTTAGATAAATAAGTGATTTTTTACTGTGGGACCAATCCTAGCCGTTATCCCGCGCTAAAGAAATAGAGACAGTTTCGAAAACTACATTTCATTGACTTTCTAACGGTATCAGTCCGTTTCAACTACAACAGTTGCGTCACATATTCGTACCAACATGTATTTAGTGATTGTTACCGATATTACTAAGTTGTATCGCTTTTAACAGTGAAACGATTGACTGTGGGACTTAATTGAACTGATTTTGGACTATGACCTTATAAATGTAATAAGTGAGACAATTGGACTCCAAGAAATAACATTTTTCTTAATTTGACATGATAGCCGGATTTCAGCCATTACACTTAGCGCTGGGGTAGCACTTAATTTAAAAATGTAGATAAATAAGCCATTTTGTACTGGGGGACCAATCCTAGCTGTTATCGCGCGCTGACGAATTAGCGACAGTTTCAAAAATTGCATTTTATTGACTTTCTAACGGTGTCAGTTCGTTTGAGTTACAACGGTTGGGTCACATATTCGTATTAGCGATATTCTTCTGATATTACTAGGTTGCATCGCTTTTAACAATGAAACGATTTACTGTGGGACTTAATTGAACTAACTTTGGACTGTGACCTGATAAATGTGATAAATGAGACATTTGGACTCCAAGAAATAACATTCTTCTTAATTTGACATGATTGCCGGAAGTCAGCGATTACACTGGGCGCTGTGGTAGCCCTCCATTAAAAAATTTAGATAAATAAGTGATTTTTTACTGTGGGACCAATCCTAGCCGTTATCCCACGCTAAAGAAATAGAGACAGTTTCGAAAACTACATATCATTGACTTTCTAAGGGTATCAGTCCGTTTCAACTACAACAGTTGCGTCACATATTCGTACCAACATGTATTTAGTGATTGTTACCGATATTACTAAGTTGTATCGCTTTTAACAGTGAAACGATTGACTGTGGGACTTAATTGAACTGATTTTGGACTATGACCTTATAAATGTAATAAGTGAGACAATTGGACTCCAAGAAATAACATTTTTCTTAATTTGACATGATAGCCGGAATTCAGCGATTACACTTAGCGCTGGGGTAGCACTTAATTTAAAAATGTAGATAAATAAGCCATTTTGTACTGGGGGACCAATCCTAGCTGTTATCGCGCGCTGACAAATTAGTGACAGTTTCAAGAATTGCATTTCATTGACTTTCTAACGGTGTCAGTTCGTTTGAGTTACAACGGTTGGGTCACATATTCGTATTAGCGATATTCTTCTGATATTACTAGGTTGCATCGCTTTTAACAAGGAAACGATTTACTGTGGGACTTAATTGAACTAACTTTGGACTGTGACCTGATAAATGTGATAAATGAGACATTTGGACTCCAAGAAATAACATTCATCTTAATTTGACATGATTGCCTGAAGTCAGCGATTACACTGGGCGCTGTGGTAGCCCTCCATTAAAAAATTTAGATAAATAAGTGATTTTTTACTGTGGGACCAATCCTAGCCGTTATCCCGCGCTAAAGAAATAGAGACAGTTTCGAAAACTACATTTCATTGACTTTCTAACGGTATCAGTCCGTTTCAACTACAACAGTTGCGTCACATATTCGTACCAACATGTATTTAGTGATTGTTACCGATATTACTAAGTTGTATCGCTTTTAACAGTGAAACGATTGACTGTGGGACTTAATTGAACTGATTTTGGACTATGACCTTATAAATGTAACAAGTGAGACAATTGGACTCCAAGAAATAACATTTTTCTTAATTTGACATGATAGCCGGAATTCAGCGATTACACTTAGCGCTGGGGTAGCACTTAATTTTAAAATGTAGATAAATAAGCCATTTTGTACTGGGGGACCAATCCTAGCTGTTATCGCGCGCTGACGAATTAGTGACAGTTTCAAAAATTGCATTTCATTGACTTTCTAACGGTGTCAGTTCGTTTGAGTTACAACGGTTGGGTCACATAGTCGTATTAGCGATATTCTTCTGATATTACTAAGTTGCATCGCTTTTAACAATGAAACGATTTACTATGGGACTTAATTGAACTAACTTTGGACTGTGACCTGATAAATGTGATAAATGAGACATTTGGACTCTAAGAAATAACATTCTTCTTAATTTGACATGATTGCCGGAAGTCAGCGATTACACTGGGCGCTGTGGTAGACTTCCATTAAAAAATTTAGATAAATAAGTGATTTTTTACTGTGGGACCAATCCTAGCCGTTATCCCGCGCTAAAGTAATAGAGACAGTTTCAAAAACTACATTTCATTGACTTTATAACGGTATCAGTCCGTTTCAACTACAACAGTTGCGTCACATATTCGTACCAACATGTATTTAGTGATTATTACCGATATTACTAAGTTGTATCGCTTTTAACAGTGAAACGATTGACTGTGGGACTTAATTGAACTGATTTTGGACTATGACCTTATAAATGTAATAAGTAAGACAATTGGACTCCAAGAAATAACATTTTTCTTAATTTGACATGATAGCCGGAATTCAGCGATTACACTTAGCGCTGGGGTAGCACTTAATTTAAAAATGTAGATAAATAAGCCATTTTGTACTGGGGGACCAATCCTAGCTGTTATCGCGTGCTGACGAATTCGTGACAGTTTCAAAAATTGCATTTCATTGACTTTCCAACAGTATCAATCCGCTTCAGTTACAACGGTTGCGTCACATATTCGTACCAACATGTATTTAGCGATATTTTTTTCATATTACTAGGTTGCATCGCTTTTAACAGTGAAACGATTGACTGTGGGACTTAATTGAACTAACTTTGGACTGTGACCTGATAAATGTGATAAATGAGACATTTGGACTCCAAGAAATAACATTCTTCTTAATTTGACATGATTGCCGGAAGTCAGCGATTACACTGGGCGCTGTGGTAGCCCTCCATTAAAAATTTAGATAAATAAGTGATTTTTTACTGTGGGACCAATCCTAGCCGTTATCCCGCGCTAAAGAAATAGAGACAGTTTCGAAAACTATATTTCATTGACTTTCTAACAGTATCAATCCGTTTGTGTTACAACAGTTGAGTCACATATTCGTACCAACATGTATTTCGTGATATCTTTCCGGTATTACTAGGTTGTATCGCATTTAACAGTGAATCGATTGACTGTGGGACTTAATTGAACTGATTTTGGGCTGTGACCTTATAAATGTAAAAGTGAGAAAATTGGACTCCAAGAAATAACATTCTTCTTAATTTGACGTGATTGCCGGAACTCAGCGATTACAATGGGTGCTGTGGTACCGCTTCAGTTAAAAATTTAGATAAATAAGTCAATTCTAACTGTGGGACCTATCCTAGCCGTTATCGCGCGCTGAAAAATTAGCGACAGTTTCAAAAAGTGCTTTTAATTGACTTTCTAACGGTGTTGGTTCGTTTGAGTTACAACGGTTGCGTCACATATTCGTATTAGCGATATTCTTCTGATATTACTAGGTTGCATCGCTTTTAACAATGAAACGATTTACTGTGGGACTTAATTGAACTAACTTTGGACTGTGACCTGATAAATGTGATAAATGAGACATTTGGACTCCAAGAAATAACATTCTTCTTAATTTGACCTGATTGCCGGAAGTCAGCGATTACACTGGGCGCTGTGGTGGGCCTCCATTAAAAAATTTAGATAAATAAGTGATTTTTTACTGTGGGACCAATCCTAGCCCTTAGCGCGCGCTGAAGAAATAGAGACAGTTTCAAATACTACATTTCATTGATTTTCTAACGGTATCAGTCCGTTTCAACTACAACAGTTGCGTCACATATTCGTACCAACATGTATTTAGTGATTGTTACCGATATTACTAAGTTGTATCGCTTTTAACAGTGAAACGATTGACTGTGGGACTTAATTGAACTGATTTTGGACTATGACCTTATAAATGTAATAAGTGAGACAATTGGACTCCAAGAAATAACATTTTTCTTAATTTGACATGATAGCCGGATTTCAGCGATTACACTTAGCGCTGGGGTAGCACTTAATTTAAAAATGTAGATAAATAAGCCATTTTGTACTGGGGGACCAATCCTAGCTGTTATCGCGCGCTGACGAATTAGCGACAGTTTCAAAAATTGCATTTTATTGACTTTCTAACGGTGTCAGTTCGTTTGAGTTACAACGGTTGGGTCACATATTCGTATTAGCGATATTCTTCTGATATTACTAGGTTGCATCGCTTTTAACAATGAAACGATTTACTGTGGGACTTAATTGAACTAACTTTGGACTGTGACCTGATAAATGTGATAAATGAGACATTTGGACTCCAAGAAATAACATTCTTCTTAATTTGACATGATTGCCGGAAGTCAGCGATTACACTGGGCGCTGTGGTAGCCCTCCATTAAAAAATTTAGATAAATAAGTAATTTTTTACTGTGGGACCAATCCTAGCCGTTATCCCGCGCTAAAAAATAGAGACAGTTTCGAAAACTACATATCATTGACTTTCTAAGGGTATCAGTCCGTTTCAACTACAACAGTTGCGTCACATATTCGTCCCAACATGTATTTAGTGATTGTTACCGATATTACTAAGTTGTATCGCTTTTAACAGTGAAACGATTGACTGTGGGACTTAATTGAACTGATTTTGGACTATGACCTTATAAATGTAATAAGTGAGACAATTGGACTCCAAGAAATAACATTTTTCTTAATTTGACATGATAGCCGGAATTCAGCGATTACACTTAGCGCTGGGGTAGCACTTAATTTAAAAATGTAGATAAATAAGCCATTTTGTACTGGGGGACCAATCCTAGCTGTTATCGCGCGCTGACGAATTAGTGACAGTTTCAAAAATTGCATTTCATTGACTTTCTAACGGTGTCAGTTCGTTTGAGTTACAACAATTGGGTCACATAGTCGTATTAGCGATATTCTTCTGATATTACTAAGTTGCATCGCTTTTAACAATGACACGATTTACTGTGGGACTTAATTGAACTAACTTTGGACTGTGACCTGATAAATGTGATAAATGAGACATTTGGACTCCAAGAAATAACATTCTTCTTAATTTGACATGATTGCCGGAAGTCAGCGATTACACTGGGTGCTGTGGTAGACCTCCATTAAAAAATTTAGATAAATAAGTGATTTTTTACTGTGGGACCAATCCTAGCCGTTATCCCGCGCTAAAGTAATAGAGACAGTTTCGAAAACTACATTTCATTGACTTTCTAACGGTATCAGTCCGTTTCAACTACAACAGTTGCGTCACATATTCGTACCAACATGTATTTAGTGATTATTACCGATATTACTAAGTTGTATCGCTTTTAACAGTGAAACGATTGACTGTGGGACTTAATTGAACTAACTTTGGACTGTGACCTGATAAATGTGATAAATGAGACATTTGGACTCCAAGAAATAACATTCTTCTTAATTTGACATGATTGCCGGAAGTCAGCGATTACACTGGGCGCTGTGGTAGCCCTCCATTAAAAATTTAGATAAATAAGTGATTTTTTACTGTGGGACCAATCCTAGCCGTTATCCCGCGCTAAAGAAATAGAGACAGTTTCGAAAACTACATTTCATTGACTTTCTAACAGTATCAATCCGTTTGTGTTACAACAGTTGAGTCACATATTCGTACCAACATGTATTTCGTGATATCTTTCCGGTATTACTAGGTTGTATCGCATTTAACAGTGAATCGATTGACTGTGGGACTTAATTGAACTGATTTTGGGCTGTGACCTTATAAATGTAAAAGTGAGAAAATTGGACTCCAAGAAATAACATTCTTCTTAATTTGACGTGATTGCCGGAACTCAGCGATTACAATGGGTGCTGTGGTACCGCTTCAGTTAAAAATTTAGATAAATAAGTCAATTCTAACTGTGGGACCTATCCTAGCCGTTATCGCGCGCTGAAAAATTAGCGACAGTTTCAAAAAGTGCTTTTAATTGACTTTCTAACGGTGTTGGTTCGTTTGAGTTACAACGGTTGCGTCACATATTCGTATTAGCGATATTCTTCTGATATTACTAGGTTGCATCGCTTTTAACAATGAAACGATTTACTGTGGGACTTAATTGAACTAACTTTGGACTGTGACCTGATAAATGTGATAAATGAGACATTTGGACTCCAAGAAATAACATTCTTCTTAATTTGACCTGATTGCCGGAAGTCAGCGATTACACTGGGCGCTGTGGTGGGCCTCCATTAAAAAATTTAGATAAATAAGTGATTTTTTACTGTGGGACCAATCCTAGCCCTTAGCGCGCGCTGAAGAAATAGAGACAGTTTCAAATACTACATTTCATTGATTTTCTAACGGTATCAGTCCGTTTCAACTACAACAGTTGCGTCACATATTCGTACCAACATGTATTTAGTGATTGTTACCGATATTACTAAGTTGTATCGCTTTTAACAGTGAAACGATTGACTGTGGGACTTAATTGAACTGATTTTGGACTATGACCTTATAAATGTAATAAGTGAGACAATTGGACTCCAAGAAATAACATTTTTCTTAATTTGACATGATAGCCGGATTTCAGCGATTACACTTAGCGCTGGGGTAGCACTTAATTTAAAAATGTAGATAAATAAGCCATTTTGTACTGGGGGACCAATCCTAGCTGTTATCGCGCGCTGACGAATTAGCGACAGTTTCAAAAATTGCATTTTATTGACTTTCTAACGGTGTCAGTTCGTTTGAGTTACAACGGTTGGGTCACATATTCGTATTAGCGATATTCTTCTGATATTACTAGGTTGCATCGCTTTTAACAATGAAACGATTTACTGTGGGACTTAATTGAACTAACTTTGGACTGTGACCTGATAAATGTGATAAATGAGACATTTGGACTCCAAGAAATAACATTCTTCTTAATTTGACATGATTGCCGGAAGTCAGCGATTACACTGGGCGCTGTGGTAGCCCTCCATTAAAAAATTTAGATAAATAAGTAATTTTTTACTGTGGGACCAATCCTAGCCGTTATCCCGCGCTAAAAAATAGAGACAGTTTCGAAAACTACATATCATTGACTTTCTAAGGGTATCAGTCCGTTTCAACTACAACAGTTGCGTCACATATTCGTCCCAACATGTATTTAGTGATTGTTACCGATATTACTAAGTTGTATCGCTTTTAACAGTGAAACGATTGACTGTGGGACTTAATTGAACTGATTTTGGACTATGACCTTATAAATGTAATAAGTGAGACAATTGGACTCCAAGAAATAACATTTTTCTTAATTTGACATGATAGCCGGAATTCAGCGATTACACTTAGCGCTGGGGTAGCACTTAATTTAAAAATGTAGATAAATAAGCCATTTTGTACTGGGGGACCAATCCTAGCTGTTATCGCGCGCTGCCGAATTAGTGACAGTTTCAAAAATTGCATTTCATTGACTTTCTAACGGTGTCAGTTCGTTTGAGTTACAACAATTGGGTCACATAGTCGTATTAGCGATATTCTTCTGATATTACTAAGTTGCATCGCTTTTAACAATGACACGATTTACTGTGGGACTTAATTGAACTAACTTTGGACTGTGACCTGATAAATGTGATAAATGAGACATTTGGACTCCAAGAAATAACATTCTTCTTAATTTGACATGATTGCCGGAAGTCAGCGATTACACTGGGTGCTGTGGTAGACCTCCATTAAAAAATTTAGATAAATAAGTGATTTTTTACTGTGGGACCAATCCTAGCCGTTATCCCGCGCTAAAGTAATAGAGACAGTTTCGAAAACTACATTTCATTGAATTTCTAACGGTATCAGTCCGTTTCAACTACAACAGTTGCGTCACATATTCGTACCAACATGTATTTAGTGATTATTACCGATATTACTAAGTTGTATCGCTTTTAACAGTGAAACGATTGACTGTGGGACTTAATTGAACTGATTTTGGACTATGACCTTATAAATGTAATAAGTAAGACAATTGGACTCCAAGAAATAACATTTTTCTTAATTTGACATGATAGCCGGAATTCAGCGATTACACTTAGCGCTGGGGTAGCACTTAATTTAAAAATGTAGATAAATAAGCCATTTTGTACTGGGGGACAAATCCTAGCTGTTATTGCGTGCTGACGAATTCGTGACAGTTTCAAAAATTGCATTTCATTGACTTTCCAACAGTATCAATCCGCTTCAGTTACAACGGTTGCGTCACATATTCGAACCAATATGTATTTAGCGATATTTTTTTCATATTACTAGGTTGCATCGCTTTTAACAGTGAAACTATTGACTGTGGGACTTAATTGAAATGATTTTGGACTGTGACCTTATAAATGTTATAAGTGAGACAATTTGACTCCAAGAAATAACATTCTTCTTAATTTGACATGATTGCCGGAAGTCAGCGTTTACACTGGGCGCTGTGGTAGCGCTTCATTTAAAAATTTAGATAAATAAGTCAATTTTTTTTGTGGGACCAATCCTAGCCCTTAGCGCGCGCTGAAGAAATAGAGACAGTTTCAAATACTACATTTCATTGATTTTCTAACGGTATCAGTCCGTTTCAACTACAACAGTTGCGTCACATATTCGTACCAACATATATTTAGTGATTGTTACCGATATTACTAAGTTGTATCACTTTTAACAGTGAAACGATTGACTGTGGGACTTAATTGAACTGATTTTGGACTATGACCTTATAAATGTAATAAGTGAGACAATTGGACTGCAAGAAATAACATTTTTCTTAATTTGACATGATTGCCGGAACTCAGCGATTACACTGAGCGCTGGGGTAGCACTTAATTTAAAAATTTAGATAAATAAGTCATTCTTTACTGTGGGACCAATCCTAGCCGTTATCGTGCGCTGTAGAAATAGCGACAGTTTCAAAAACTACATTTCATTGACTTTCTAACGGTATCAGTCCGTTTCAACTACAACAGTTGCGTCACATATTCGTACCAACATGTTTTTAGTGATTGTTACCGATATTACTAAGTTGTATCGCTTTTAACAGTAAAACGATTGACTGTGGGACTTAATTGAACTGATTTTGGACTATGACCTTATAAATGTAATAAGTGAGACAATTGGACTCCAAGAAATAACATTCTTCTTAATTTGACATGATTGCCGAAAGTCAGCGATTACACTTGGCGCTGTGGTAGCCCTCCATTAAAAAATTTAGATAAATAAGTGATTTTTTACTGTGGGACCAATCCTAGCCGTTATCCCGCGCTAAAGAAATAGATTACACTGGGCGCTGTGGTAGCCCTCCATTAAAAAATTTAGATAAATAAGTGATTTTTTACTGTGGGACCAACCCTAGCCGTTATCCCGCGCTAAAGAAATAGAGACAGTTTCAAAAACTACATTTCATTGACTTTCTAACAGTATCAATCCGTTTGTGTTACAACAGTTGAGTCACATATTCGTACCAACATGTATTTCGTGATATCTTTCCGGTATTACTAGGTTGTATCGCATTTAACAGTGAATCGATTGACTGTGGGACTTAATTGAACTGATTTTGGGCTGTGACCTTATAAATGTAAAAGTGAGATAATTGGACACCAAGAAATAACATTCTTCTTAATTTGACGTGAATGCCGGAACTCAGCGATTACACTGGGTGCTGTGGTACCGCTTCAGTTAAAAATTTAGATAAATAAGTCAATTCTTACTGTGGGACCTATCCTAGCCGTTATCGCGCGCTGACAAATTTGCGACAGTTTCAAATACTACATTTCAGTGATTTTCTAACGGTATCAGTCCGTTTCAACTACAACAGTTGCGTCACATATTCGTACCAACATATATTTAGTGATTGTTACCGATATTACTAAGTTGTATCGCTTTTAACAGTGAATCGATTGACTGTGGGACTTAATTGAACTGATTTTGGACTATGACCTTATAAATGTAATAAGTGAGACAATTGGACTCCAAGAAATAACATTTTTCTTAATTTGACATGATTGCCGGAACTCAGCGATTACACTGAGCGCTGGGGTAGCACTTAATTTAAAAATTTAGATAAATAAGTCATTCTTTACTGTGGGACCAATCCTAGCCGTTATCGTGCGCTGTAGAAATAGCGACAGTTTCAAAAACTACATTTCATTGACTTTCTAACGGTATCAGTCCGTTTCAACTACAACAGTTGCGTCACATATTCGTACCAACATGTATTTAGTGATTGTTACCGATATTACTAAGTTGTATCGCTTTTAACAGTGAAACGATTGACTGTGGGACTTAATTGAACTGATTTTGGACTATGACCTTATAAATGTAATAAGTGAGGCAATTGGACTCCAAGAAATAACATTTTTCTTAATTTGACATGATAGCCGGATTTCAGCGATTACACTTAGCGCTGGGGTAGCACTTAATTTAAAAATGTAGATAAATAAGCCATTTTGTACTGGGGGACCAATCCTAGCTGTTATCGCGCGCTGACGAATTAGCGACAGTTTCAAAAATTGCATTTCATTGACTTTCTAACGGTGTCAGTCCGTTTCAACTACAACAGTTGCGTCACATATTCGTACCAACATGTTTTTAGTGATTGTTACCGATATTACTAAGTTGTATCGCTTTTAACAGTAAAACGATTGACTGTGGGACTTAATTGAACTGATTTTGGACTATGACCTTATAAATGTAATAAGTGAGACAATTGGACTCCAAGAAATAACATTCTTCTTAATTTGACATGATTGCCGAAAGTCAGCGATTACACTTGGCGCTGTGGTAGCCCTCCATTAAAAAATTTAGATAAATAAGTGATTTTTTACTGTGGGACCAATCCTAGCCGTTATCCCGCGCTAAAGAAATAGATTACACTGGGCGCTGTGGTAGCCCTCCATTAAAAAATTTAGATAAATAAGTGATTTTTTACTGTGGGACCAACCCTAGCCGTTATCCCGCGCTAAAGAAATAGAGACAGTTTCAAAAACTACATTTCATTGACTTTCTAACAGTATCAATCCGTTTGTGTTACAACAGTTGAGTCACATATTCGTACCAACATGTATTTCGTGATATCTTTCCGGTATTACTAGGTTGTATCGCATTTAACAGTGAATCGATTGACTGTGGGACTTAATTGAACTGATTTTGGGCTGTGACCTTATAAATGTAAAAGTGAGATAATTGGACACCAAGAAATAACATTCTTCTTAATTTGACGTGAATGCCGGAACTCAGCGATTACACTGGGTGCTGTGGTACCGCTTCAGTTAAAAATTTAGATAAATAAGTCAATTCTTACTGTGGGACCTATCCTAGCCGTTATCCCGCGCTGACAAATTTGCGACAGTTTCAAATACTACATTTCAGTGATTTTCTAACGGTATCAGTCCGTTTCAACTACAACAGTTGCGTCACATATTCGTACCAACATATATTTAGTGATTGTTACCGATATTACTAAGTTGTATCGCTTTTAACAGTGAATCGATTGACTGTGGGACTTAATTGAACTGATTTTGGGCTGTGACCTTATAAATGTAATAAGTGAGACAATTGGAATCCAAGAAATAACATTCTTTTTAATTTGACATGATTGCCGGAACTCAGCGATTACACTGAGCGCTGGGGTAGCACTTAATTTAAAAATGTAGAAAAATAATTCATTTTGTACTGGGGGACCAATCCTAGCCGTTATAGCGCGCTGACGAAATAGCGACAGTTTCAAAAAGTGCATTTCATTGACTTTCTAACGGTGTCAGTTCGTTTGAGTTACAACGGTTGCGTCACATATTCGTACCAACATGTATTTAGCGATATTTTTTTCATATTACTAGGTTGCATCGCTTTTAACAGTGAAATGATTGTCTGTGGGACTTAATTGAACTAATTTTGGACTATGACCTTATAAATGTAATAAGTGAGACAATTTGACTCCAAGAAATAACATTCTTTTTAATCTGACATGACTGCCGAAAGTCAGCGATTACACTGGGCGCTGTGGTAGCGCTTCATTTAAAAATTCAGATAAATAAGTCAATTTTGATTGTGGGACCAATCCTAGCCCTTAGCGCGCGCTGAAGAAATAGAGACAGTTTCAAATACTACATTTCATTGATTTTCTAACGGTATAAGTCCGTTTCAACTACAACAGTTGCGTCACCTATTCGTACCAACATGTATTTAGTGATTGTTACCCATATTACTAAGTTGTATCGCTTTTAACAGTGAAACGATTGACTCTGGGTCTTAATTGAACTGATTTTGGACTATGACCTTATAAATGTAATAAGTGAGACAATTGGACTCCAAGAAATAACATTTTTCTTAATTTGACATGATTGCCGGAACTCAGCGATTACACTGAGCGCTGGGGTAGGACTTAATTTAAAAATGTAGATAAATTAGTCATTTTGTACTGGGGGACCAATCCTAGCCGTTATTACGCGCTGACGAATTAGTGACAGTTTCAAAACGTGCATTTCATTGACTTTCTAACGGTGTCAGTTCGTTTGAGTTACAACGGTTGCGTCACATATTCTTACCATCATGTGTTTAGCGATATTTATCTGTTATTACTAGGTTGCATCGCTTTTAACAGGGAAACGATTGAATGTGGGACTTAATTGAACTAACTTTGGACTGTGACCTGATGAAAGTGATTAATGAGACAATTGGACTCCAAGAAATAACATTCATCTTAATTTGACATGATTGCCGGAACTCAGCGATTACACTGGGCGCTGTGGTAGCGCTTCATTTAAAAATTTAGATAAATAAGTCATTCTTTAACGTGGGACCAATCCTAGCCGTTGTCGCGCGCTGTAGAAATAGCGACAGTTTTAAAAACTACATTTCATTGACTTTCTAACGGTATCAGTCCATTTCAACTACAACGGTTGCGTCACATATTCGTACCAACATGTACTTAGCGATATTTTTTTTATATTACTAGGTTGCATCGCTTTTAACAGTGAAACGATTGACTGTGGGACTTAATTGAACTGATTTTGGACTGTGACCTTATAAATGTAATAAGTGAGACAATTTGACTCCAAGAAAAAACATTCTTCTTAATTTGACATGATTGCCGGAAGTCAGCGATTGCACTGGGCGCTGTGGTAGCGCTTCATTTAAAAATTTAGATAAATAAGTCAATTTTTATTGTTGGACCAATCCTAGCCCTTAGCGCGCGCTGAAGAAATAAAGACAGTTTCAAATACTACATTTCATTAATTTTCTAACAGTATCAGTCCGTTTCAACTACAACAGTTGCGTCACATATTCGTACCAACATGTATTTAGTGATTGTTACCGATATTACTAAGTGGTATCGCTTTTAACAGTGAAACGATTGACTGTGGGACTTAATTGAACTGATTTTGGACTATGACCTTATAAATGTAATAAGTGAGACAATTGGACTCCAAGAAATAACATTTTTCTTAATTTGACATGATTACCGGAACTCAGCGATTACACTGAGCGCTGGGGTAGCACTTATTTTAAAAATTTAGATAAATAAGTCATTCTTTACCGTGGGACCAATCCTAGCCGTTATCGTGCGCTGTAGAAATAGAGACAGTTTCAAATACTACATTTCATTGATTTTCTATTGGTATAAGTCCGTTTCAACTACAACAGTTGCGTCACCTATTCGTACCAACATGTATTTAGTGATTGTTACCCATATTACTAAGTTGTATCGCTTTTAACAGTTAAACGATTGACTCTGGGTCTTAATTGAACTGATTTTGGACTATGACCTTATAAATGTAATAAGTGAGACAATTGGACTCCAAGAAATAACATTTTTCTTAATTTGACATGATTGCCGGAACTCAGCGATTACACTGAGCGCTGGGGTAGGACTTAATTTAAAAATGTAGATAAATTAGTCATTTTGTACTTGGGGACCAATCCTAGCCGTTATTACGCGCTAAAGAAATAGATTACACTGGGCGCTGTGGTAGCCCTCCATTAAAAAATTTAGATAAATAAGTGATTTTTTACTGTGGGACCAACCCTAGCCGTTATCCCGCGCTAAAGAAATAGAGACAGTTTCAAAAACTACATTTCATTGACTTTCTAACAGTATCAATCCGTTTGTGTTACAACAGTTGAGTCACATATTCGTACCAACATGTATTTCGTGATATCTTTCCGGTATTACTAGGTTGTATCGCATTTAACAGTGAATCGATTGACTGTGGGACTTAATTGAACTGATTTTGGGCTGTGACCTTATAAATGTAAAAGTGAGATAATTGGACACCAAGAAATAACATTCTTCTTAATTTGACGTGATTGCCGGAACTCAGCGATTACACTGGGTGCTGTGGTACCGCTTCAGTTAAAAATTTAGATAAATAAGTCAATTCTTACTGTGGGACCTATCCTAGCCGTTATCGCGCGCTGACAAATTTGCGACAGTTTCAAATACTACATTTCAGTGATTTTCTAACGGTATCAGTCCGTTTCAACTACAACAGTTGCGTCACATATTCGTACCAACATATATTTAGTGATTGTTACCGATATTACTAAGTTGTATCGCTTTTAACAGTGAATCGATTGACTGTGGGACTTAATTGAACTGATTTTGGACTATGACCTTATAAATGTAATAAGTGAGACAATTGGACTCCAAGAAATAACATTTTTCTTAATTTGACATGATTGCCGGAACTCAGCGATTACACTTAGCGCTGGGGTAGCACTTAATTTAAAAATGTAGATAAATAAGCCATTTTGTACTGGGGGACCAATCCTAGCTGTTATCGCGCGCTGACGAATTAGCGACAGTTTCAAAAATTGCATTTCATTGACTTTCTAACGGTGTCAGTTCGTTTGAGTTACAACGGTTGGTCACATATTCGTATTAGCGATATTCTTCTGATATTACTAGGTTGCATCGCTTTTAATAATGAAACGATTTACTGTGGGACTTAATTGAACTAACTTTGGACTGTGACCTGATAAATGTGATAAATGAGACATTTGGACTCCAAGAAATAACATTCTTCTTAATTTGACATGATTGCCGGAAGTCAGCGATTACACTGGGCGCTGTGGTAGCCCTCCATTAAAAAATTTAGATAAATAAGTGATTTTTTACTGTGGGACCAATCCTAGCCGTTAGCCCGCGCTAACGAAATAGAGACAGTTTCAAAAACTACATTTCATTGATTTTCTAACTGTATCAGTCCGTTTCAACTACAACAATTGCGTCACATATTCGTACCAACAAGTATTTAGTGATTGTTACCGATATTACTAAGTTGTATCGCTTTTAACAGTGAAACGATTGACTGTGGGACTTAATTGAACTGATTTTGGACTATGACCTTATAAATGTAATAAGTGAGACAATTGGACTCCAAGAAAAAACATTTTTCTTAATTTGACATGATAACCGGAATTCAGCGATTACACTTAGCGTTGGGGTAGCACTTAATTTAAAAATGTAGATAAATAAGCCATTTTGTACTGGGGGACCAATCCTAGCTGTTATCGCGCGCTGAAGAATTAGCGACAGTTTCAAAAATTGCAGTTCATTGACTTTCTAACGGTGTCAGTTCGTTTGAGTTACAACGGTTGGGTCACATATTCGTATTAGCGATATTCTTCTGATATTACTAGGTTGCATCGCTTTTAACAATGAAACGATTTACTGTGGGACTTAATTGAACTAACTTTGGACTGTGACCTGATAAATGTGATAAATGAGACATTTGGACTCCAAGAAATAACATTCTTCTTAATTTGAAATGATTGCCGGAAGTCAGCGATTACACTGGGCGCTGTGGTAGCCCTCCATTAAAAAATTTAGATAAATAAGTGATTTTTTACTGTGGGAACAATCCTAGCCGTTATCCCGCGCTAAAGAAATAGAGACAGTTTCAAAAACTACATTTCATTGACTTTCTAACAGTATCAATCCGTTTGTGTTACAACAGTTGAGTCACATATTCGTACCAACATGTATTTTGTGATATCTTTCCGGTATTACTAGGTTGTATCGCATTTAACAGTGAATCGATTGACTGTGGGACTTAATTGAACTGATTTTGGGCTGTGACCTTATAAATGTAATAAGTGAGACAATTGGAATCCAAGAAATAACATTCTTTTTAATTTGACATGATTGCCGGAACTCAGCGATTACACTGAGCGCTGGGGTAGCACTTAATTTAAAAATGTAGATAAATAAGTCATTTTGTACTGGGGGACCAATCCTAGCCGTTATAGCGCGCTGACGAAATAGCGACAGTTTCAAAAAGTGCATTTCATTGACTTTCTAACGGTGTCAGTTCGTTTGAGTTACAACGGTTGCGTCACATATTCGTACCAACATGTATTTAGCGATATTTTTTTCATATTACTAGGTTGCATCGCTTTTAACAGTGAAATGATTGTCTGTGGGACTTAATTGAACTAATTTTGGACTGTGACCTTATAAATGTAATAAGTGAGACAATTTGACTCCAAGAAATAACATTCCTTTTAATCTGACATGACTGCCGAAAGTCAGCGATTACACTGGGCGCTGTGGTAGCGCTTCATTTAAAAATTCAGATAAATAAGTCAATTTTGATTGTGGGACCAATCCTAGCCCTTAGCGCGCGCTGAAGAAATAGAGACAGTTTCAAATACTATATTTCATTGATTTTCTAACGGTATAAGTCCGTTTCAACTACAACAGTGGCGTCACCTATTCGTACCAACATGTATTTAGTGATTGTTACCCATATTACTAAGTTGTATCGCTTTTAACAGTGAAACGATTGACTCTGGGTCTTAATTGAACTGATTTTGGACTATGACCTTATAAATGTAATAAGTGAGACAATTGGACTCCAAGAAATAACATTTTTCTTAATTTGACATGATTGCCGGAACTCAGCGATTACACTGAGCGCTGGGGTAGGACTTAATTTAAAAATGTAGATAAATTAGTCATTTTGTACTGGGGGACCAATCCTAGCCGTTATTACGCGCTGACGAATTAGTGACAGTTTCAAAACGTGCATTTCATTGACTTTCTAACGGTGTCAGTTCGTTTGAGTTACAACGGTTGCGTCACATATTCTTACCATCATGTGTTTAGCGATATTTATCTGTTATTACTAGGTTGCATCGCTTTTAACAGGGAAACGATTGAATGTGGGACTTAATTGAACTAACTTTGGACTGTGACCTGATGAAAGTGATTAATGAGACAATTGGACTCCAAGAAATAACATTCATCTTAATTTGACATGATTGCCGGAACTCAGCGATTACACTGGGCGCTGTGGTAGCGCTTCATTTAAAAATTTAGATAAATAAGTCATTCTTTAACGTGGGACCAATCCTAGCCGTTGTCGCGCGCTGTAGAAATAGCGACAGTTTTAAAAACTACATTTCATTGACTTTCTAACGGTATCAGTCCATTTCAACTACAACGGTTGCGTCACATATTCGTACCAACATGTACTTAGCGATATTTTTTTTATATTACTAGGTTGCATCGCTTTTAACAGTGAAACGATTGACTGTGGGACTTAATTGAACTGATTTTGGACTGTGACCTTATAAATGTAATAAGTGAGACAATTTGACTCCAAGAAAAAACATTCTTCTTAATTTGACATGATTGCCGGAAGTCAGCGATTGCACTGGGCGCTGTGGTAGCGCTTCATTTAAAAATTTAGATAAATAAGTCAATTTTTATTGTTGGACCAATCCTAGCCCTTAGCGCGCGCTGAAGAAATAAAGACAGTTTCAAATACTACATTTCATTAATTTTCTAACAGTATCAGTCCGTTTCAACTGCAACAGTTGCGTCACATATTCGTACCAACATGTATTTAGTGATTGTTACCGATATTACTAAGTGGTATCGCTTTTAACAGTGAAACGATTGACTGTGGGACTTAATTGAACTGATTTTGGACTATGACCTTATAAATGTAATAAGTTAGACAATTGGACTCCAAGAAATAACATTTTTCTTAATTTGACATGATTACCGGAACTCAGCGATTACACTGAGCGCTGGGGTAGCACTTATTTTAAAAATTTAGATAAATAAGTCATTCTTTACCGTGGGACCAATCCTAGCCGTTATCGCGCGCTGTAGAAATAGCGACAGTTTTAAAAACTACATTTCATTGACTTTCTAACGGTATCAGTCCATTTCAACTACAACGGTTGCGTCACATATTCGTACCAACATGTACTTAGCGATATTTTTTTTATATTACTAGGTTGCATCGCTTTTAACAGTGAAACGATTGACTGTGGGACTTAATTGAACTGATTTTGGACTGTGACCTTATAAATGTAATAAGTGAGACAATTTGACTCCAAGAAAAAACATTCTTCTTAATTTGACATGATTGCCGGAAGTCAGCGATTGCACTGGGCGCTGTGGTAGCGCTTCATTTAAAAATTTAGATAAATAAGTCAATTTTTATTGTTGGACCAATCCTAGCCCTTAGCGCGCGCTGAAGAAATAAAGACAGTTTCAAATACTACATTTCATTAATTTTCTAACAGTATCAGTCCGTTTCAACTGCAACAGTTGCGTCACATATTCGTACCAACATGTATTTAGTGATTGTTACCGATATTACTAAGTGGTATCGCTTTTAACAGTGAAACGATTGACTGTGGGACTTAATTGAACTGATTTTGGACTATGACCTTATAAATGTAATAAGTGAGACAATTGGACTCCAAGAAATAACATTTTTCTTAATTTGACATGATTACCGGAACTCAGCGATTACACTGAGCGCTGGGGTAGCACTTATTTTAAAAATTTAGATAAATAAGTCATTCTTTACCGTGGGACCAATCCTAGCCGTTATCGTGCGCTGTAGAAATAGAGACAGTTTCAAATACTACATTTCATTGATTTTCTATTGGTATAAGTCCGTTTCAACTACAACAGTTGCGTCACCTATTCGTACCAACATGTATTTAGTGATTGTTACCCATATTACTAAGTTGTATCGCTTTTAACAGTGAAACGATTGACTCTGGGTCTTAATTGAACTGATTTTGGACTATGACCTTATAAATGTAATAAGTGAGACAATTGGACTCCAAGAAATAACATTTTTCTTAATTTGACATGATTGCCGGAACTCAGCGATTACACTGAGCGCTGGGGTAGGACTTAATTTAAAAATGTAGATAAATTAGTCATTTTGTACTTGGGGACCAATCCTAGCCGTTATTACGCGCTGACGAATTAGTGACAGTTTCAAAACGTGCATTTCATTGACTTTCTAACGGTGTCAGTTCGTTTGAGTTACAACGGTTGCGTCACATATTCTTACCATCATGTGTTTAGCGATATTTATCTGTTATTACTAGGTTGCATCGCTTTTAACAGGGAAACGATTGAATGTGGGACTTAATTGAACTAACTTTGGACTGTGACCTGATGAAAGTGATTAATGAGACAATTGGACTCCAAGAAATAACATTTTTCTTAATTTGACATGATTACCGGAACTCAGCGATTACACTGAGCGCTGGGGTAGCACTTATTTTAAAAATTTAGATAAATAAGTCATTCTTTACCGTGGGACCAATCCTAGCCGTTATCGTGCGCTGTAGAAATAGAGACAGTTTCAAATACTACATTTCATTGATTTTCTATTGGTATAAGTCCGTTTCAACTACAACAGTTGCGTCACCTATTCGTACCAACATGTATTTAGTGATTGTTACCCATATTACTAAGTTGTATCGCTTTTAACAGTGAAACGATTGACTCTGGGTCTTAATTGAACTGATTTTGGACTATGACCTTATAAATGTAATAAGTGAGACAATTGGACTCCAAGAAATAACATTTTTCTTAATTTGACATGATTGCCGGAACTCAGCGATTACACTGAGCGCTGGGGTAGGACTTAATTTAAAAATGTAGATAAATTAGTCATTTTGTACTTGGGGACCAATCCTAGCCGTTATTACGCGCTGACGAATTAGTGACAGTTTCAAAACGTGCATTTCATTGACTTTCTAACGGTGTCAGTTCGTTTGAGTTACAACGGTTGCGTCACATATTCTTACCATCATGTGTTTAGCGATATTTATCTGTTATTACTAGGTCGCATCGCTTTTAACAGGGAAACGATTGAATGTGGGACTTAATTGAACTAACTTTGGACTGTGACCTGATGAAAGTGATTAATGAGACAATTGGACTCCAAGAAATAACATTCATCTTAATTTGACATGATTGCCGGAACTCAGCGATTACACCGGGCGCTGTGGTAGCGCTTCATTTAAAAATTTAGATAAATAAGTCATTCTTTAACGTGGGACCAATCCTAGCCGTTGTCGCGCGCTGTAGAAATAGCGACAGTTTTAAAAACTACATTTCATTGACTTTCTAACAGTATCAGTCCATTTCAACTACAACGGTTGCGTCACATATTCGTACCAACATGTATTTAGCGATATTTTTTTTATATTACTAGGTTGTATCGCTTTTAACAGTGAAACGGTTGACTGTGGGACTTAATTGAACTGATTTTGGACTGTGACCTTATAAATGTAATAAGTGAGACAATTGGACTCCAAGAAAAAACATTCTTCTTAATTTGACATGATTGCCGGAAGTCAGCAATTGCACTGGGCGCTGTGGTAGCGCTTCATTTAAAAATTTAGATAAATAAGTCAATTTTTATTGTTGGACCAATCCTAGCCCTTAGCGCGCGCTGAAGAAATAAAGACAGTTTCAAATACTACATTTCATTAATTTTCTAACAGTATCAGTCCGTTTCAACTACAACAGTTGCGTCACATATTCGTACCAACATGTATTTAGTGATTGTTACCGATATTACTAAGTGGTATCGCTTTTAACAGTGAAACGATTGACTGTGGGACTTAATTGAACTGATTTTGGACTATGACCTTATAAATGTGATAATTGAGACAATTGGACTCAAAGAAATCACATTCTTCTTAATTTGACATGATTGCCGGAACTCAGCGATTACACTGAGCGCTAGGGTAGCACTTAATTTAAAAATGTAGATAAATAAGTCATTTTGTACTGGGGGACCAATCCTAGCTGTTATTGCGCGCTGACGAATTAGCGACAGTTTCAAAAAGTGTATTTCATTTACTTTCTAACGGTGTTAGTTCGTTTGAGCTGCAACGGTTGCGTCACATATTCGTACCAACACGATTTAGCGATATTTATCTGTTATTCCTAGGTTGCATCGCTTTTAACAGTGAAACGAATGAATGTGGGACTTAATTGAACTAACTTTGGACTGTGACCTGATGAAAGTGATTAATGAGACAATTGGACTCCAAGAAATAACATTCATCTTAATTTGACATGATTGCCGGAACTCAGCGATTACACTGGGCGCTGTGGTAGCGCTTCATTTAAAAATTTAGATAAATAAGTCATTCTTAAACGTGGGACCAATCCTAGCTGTTGTCGCGCGCTGTAGAAATAGCGACAGTTTTAAAAACTACATTTCATTGTCTTTCTAACGGTATCAGTCCATTTCAACTACAACGGTTGCGTCACATATTCGTACCAACATGTATTTAGCGATATTTTTTTTATATTACTAGGTTGCATCGCTTTTAACAGTGAAACGATTGACTGTGGGACTTAATTGAACTGATTTTGGACTGTGACCTTATAAATGTAATAAGTGAGACAATTTGACTCCAAGAAAAAACATTCTTCTTAATTTGACATGATTGCCGGAAGTCAGCGATTGCACTGGGCGCTGTGGTAGCGCTTCATTTAAAAATTTAGATAAATAAGTCAATTTTTATTGTTGGACCAATCCTAGCCCTTAGCGCGCGCTGAAGAAATAAAGACAGTTTCAAATACTACATTTCATTAATTTTCTAACAGTATCAGTCCGTTTCAACTACAACAGTTGCGTCACATATTCGTACCAACATGTATTTAGTGATTGTTACCGATATTACTAAGTGGTATCGCTTTTAACAGTGAAACGATTGACTGTGGGACTTAATTGAACTGATTTTGGACTATGACCTTATAAATGTAATAAGTGAGACAATTGGACTCCAAGAAATAACATTTTTCTTAATTTGACATGATTACCGGAACTCAGCGATTACACTGAGCGCTGGGATAGCACTTATTTTAAAAATTTAGATAAATAAGTCATTCTTTACCGTGGGACCAATCCAAGCCGTTATCGTGCGCTGTAGAAATAGCGACAGTTTCAAAAACTACATTTCATTGACTTTCTAACGGTATCAGTCCGTTTCAACTACAACAGTTGCGTCACATATTCGTACCAACATGTATCTAGTGATTGTTACCGATATTACTAAGTTGTATCGCTTTTAACAGTGAAACGATTGACTGTGGGACTTAATTGAACTGATTTTGGACTATGACCTTATAAATGTGATAATTGAGACAATTGGACTCAAAAAAATCACATTCTTCTTAATTTGACATGATTGCCGGAACTCAGCGATTACACTGAGCGCTAGGGTAGCACTTAATTTAAAAATGTAGATAAACAAGTCATTTTGTACTGGGGGACCAATCCTAGCCGTTATTGCGCGCTGACGAATTAGCGACAGTTTCAAAAAGTGTATTTCATTTACTTTCTAACGGTGTTAGTTCGTTTGAGCTACAACGGTTGCGTCACATATTCGTACCAACATGTATTTAGCGATATTTATCTGTTATTACTAGGTTGCATCGCTTTTAACAGTGAAACGAATGAATGTGGGACTTAATTGAACTAACTTTGGACTGTGACCTAATGAATGTGATAAATAAGACAATTAGACTCTAAGAAGTAACAATCATCTTAATTTGACATGATTGCGGAACTCAGCGATTACACTGGGCGCTGTGGTAGTGCTTCATTTAAAATTTAGATAAATAAGTCATTCTTTACCGTGGGACCAATCCCAGCCCTTATCGCGCGCTGAAGAAATAGCGACAGTTTCTAAAACTACATTTCATTGACTTTCTAACTGTGTCAGTCCGTTTGAGTTACAACGTTTGGGTCACATATTCGTATTAGCGATATTCTTCTGATATTACTAGGTTGCATCGCTTTTAACAATGAAACGATTTACTGTGGGACTTAATTGAACTGATTTTGGACTATGACCTTATAAATGTAATAAGTGAGACAATTGGACTCCAAGAAATAACATTTTTCTTAATTTGACATGATTGCCGGAACTCAGCGATTACACTGAGCGCTGGGGTAGCACTTAATTTAAAAATTTAGATAAATAAGTCATTCTTTAGCGTGGGACCAATCCTAGCCGTTAGCCCGCGCTAACGAAATAGAGACAGTTTCAAAAACTACATTTCATTGATTTTCTAACGGTATCAGTCCGTTTCAACTACAACAATTGCGTCACATATTCGTACCAACAAGTATTTAGTGATTGTTACCGATATTACTAAGTTGTATCGCTTTTAACAGTGAAACGATTGACTGTGGGACTTAATTGAACTGATTTTGGACTATGACCTTATAAATGTAATAAGTGAGACAATTGGACTCCAAGAAATAACATTTTTCTTAATTTGACATGATAGCCGGAATTCAGCGATTACACTTAGCGTTGGGGTAGCACTTAATTTAAAAATGTAGATAAATAAGCTATTTTGTACTGGGGGACCAATCCTAGCTGTTATCGCGCGCTGACGAATTAGCGACAGTTTCAAAAATTGCAGTTCATTGACTTTCTAACGGTGTCAGTTCGTTTGAGTTACAACGGTTGGGTCACATATTTGTATTAGCGATATTCTTCTGATATTACTAGGTTGCATCGCTTTTAACAATGAAACGATTTACTGTGGGACTTAATTGAACTAACTTTGGACTGTGACCTGATAAATGTGATAAATGAGACATTTGGACTCCAAGAAATAACATTCTTCTTAATTTGAAATGATTGCCGGAAGTCAGCGATTACACTGGGCGCTGTGGTAGCCCTCCATTAAAAAATTTAGATAAATAAGTGATTTTTTACTGTGGGACCAATCCTAGCCGTTATCCCGCGCTAAAGAAATAGAGACAGTTTTTAAAAACTACATTTCATTGACTTTCTAACAGTATCAATCCGTTTGTGTTACAACAGTTGAGTCACATATTCGTACCAACATGTATTTCGTGATATCTTTCCGGTATTACTAGGTTGTATTGCATTTAACAGTGAATCGATTGACTGTGGGACTTAATTGAACTGATTTTGGGCTGTGACCTTATAAATGTAAAAGTGAGACAATTGGACTCCAAGAAATAACATTCTTCTTAATTTGACGTGATTGCCGGAACTCAGCGATTACACTTGGTGCTGTGGTACCGCTTCAGTTAAAAAAATTTAGATAAAGAAGTCAATTTTTGCGGAGAGAAGCGGAGGGCGCGTCAGCGCCCGGAGCGTAGCGGAGCCCATTTCCTCATTAAATAAGCCAAATATAAGGGACGGAGGAGAGTGTATAGGATTTCCGCACGTATACATCAAAATTTTCAATTTTCGTCAACTTTTTTGACTGGGTTGCCCAGTAGCTTACTGTGGTGATTTTCCCCGTAAATTTATGATTCAGCGAGACAAAATCTAAGTTACGGCGATGGAGTTCTTTTGTTATTTTTAAAGATGGGCTAGTGGGGATTTCCAGTTGAGATTAAGTTATCTTTAGCCATGTAATATATGGTCACTTCAACTAATATCATGTGACTTTTTCTCGGATAACATAGCGCCTCAAACTCAAACTTTCGTTAATCTAAGCTAGCTATATCGCAGCCGATGGAGGAAGGGCTTGTTCATGAAAACGAAGAAAGGGTATGTTTAGCTCGCTAGTATATCACTATTTTTTACATGTAATGAACCCATTCTTATTCTCACTCACACCTAAAGCTAGCTAGCTTAAAACTACAGATTTAGATAGAATAATAATAGAACTTAGATAGCATATAGCTAGCTAGATAGTATAAAAAAGAGCAAACAGTACCTATGGTTAGCACAAAACTAGCTACAAGGCTAGCATAAAATTAACTACTTAGTTGGGGTAAAACTACCAATGTATCTAGCATAAAATTAGCTATTTTAGCTGGCATTAAATCAGCAAAATAGCTTGCTAATAGAAATATTCTTTCAGACAGATTTTCTAGCTATAGCTAGCTAGCTTTACATATACTAACAGTGAGTGAGATAATTCTACACTGTAGCGTAGGAATGCCCCATCACATAGCTGGTTCTAGCTACAATCGTCCATACAATTTGTTGTCTTTGGCAATTTTATACCAAAGATCAAGAACCAAAAAGTTTAGCAAAGTCAGCAAAAGAACATAGCTAGCTAGATATTTTGCAGATAGTGTGTTATGTTCTCACTCATGATCAATGTTTATATAAAGGTATGTCACATGTAATTGTTTACGTTGCTTAGCCATTAAAGGGCAGTTTTTAACATTGAGGGGAAATGGGAGAGCCATCTTTTCGTGGACGATGGTAGCTAGCTATATATATTGTACACACATCTGGAAATAAACTTTTTTAACCCTGCCGGTGAGCATACATCATGCGGCTCAAGTTACAGAAACGAAAATTATTTCAATATATTACTGAGGCTTTTTAAATTCTGAAAAGCGGTTCTCGTGCAATCGTCAACATGTTTTGAAAATCTTCAAATACATTCATTATATATATATTTCTTATTTAATTTCCTTATATGTATATATACAAATAATGTCTTGATATATAATTTCTTTTTCTGTAACTTGACCTGAACTTTACACCAATGCTGGATATCATGTTTAAGTCCAGCTCTAGCTAGGTACCAAGCTAGCCTAATTTATTGCTATACTTTTGAAGTTTCTGTTCAGTTTGGAATAAGAGCTTTTTATTCTAATGTCATGAAAACTTGTACTAAGGCGCAGTTTACAATTTATATTAATTGGTCCACCAAGCGTTTAACACAGTTACTTGACCAGCATTTCTCAAAAGGTTAATTAACTAGGCTGTGTGCTGTAAATTCCTAAGTGTATATAATATTCACCTGTAAAGTTTCGTATATATATATATTTATGCCCTGCTGGTCTAATGGCTATGACACTCATGCAAATGAGAGATTCAGGTTCAAATCCTGGACAGGGCTAGGAAAAACATAATTATCTTGCACCTACAACAACCAGGTATTCATATATGATATTAGCTATATATTGAGTATAATAGGTAATCTTTGAGTTGTAGAGGGGGGAGTTACATACATTCATCACTTTAATTTATAGAGCCCACAAATGCTTTGTTTTTGTAATAGATCTGTCACTTTTTGTTAAAAAGTTTTGTGTTGATGAACCTGGTAGGCACAAGAAACCAAAAAAGACTTTTTTACTAAAAAATAATGCTTTTCTAGTTGACTTCTCTAATCATTTCTCTACCTTGACTTTTTAATGTTGTTAGAGTTAGTAAAAATCCATATTCTCAAATTCATTTGAACCAAGTTGACTTTTAATCTCAAATTTATCAATATATACATGATTTTTTTGTCATTATGACCAATTGTTTAAATCTTATATTGGCACATAATTCTGCTAAGATGATTCACTCTATATTGATCTTGTAACAAATTTAATGCCATTTTTTAGGTATTGAACTTGAACTATTTGTACCTCAATATGTTCTCTACTCCTAGACTAATATGATACATAGCTTAGACATATTGAGTATACGTAATCTTTGAGTTGTATGGGAGAAGAGTTTCTATTAGGGTGGCTGCCCCTACCCTGCCGTTCCTTTGCCTTGCCAGCACTTACGTGTCCTAACTAATGCAAAGACATGTAAAAAGACCATTAGCTTCCTAACTAAAGTTAGTGAGCATAAAACTAAATTAGCTGGCTAGTATAAAAGTAGCTGAAAAAAAAGAATTGTTCTTGACAGGCTCATATCTTTTGGCTACACATATTATACTGAGTCAACAAATTTTGCCCTGATTAGGAATGCCTAGCTATAGGATTAAAACTGTAGGCACACGGACGCCGGATATCATGTTTATTTACATCTCAGCAGTTTCTGATTGGTCAGATTATAAACAAAAAGTAATGTCATTAGCCCGTAAAATATTGCGCCTGAACAAACTGCAAATTTGCTATTTGCTACTATAAATAGTTTTTACAAAAACAAACATTTTTTCCATCGATTGATTGGACAAAATGGATCACGTAGATTTTTCCAAACACAAAAATTCTTCGCTTTAATTGGATAAAATAGAACACGTGGTTTAGGCGACGGAAATATACTTTTCTGGCGCCACTTTTTTCAAACCCTCTGGAAGTTTACCGGAGTGTGTTGTGTTTGTTTGCTGGAACGAAATTGATACTTTCTGGATTATTGGATAAGTATTATTTGATAATTTTGTCCGTCTCTTTTGTGTTAGTAAACAAAACACATTCAGCTAGGTGTAAACTGCAGCTAGGTGCATCTTTATATCTGATTTTTTGTCCCCAGCTGTGTCCCTGCATTTTGGCGTACTATTATATAGCTAGCTAGATAGCTATATCGTAGTAGTTGTAGCTTACTGTTTATATCTTATTTTTTGTCCCCTGCTCTGTCCTGTATTTTGATTCAAGGACTATAACTACATTGCCACAGTCGGCAAGGAAAAAGATATACTTCTGTTTATATCTGATTTAGGTTCTAACTGCAGCTAGGAAGCAACCGTAGCATCATAGAAATTGTGCACATTGTAGTCAATTGTAGCATCGTAGAGCAATCAAGACAAATTAATCATGATATCTGTCCAAGCATATCGTGCCACTATCGGTTCCTTTTATAATGTAGCTGCTAGCCACTCCAAAAATATTAAAAATGAAACAATGAATTTGCACAGCCATGCAGAAATGCTTTTTGACAAGGTGGATAATAACAACTTCAATAGTTTTTTGAAACTTTTTATTTCAGTAATTTTCATGTGTTGTCTCAGCTGTAATATCAATCTTGCATCTTTGAAATTAATGTTATTGTTATCTGGTGACGTTGAAAGCAATCCTGGACCCTTTAATAACAACGATATTGACTTCCAAATATCGCTACAGGAATCTTATGCCACCCATCTTCTAAATCAGTCAAATTCTGCTGATCATATAGTTGCTTATGCTAGAAGTATTGGTCTGTCAAATATAACATATCGAGAATTGACAATAGGGGATGGCAACTGCTTTTATAGAGCAGTAGTACAACAACTTAATCGTCCTGAGATCAGACAAATTGTCTCCCCTGAACTACACTTTCAAAATCACCTCCAACTACGAGCAGCCGTGGTCAAATTTGTTCGCAAAAATAGTAACTTAAGCATTTTTCAAAATAACAGAGACTTTTTATCAATAAGTCCTGAAGAGTGAGAACGCGACTTACAAATTCAGTCAAGGTCTACTGTTGATGTTGTAGAAATTTTTATACGAGCTGCTTCAATAATGCTGGGTGTCAACATTTTAATAACATCTGATACCAGTACTGCAATACACCCATATACCCTTATTAGTCCTACTCATGATGAAACACATAATATTGCTGGTGAACAACAAATGGCACATCTATTGACTGATGGTACCACTGCTGGTGCTTTTATTTTGCTTGGAAGGGTTAATGAAAATCACTACCAATCCTTGGTCTTTGATGACAATGTGAGCAATCCTTCTGTTCCATCATCCACGCCACTTAGTCCATCTAAAAAAATTCCTCGTTTATCATCGAAATATCCTGAAAATATAACCAATCAAAAACCTGGTGAAAAGAAAGTTACTACTTTGAATCAAAATCAAGACCTCCTAGTAGAGAAAATAATGAAATCTTATATGTCTACTGCTATAATACCAACAAGAGTTAAGCCTAAATCCAAGCCTAAACCCAAGCCAAATTATAATAAAGAACCTGCTTTAAAGCTAAAGTGTCTTCAGTTAAATATTAAATACGAAGAACCTAAAGTTAATGAAACAAGTATCGAAACAATAAACAGACACAGGCGAATAAGTTATAGCTGCAAAAAAACCGTTTCTAAAACAGCCATGGATAAGCAGAAAAATGCTAATTTGAAAAAACCACCTGCCTGTAAACGTACATGTGCCCCGCCACCTAATACACTTCCAATTATTACACACAACCAGGTGAATAATTTACCAACCACACAGTCAGTGCCTACAATTGTCACAGACAACCAGACCACTGACCAAGATCAAATTTATGGAAATGAAACCTCCACCATTCATCAAAATCCTGATGTTGTGGCAGCTGTTATACAGTTTGAGGAAGGTGAGAAGTTACATAGCTTGGCAACCTGTAAAACTTGTCGTGAAACCCGGCCAGTATTTCATGCTACTCCCCCTATCAGTCCTACTGCAGAAAATGAAACAAAACCAATTACGGTAAAGCCTTGGAAAATTTCCAGCGATGAAAGGTGTGACAGGTGTCATCGGGAGAGCCTTAGTCGTTTTAAAAAGAATGTAACAACACCTGCTAGATTTTCCGGTATACTGTCAGTTGATGATGATGATTTGGGCCCATTACACGATAACATCCGCCATAACGATATGCATTTTTAACCGGTACCACCATATCTTCAAAATTTGACCATACTGGAAGTAGCATTGATTCGTCGTATCACTGTTATCATGAATATACACCTCCTGCGATATGGCATGCTTGCATCAAAAGGACATTGTATCAGTTTTCCTCAGAGAATGCAAATTGCTAAAGAATTGCCATCGTTACCATCTCAGGTTGGAATAGTGGTTATTAAAAAAAAAGGAACTCGAAATTCAGTTCAACAGTATACTGTGCAAAGGGGTAAAGTTGAAAATGCATTACGAGGGCTGTGTTTTGGATACCCAGAAGGTGGCACTGAATATCCAGATACTAATAGTGAACATCTATACAATGGCTCTGATCACATTAACAAACCTTTAAAAGGACGCTACTTTCAGTTCCTACCGAATGAGTACTATAAGGATGTTTCGATAAAATATGACCGCATTCAAAATTTACCAGAGATGCGTTCTGAATTACCTGGCTTGCCTGTTGTTGAAATGCCACATATTATACCAGAGGAAGACAAGGGTCCTGCTGAAAATCAATTTCTGGAAAACTTACCTCAAGATGATGAAAGTATAACCCGTTCTGGTTTAGTTTGTCCACTTAAATCTAAAGATGCTGACAAAGAGTTGCGAACAATACTGCAGAAGCTCTTGGGCTCTGAGGATGCAGTAAATCAAGCTCTTGAACATGGCACAATTGCGAATGCAAATTTGGAATATACACGAGAGCAGCCTATTCGAGAATTAAAAACTCCTGGTTTTTTTACTATGGCATACCCAACTGTTTTTATTAATGGAAATTGTGACTTAACGGTTCCAAGGTTGAGTAAAATTAACTTTGAAGAATACATCGAACATATATATTATTGTTCTGATAATCGTGTAGCGCGTCATCCATACTTAAAATTTTTCTTATTGAATATGCGCTTACGAATGCAAGCACTACAGCAGGGTAGCTTTCTTGTTTCCCAACAATTAAATGATGCACATCTCACAATTGCTGAACTGAGAGATAATTTACAAAATGACGATGATTCAGTTCCACGAAAAATTATTAGTATTGGAAAAAACCTGGTGAATACTGATCCATACTGGAGAGACCAAAAAAAAAAAGTGGATGCTCTATTGTTTTTCAGACGAAAGGAGTTTGGCGATTTACCGGGCTATTTTGATACCACCAGTTGTGCAGAATTCCATTGGAAACCATTACATGAATTACTTATTAAGTATCATGCCTTAATAAACAATTTAAACGAAGATACTGTGCGGCAACAAATGGAAAACGACAGCAAATTCAAGCGGGAAATGATTCTACAAAATCTTCATATCGTCACACAGTATTTTGATGCAAGGACTATAAATTACTTTGCCACAGTCAACAAGAAAGTGTTTCAATATAATGATAGTTGGTGGCGATATGAATTCGCTAAAGGTCGAGGTGAGATACATGGTCACGCAATTATATCGTCCTCTAAACTCGCTCAAAAGGTCAAAACAATCATGGATGGATTGTCGAATGATGTACCTGACTCACAAGCATCCCAAACTGCTGCACAAGAACTTCAAAATTGGTTGCAAACCACAAATGAAGACAGTGATGACATTTTTTCACCCATATTTACTTCACTGCATCCTGCTGGGGGGAATGAAATTATAGATACCTCTGGAATTAGAACTTGGGTTCCAAACAAAAATCAATGGCCAACACCAGAAGGGAGTCAAGCTCCTCCAGACCATAACCCATTGGCGCAAGAACTTGCAGATGTCGCTAACCATGAAGGTGGTATAAGAGAGCAACATACTTATCTTGTTAATAGAATAGGTCTCCATAATTGTAATTCCAGTTGTTTGCGTTATCGTCGTAAGAATAATAAGGAAAAGGATACCGCTCCAAAAAAGTACTGTCGTTTTCATTTTGGTGATCTTGATCCACAAACCAAAAAAACAAGTGGCAAAGAGATTCATCCTTTTCATGCTGTCATAACAAAAGGGGAACATCCTAGATATGAGGGACCACGCGATCATCCTCGCCTCATGATGCATGTTAAAACACGTCTGCTTAGTTGGCTAGCAAATTGTGACAGTCAAGTCATTATCGATCAGGATCTTCTGGCTCTTCAAAAATACATTGCTGGTTATGCTTGCAAGGGGGCAGCCTCAACTGAAGATTTGGTACATGTTTATCGGCATCTCATTGAAAACACTGCTGATGGAAGCACTGTTAAAAATTTGGCTCAACGACTACTTCAAAAAATTGCTGGTCTAGTAGATGTACCAGGTGCTGCGGCAGATTTTATTAATAGTGGTGGCCGTTTGACTAGATGTACCAGGAATTTTCGATACATTGGTATCAGTGGCTTCCGAGCATTGGATACGTCTGGTGAAGATGGAACCGTTACAAAGAATAGCACATTGGATAAATACTTGAGCGATAAGCGTAGAGAAACTGAGCTAGAAATATCATTATGGAACTGGAGCAAGAAATGTAATTGTACCTGCAAAGTAGATCACGTGCCAGTTTTTACAGGAATATCTACAAAACCTGTTTGGCCTGTTACTGAGGACTATGCAAAAGCTATGCTCGTTATATTTTCTGTTGGAACGTGGCATAATACTGAAGAATTGAAGGGACAACATGAGTCATTTGCTGCTGCTTTGGCTTCCTTTGTTCAAACTGAAAACTGTCCCCCTATATTAATAGATGCATTGAAGGAGGCTAAACAATCATTTGATAAAAAGAGTGAGAGAAAACAAAGTCACCCTCGTGTAATCAATAATGAAACCGATAATCAGTCTTCATGTCAATCATCACAATATACAGATGCAAGTTCTCAAAGTTCCCAAAATTCAGTCATTGCACAAATGAACATAGGCAGAGCGATAATGAGAGATATTGCAAGGCATCACGTTGCTGATATCAATGAGCCGGATGTACAACAAGTTCTTCCCAATGGAGGGCCTACATTTGATTGGAATAATTATGCAATTCAAAGTTTTGGTAGTCAATGGCCAATTAATGCTGACACATGGTTACAATCTATATCTGAAGAAGCAGAAAGAAATGAATTGCAGCTGGCTGATGATTGTACCTTACCCCAAATAAACATCTTAAATGCTAATGAATTACAAAGAACAGTCATTGGTATAAATCTTCAGCATTTATTGCAAGTTGCAAAAGGAACTTTGCCAACAGGTACCCAGCCATTACGTTTATTAATACAAGGAACAGCTGGTGTTGGGAAAACATTCATCATTACTGCGCTCACCAGAATCGTTCGGCGTATTTTTAAGCGAAATTCTGCTGTTATGAACTTGGCCCCAACTGGTGCAGCATCAGTCCTCATACCTAATGGTCGCACTATACATTCAATGACTCCACCACCACACAAACTGAAAAAAGATAAGAATTTAAATTCTGTCCAGCTTTCTGACTATCCGTTGGGTGATGTATCTCTAAGAAAGCTGAGAAAGTATACAGGTATGCATGAAAACAATGAACTGAAATTATTTCAACTTAATATTGATGAACGTAGCATGCAGTCGAAGCTTCTTGTGGCCTGGTGCAGCCAAAGATTATGCGAGGCTACGGGAGACTTTGATAATTATTATGGTGGTGTACCAGCTGTCAATTTCTTTGGTGACCTTGGTCAGCTTGGACCAATTCGTGCTTTGGATCTACATCAGCCACCAAAACACGATGATTCGACAATCAACTTTGCTGGCTATGCAATCTATCGCTCGTTTCAAGATGTTATTGTTCTTACAGAAACAATGCGTCAAGGCCCAGATCAGTTAGCTCTTTTGCAGCGACTACTTAGAATACGTAATGGATCGATCACTCAACAAGACTGGCAAGATATAAATAGTCGTTACGAAGATGGTTTGCCACAAACCGAAAAATGTAACTTTTCGCATGGCCGCGTCCTTACATTGATGGAAACATGGAATGAAGTTAATGAGGAAAATCACAATAAATTAGCTAGCCTTGGTGTGCCTGTTGCTGTAATTCCATCAAGAGGCCGTGGTAAACACCACTCTTTGACTGATAAGCAACTGGGTCAAATACCGCTGAGATCTTTAATGGCAGTTGGTGCAACTGTAATACTCACTAAGAACCAAAAAGGTCTTACGGGCCTCGGTCTTAATAATGGTGCGATGGGAAAAGTAATTGCAATCCTTTATTCGCCAAATATGTCACCACCTGAATTTCCTATAGCTGTCATTGTCGATTTCCCAAATTATAAAGGCCCAATATGGATTCCAGAACATCCAACATGGATACCAATTACTGCTGTTGAAGGTCGATGTGAATCTAATTGTTGCAGCAGAAATGGCCTGCCATTGATGCCAGGATATGCGATAACAATTGCTAAAAGTCAGGGTATGTCGATTGGAGATGGTAAAACTGCCACCCACATGCGTATCAAGTTACAACAATCAATTCAGATGGAAAAAAATAACCTTGGTACAGCTTACACTGCATTTTCAAGATGCGAAAAAGAAAGGAATTGGGCACTTGTCGAGCCAATTACTCAAGAACGTCTCTTGTACGTTAATACACATCCTCGTATGAAAGCCAGACAAGAGGAAGAGCAACGGCTGAAAGCATTATCAAATGAAACCATCAAAAAATTTGATATCACTATAGTAAAGTATATTAACTTGCTGAAAGACCTTGACGAGTTTTGCGATGATGATATTGAAGATGCAGTTTGTCCTTCACCATCTGCAGATTGCTCATGTATTATATGCACATCTCAATCATAATGATAATCACAACTGAAATTAACCTATGTTGCAGATAATATACATTAAAAAACATTGTATATGTTCATATATTTGTTGTGAAATCAATATGCGAAGTAAAATTTTGATTTAGAAAATAAACAAAATAAAAACCGTCTGCCCATGAATTCGTAATTATTGGATGTAATAAGCCGAAGTCAAATACTTGATTATAATATCAATGTATAGTAAGCTGTATCCAAGAATCATGGTAAACATTTTTAATTCAACAGACAAAATAGTTGTTTCTCAAAACAACCGTCTGCCCATGAATTTGTAATTATTGGATGTAATAAGCCGAAGTCAAACACTTGATCTAATATCAATGTGTAGTAAGCTGTATCCAAGAATCATGGTAAACATTTTTAGTTCGACAGACAGAATAGTTGTTTCTCAAAACAACCGTCTGCCCATGAATTCGTAATTATTGGATGTAATAAGCCGAAGTCAAACACTTGATCTAATATCAATGTGTAGTAAGCTGTATCCAAGAATCATGGTAGAAGTTTTTAGTTCAACAGACAGAATAGTTGTTTCTCAAAACAACCGTCTGCCCATGAATTCGTAATTATTGGATGTAATAAGCCGAAGTCAGATACTCGATTTAATATCAATGTATAGTAAGCTGTATCCAAGAATCATGGTTAAAATAAACTAAAAATACTCTGCCTAAAATCAGGCATCAAGATGTGTGATTATTATCAACAAACTCAATTTAAAGGCAAATTAATCCACGTTTTTTGTAAGAAGCCTAAGCATTTGTGTGCACTCAGAGTTTCTTAAAATTTTGATAATTTGTGCATCAAATTTAAATTGTCCTTATTTAACACTGAAAAATCTTTTATTTACAAGGCTTTTTGTCTAAAATACATGCTCATTAACACATACCTTAAGTTAGTCTTAAGTTACTGAAGGCCCTAATATAATCAAGTTTGTAACCTGACTTTTGAGTTGATTTACCTTCTTGTCTTTTTTCCTTCTAAGAATGTAAAACAAAAGGTTTTTAACATTAAGCTAAGTCAATTTAAAAGTGGGTCACTTCTTGGTTTCCTCCCCTTTTTTTGTACTAAATTTTATGTGTTAATGTGTATGACATTCTAAACATTTAGTTCCGTGTATAGTATGTATACTTACAATTATCCCAGGGGGTTCATATTACTAAGTTTCAAGGTTTACTAAGTTCACTAAAACAATTTTTGTGTTTTTATTTTTATTTTACAAATTAAGTATCATCATCATTGACTTCTGTAACCAATGTCAGTAAATCCTGAAATGTCAAATTTGACACTTTAATATTCCTCAAAATCAGTACTATGGAAAGACTTTCACTATATAACAATGAAAATAATTTTTAACTGACCATAATGATACTATGATCCCCTAAGATATCACACAGTCTTGATTTCAAACCATGAAGGAAAAAACCTAAAAATTATGTGAGGACATTAAGGAGATATATTGGTGAGGATAGGTCCGGTTGTAAGGGGATGGAGGAGACCGGCAATTAATACCTTATGCATACAAAATTTTTGTGGTGCTGGCCCAAAATGCTATATTTTTAGATGACTTCGTTTTCCAGAAATATGAGGTATAAATTTTTGCACATGCCAAAAGATTAGTAAAGGTATTCAGAAAAAAGTATTTTCAAATGTGAAACAAAGAACTCAATGTCTGAGGTTTAGGTTTGAAGTACGAACAAATAGAACATTTTTACGGATAAGAGATTTTAAATTTTTCACAGATCTTAGTTTTGCGGTTTTCAGCCAAATCCACAAAAATAAGTTATACGCATAAGGTACAATCAGTTAAAAAGGAATCAAATTAGCACCAAATATTTGAAAATTAATGTATTTTGTAATTTCACTGATACTGTACACTTCCTGTTCCTTTGTTGCTCGCTTTTGTCTTTTTGCGGAGAGAAGCGGAGGGCGCGTCAGCGCCCGGAGCGTAGCGGAGCCCATTTCCTCATTAAATAAGCCAAATATAAGGGACGGAGGAGAGTGTATAGGATTTCCGCCCCCACTATACATCAAAATCATTGAATTTTCGTGCCACTTTTTTTTTGGACTGGGTTGCCCAGTACTTTAATCCGGTCATTCTCTTATATAATTGCTAAATTAAGCGAGACAAGGTGTTTTTTTATTGACACAACGAGGGAGTGCTTTTGTTTATTTAAAGATGGCCTAGCGTAATTTGTATATTGTATATATATATAAGGTCATTTTCAAGAAACGAAGAAAGGGTATGTTTAGCTAGCTAGTATATCACTATTTTTTTTTTACATGTAATGAACCCCTTCTTAGCCTTAGATAGGATATAGTGTATAGCTAGCTAACTTTAAAAGAGTAATAGCTAGCTAGCATAAAAAGAGCAACAAGTGCCTTTATATAGCTAGCAAAAAGACTAGCATAAAATTAACCACTTAGCTGGGATAAAACTACCAATATAGCTATACATGTACTACACAATAATTATATTTTGTCCCATCACATAGCTTGTTTCTAGCTACAATTGTGCACAAAATTGTTGGCCCTGACAATTTTATATATCAAAAACCAAAAAGTTTAGATAGATAGATAGATATAGATAGATAGATGTGCATATTTTACATGACTAGCCTCACAAATATCGAGGGATATACCCTGTCTATTATTTCCAGGAGGGGCCATGGCTTGATGGAGAGTCCTAGAGTATTTAATGCTCATTTTGAGCTACGCAGACCCAATTAGGGCCCGCGCTCTACTAGACAACTCCCGGCAACATCCAACGGCCCACACAGTGTGCCATCTTCCCAATTTCCCTCACATGGCTTGGGTTAACCCGGGGGTATGGTAACATTCACTCGCCCATGTTGAATCGCCGTCAAGAGGAATCGAACCCCGGTCTCCCGCACAGAGTACGAGAGCTATAACCACTAATCTATGGCGCGACATTACTATTTTAGAAAAGTCAGCAACACAAAATTTGTTGGCTCTGACAGTTTTATATATGAAAAACCAAGAACCAAAAAGTTTAGAAAAGTCAGCAAAAAAACATAGCTAGCTATAGTCACATATTCTGCAAATAGTACGTTCGGTCCCCACTGATGATCAATGTTTATGTAAAGGTATGTCACGTGTAATCGTTTACGTTGGTCAGCCACAAAGGGCAGTAGTTTTCAACATTGAGGGGGAATGGAAAGCCATATTTTTGTGGACGATTGTAGCTATATTGTACACAGGTCAGGAAATAAATTTTTTTAACCCTGCCAGTGAGCATACACCAGTACGGCTCAAGTTACAGAAACGGAAATTATTGCAATATAAATATATATATCGGGAAACTTTTTGAACATGTATATACATTTGTTATTTGTTTGAGACGTTTTAAATTCTGATGCTTACATCCAACACCTGCATTTTTTATTACCAGGGCAAATTCTGACGAACGGTTATCATGCAATCGTCAACACCTATAGCTATACTGAAAATATTTAAATATATGTATATATGGATTTGACGATATTGGTTGTTAATAACTCTAACAATATTAACAGTCAAGGTACAGAAGAAAGCTTAGTAAGTTTCTGAGTATAATGTGAAACTGTTAAAATTCTGTATGCCATGTATATATTATGTATTATGCCCTGTTGGTCTAATGGCTATGACACTCATTTATGGAAATGGGAGATCTGGGTTCGAATCCTGGACAGGGCTAGGAAAAACATAACTATAATGCACGCCTTGGTAATCCGTAATTAAGCTTGCTTTTTCTATTGTTGTCTTATCAGGGAAGTTGTTTACTGTATTTTCTATTAAATTATACTATTTGATACATGTAATGAACAACTTTTTAGCCTTTAGCTAGCTACCTAGCTAATGCAAAGCCATGTAAAAAGATCATCACTAGCTACCTAACTAAAGCTAGTGAACATATAGCTGGCTAGTATAAAAGTAGCTGGAAAAAAAGAATTGTTCTTGACAGGCTCATATCTTTTGACTACACATATTATATTCAGTCGGGTAATTTTGCCCTGATTAGGAATATCTATAGGATTAAAACTGGCTAGCTAGTATAGTATCCTAAATGAAACCGACCCTTCTTTGACCCACCGGTAGGTAAACGGACACCGGATACCATGTTTATTTACATCTTAGCACTTTCTGATTGGTTAGATTATAAACAAAAAGTAATGTCATTGGCCCGTGATATATTTTTTCAACATATTTATATGCGATATATTGCGTCCGGAACAAACTGCGAATTTGCTAATGCAGACGCAGGTAACTACATTCTCGACCCCAGAGCTCTTTGAGATAAATTTGAAAGGGCTCTGGGGACGAGAATGAGGTAACTATAGTTTTTCCAAAAACAAACATTTTTTCCATTGATTTATTGGACAAAATGGAACACGTAGATTTTTCCAAACACAAAAATTCTTCGCTTTGATTGGATAAAGTAGAACACGTGGTTTAAGCGATGGAAATATACTTTTCTGGCGCCACTTTTTTCAAACCCTCTGGAAATTTACCGGAGTGTGTTGTGTTTGTTTGCTGGAACGAAATTGATACTTCCTGGATTATTGGATAAGTATTATTTCATAATTTTGTCCGTCTCTTTTGTGTTAGTAAACAAAACACATTTAGCTAGGTGTAAACTGCAGCTTGGTGCATCTTTATATCTGATTTTTGTCCCCAGCTGTGTCCTTGCATTTTGGCTATTATATACCTGGCTAGATAGCTATTAATCGTAGAAATTGTAGCTTACTGTTTAAATCTTATTTTTTGTTCCCTGCTCCTGTATTTTGATTCAAGGACTACATTGCCACAGTCACCAAAGTAAGAAGATATACGTTTATGTTTATATCTGATTTAGGTGCTAACTGCAGCTAGGAAGCAACCGTAGCATCATAAAATTGTGTCACATTGTAGCTAATTGTAGCATCGTAGAATAATCAAGACAAATTAATCATGATATCTGTCCAAGCATATCGTGCCACCATTGGTTCTTTTTATAATGTAGCTGCTAGTTGCTCCAATAACATTAGGAATGAAACAACAAATTTTTACAGCCGTTCTGAAATGTTTTTTGACCAGATCGATGGTAACAACAACTTCATTCATTTCTTGAAACTTTTTATTTCAATAATTTTCATGTGTTGTCTGAGCTGTAATATAAATCTTGCGTCTTTGAAATTACTGTTACTGTTATCTGGCGATATTGAAAGCAATCCTGGGCCTTTTAATAACAATGATATCGACTTCCAAATAGCACTACAGGATTCCTATGCTACGCATCTTCTTAATCAGTCAACTTCTGCTGATCAAATAGTCGCTTACGCTAGAAGTATTGGTTTGTCAAATATAACATATCGAGAAGTGACCAAAGGGGATGGCAACTGCTTTTATAGAGCAGTAGTACAGCAACTTAATCGCCCTGAGATCAGACAAATTGTGCCCCTTGGACTACATTTCCAGAATCATCTTCAACTACGAGCAGCTGTGGTCAAATTTGTTCGAGAAAATAGTAATCTAGAAATTTTTCAAAATAACAGAATCTTTTTAACCATAAAGCCGGAAGAGTGGGAACGCGACATACAAACTCAGTCAAGACCTACTGTTGATGTTGAAGAGATTTTCATACGGGCTACTGCAATAATTTTGGGCGTAAACATTTTGATAACAGCCGATACCAGTACTGCAACACGCCCATATACCCTCATTAGTCCTACTCATGACGAAACACATGATATTCCTGGTGAACAACAAGTGGCACATCTATTGACTGATGGTACCACTGCAGGTGCTTTCATTTTGCTTGGCAGGGTTAATCAAAATCACTATCAATCGTTGATCTTTGATGATAATGTGAGCGTTACTCCTGTTACATCATCCACATCACTCAGTCCACCTAAAAAAATTCCTTGTTTGTCATCAAAATATCCTGAAAATATAACTAATGAAAAACCTGGTGAAAAGGAAGTTACTACTTTGAATCAAAATCAAGACCTCCTAGTAGAGAAAATAATGAAATCTTATATGTCTGCTGCTATAATACCAAAAAAAGTTAAGCCTAAACATAAGCCTAAATCCAAGCCTAAACCCAAACCTACACCTAAACCTACAACCAAACCTACAACCAAGCGTAAACGCAAGCCAAATTATAATAAAGAACCTGCTTTAAAGCTAAAGTGTCTTCAGTTAAATATTAAATATGAAGAACCTAAAGTTAATGAAACAAGTATGGAAACATTCAACAGACACAGGCGAATAATTTATAGCTGCAAAAAAAACATTTCTAAAACAGCCGTAAGTAATCAGGAAAATGGTAGTTTGAAAAAACCGCCTGCCTCCAAACATACATATTCCCTGCCACACCTTACACTTCCAATTACTACACACAATCTAGTAAATATTTTACCAACCACTCAGTCCATACAAACCACACAGTCAGTTCCGACAATTGTCACAGACAACCAGACCAGTGATCAAATTTATGGAAATGAAACCTCCTCTATTCATCAAAATCCTGATGTTGTTGCAGCTGTAATACAGTTCGAAGAAGGTGAGAAGTTGCATAGTTTGGCAACCTGTAAAACTTGTCGTGAAACCCGACCAGTATTTCATGCTACTCCCCCTATCAGTCCTACTGCAGAAAACGAAACAAAACCAATTGCCGTTAAGCCTTGGAAAATTTTCAGCGATGGAAGGTGTGACAGGTGTCATCGGGAAAGCCTTAGTCGTTTTAAAAAGAATGTAACAACACCTGCTAGATTTTCCGGTATACTGTCAGTTGATGATGATGATTTGGGCCCATTACACGATAACATCCGCCATAATGATATGCATTTTTTACCGGTACCACCATATCTTCAAAATTTGACCATACTGGAAGTAGCATTGATTCGTCGTATCACTGTTATCATGAATATACACCTCCTGCGATATGGCATGCTTGCATCAAAAGGACATTGTATCAGTTTTCCTCAGAGAATGCAAATTGCTAAAGAATTGCCATCGTTACCATCTCAGGTTGGAATAGTGGTTATTAAAAAGAAAGGAAGTCGAAATTCAGTTCAACAGTATACTGTGCAAAGGGGTAAAGTTGAAAATGCATTACGAGGGCTGTGTTTTGGATACCCAGAAGGTGGCACTGAATATCCAGATACTAATAGTGAACATCTATACAATGGCTCTGATCACATTGACAAACCTTTAAAAGGACGCTACTTTCAGTTCCTACCGAATGAGTACTATAAGGATGTTTCGATAAAATATGACCGCATTCAAAATTTACCAGAGATGCGTTCTGAATTACCTAGCTTGCCTGTTGTTGAAATGCCACATATTATACCAGAGGAAGACAAGGGTCCTGCTGAAAATCAATTTCTGGAAAACTTACCTCAAGATGACGAAAGTATAACCCGTTCTGGTTTAGTTTGTCCACTTGAATCTAAAGATGCTGACAAAGAGTTGCGAACAATACTGCAGAAGCTCTTGGGCTCTGAAGATGCAGTTAATCAAGCTCTTGAACATGGCACAATTGCGAATGCAAATTTGGAATATACACGAGAGCAGCCTATTCGAGAATTAAAAACTCCTGGTTTTTTTACTATGGCATACCCAACTGTTTTTATTAATGGAAATTGTGACTTAACGGTTCCAAGGTTGAGTAAAATTAACTTTGAAGAATACATCGAACATATATATTATTGTTCTGATAATCGTGTAGCGCGTCATCCATACTTAAAATTTTTCTTATTGAATATGCGTTTACGAATGCAAGCACTACAGCAGGGTAGCTTTCTTGTTTCCCAACAATTAAATGATGCGCATCTCACAATTGCTGAACTGAGAGATAATTTACAAAATGACGATGATTCAGTTCCACGAAAAATTATTAGTATTGGAAAAAACCTGGTGAATACCGATCCATACTGGAGAGACCAAAAAAAAAAAGTGGATGCTCTGTTGTTTTTCAGACGAAATGAGTTTGGCGATTTACCGGCCTATTTTGATACCAACAGTTGTGCAGAATTTCATTGGAAACCATTACATGAATTACTTATTAAGTATCATGCCTTAATAAACAATTTAAACGAAGATACTGTGCGGCAACAAATGGAAAACGACAGCAAATTCAAGCGGGAAATGATTCTACAAAATCTTCATATCGTCACACAGTATTTTGATGCAAGGACTATAAATTACTTTGCCACAGTCAACAAGAAAGTGTTTCAATATAATGATAGTTGGTGGCGATATGAATTCGCTAAAGGTCGAGGTGAGATACATGGTCACGCAATTATATCGTCCTCTAAACACGCTCAAAAGGTCAAAACAATCATGGATGGATTGTCGAATGATGTACCTGACTCACAAGCATCCCAAACTGCTGCACAAGAACTTCAAAATTGGTTGCAAACCACAAATGAAGACAGTGATGACATTTTTTCACCCATATTTACTTCACTGCATCCTGCTGGGGGAAATGAAATTATAGATACCTCTGGAATTAGAACTTGGGTTCCAAACAAAAATCAATGGCCAACACCAGAAGGGAGTCAAGCTCCTCCAGACCATAACCCATTGGCGCAAGAACTTGCAGATGTCGCTAACCATGAAGGTGGTATAAGAGAGCAACATACTTATCTTGTTAATAGAATAGGTCTCCATAATTGTAATTCCAGTTGTTTGCGTTATCGTCGTAAGAATAATAAGGAAAAGGATACCGCTCCAAAAAAGTACTGTCGTTTTCATTTTGGTGATCTTGATCCACAAACCAAAAAAACAAGTGGCAAAGAGATTCATCCTTTTCATGCTGTCATAACAAAAGGGGAACATCCTAGATATGAGGGACCACGCGATCATCCTCGCCTAATGATGCATGTTAAAACACGTCTGCTTAGTTGGCTAGCAAATTGTGACAGTCAAGTCATTATCGATCAGGATCTTCTGGCTCTTCAAAAATACATTGCTGGTTATGCTTGCAAGGGGGCAGCCTCAACTGAAGATTTGGTACATGTTTATCGGCATCTCATTGAAAACACTGCTGATGGAAGCACTGTTAAAAATTTGGCTCAACGACTACTTCAAAAAATTGCTGGTCTGGTAGATGTACCAGGTGCTGCGGCAGATTTTATTAATAGTGGTGGCCGTTTGACTAGATGTACCAGGAATTTTCGATACATTGGTATCAGTGGCTTCCGAGCATTGGATACGTCTGGTGAAGATGGAACCGTTACAAAGAATAGCACATTGGATAAATACTTGAGCGATAAGCGTAGAGAAACTGAGCCAGAAATATCATTATGGAACTGGAGCAAGAAATGTAATTGTACCTGCAAAGTAGATCACGTGCCAGTTTTTACAGGAATATCTACAAAACCTGTTTGGCCTGTTACTGAGGACTATGCAAAAGCTATGCTCGTTATATTTTCTGTTGGAACGTGGCATAATACTGAAGAATTGAAGGGACAACATGAGTCATTTGCTGCTGCTTTGGCTTCCTTTGTTCAAACTGAAAACTGTCCCCCTATATTAATAGATGCATTGAAGGAGGCTAAACAATCATTCGATAAAAAGAGTGAGAGAAAACAAAGTCACACTCGTGTAATCAATAATGAAACCGATAATCAGTCTTCATGTCAATCATCACAATATACAGATGCAAGTTCTCAAAGTTCCCAAAATTCAGTCATTGCACAAATGAACATAGGCAGAGCGATAATGAGAGATATTGCAAGGCATCACGTTGCTGATATCAATGAGCCGGATGTACAACAAGTTCTTCCCAATGGAGGGCCTACATTTGATTGGAATAATTATGCAATTCAAAGTTTTGGTAGTCAATGGCCAATTAATGCTGACACATGGTTACAATCTATATCTGAAGAAGCAGAAAGAAATGAATTGCATCTGGCTGATGATTGTACCTTACCCCAAATAAACATCTTAAATGCTAATGAATTACAGAGAACAGTCATTGGTATAAATCTTCAGCATTTATTGCAAGTTGCAAAAGGAACTTTGCCAACAGGTACCCAGCCATTACGTTTATTAATACAAGGAACAGCTGGTGTTGGGAAAACATTCATCATTACTGCGCTCACCAGAATCGTTCGGCGTATTTTTAAGCGAAATTCTGCTGTTATGAACTTGGCCCCAACTGGTGCAGCATCAGTCCTCATACCTAATGGTCGCACTATACATTCAATGACTCCACCACCACACAAACTGAAAAAAGATAAGAATTTAAATTCTGTCCAGCTTTCTGACTATCCGTTGGGTGATGTATCTCTAAGAAAGCTGAGAAAGTATACAGGTATGCATGAAAACAATGAGCTGAAATTATTTCAACTTAATATTGATGAACGTAGCATGCAGTCGAAGCTTCTTGTGGCCTGGTGCAGCCAAAGATTATGCGAGGCTACGGGAGACTTTGATAATTATTATGGTGGTGTACCAGCTGTCAATTTCTTTGGTGACCTTGGTCAGCTTGGACCAATTCGTGCTTTGGATCTACATCAGCCACCAAAACACGATGATTCGACAATCAACTTTGCTGGCTATGCAATCTATCGCTCGTTTCAAGATGTTATTGTTCTTACAGAAACAATGCGTCAAGGCCCAGATCAGTTAGCTCTTTTGCAGCGACTTCTTAGAATACGTAATGGATCGATCACTCAACAAGACTGGCAAGATATAAATAGTCGTTACGAAGATGGTTTGCCACAAACCGAAAAATGTAACTTTTCGCATGGTCGCGTCCTTACATTGATGGAAACATGGAATGAAGTTAATGAGGAAAATCACAATAAATTAGCTAGCCTCGGTGTGCCTGTTGCTGTAATTCCATCAAGAGGCAGTGGTAAACACCACTCTTTGACTGATAAGCAACTGGGTCAAATACCGCTGAGATCTTTAATGGCAGTTGGTGCAACTGTAATACTCACTAAGAACCAAAAAGGTCTTACGGGCCTCGGTCTTAATAATGGTGCGATGGGAAAAGTAATTGCAATCCTTTATTCGCCAAATATGTCACCACCTGAATTTCCTATAGCTGTCATTGTCGATTTCCCAAATTATAAAGGCCCAATATGGATTCCAGAACATCCAACATGGATACCAATTACTGCTGTTGAAGGTCGATGTGAATCTAATTGTTGCAGCAGAAATGGCCTGCCATTGATGCCAGGATATGCGATAACAATTGCTAAAAGTCAGGGTATGTCGATTGGAGATGGTAAAACTGCCACCCACATGCGTATCAAGTTACAACAATCAATTCAGATGGAAAAAAATAACCTTGGTACAGCTTACACTGCATTTTCAAGATGCGAAAAAGAAAGGAATTGGGCACTTGTCGAGCCAATTACTCAAGAACGTCTCTTGTACGTTAATACACATCCTCGTATGAAAGCCAGACAAGAGGAAGAGCAACGACTGAAAGCATTATCGAATGAAACCATCAAAAAATTTGATATCACTATAGTAAAGTATATTAACTTGCTGAAAGACCTTGACGAGTTTTGCGATGATGATATTGAAGATGCAGTTTGTCCTTCACCATCTGCAGATTGCTCATGTATTATATGCACATCTCAATCATAATGATAATCACAACTGAAATTAACCTATGTTGCAGATAATATACATTAAAAAACATTGTATATGTTCATATATTTGTTGTGAAATCAATATGCGAAGTAAAATTTTGATTTAGAAAATAAACAAAATAAAAACCGTCTGACCGTGAATTCGTAATTATTGGATGTAATAAGCCGAAGTCAAATACTTGATTTAATATCAATGTATAGTAAGCTGTATCCAAGAATCATGGTAAACATTTTTAATTCAACAGACAGAATAGTTGTTTCTCAAAACAACCGTCTGCCCATGAATTCGTAATTATTGGATGTAATAAGCCGAAGTCAAATACTTGATTATAATATCAATGTATAGTAAGCTGTATCCAAGAATCATGGTAAACATTTTTAGTTCGACAGACAGAATAGTTGTTTCTCAAAACAACCGTCTGCCCATGAATTCGTAATTATTGGTTGTAATAAGCCGAAGTCAAACACTTGATCTAATATCAATGTGTAGTAAGCTGTATCCAAGAATCATGGTAAACATTTTTAGTTCAACAGACAGAATAGTTGTTTCTCAAAACAACCGTCTGCCCATGAATTCGTAATTATTGGATGTAATAAGCCGAAGTCAGATACTTGATTTAATATCAATGTATAGTAAGCTGTATCCAAGAATCATGGTTAAAATAAAGTAAAAATACTCTGCCTAACATCAGGCATCACGATGTGTGATTATTATCAACAAACTCAATTTAAAGGCAAATTAATCCTCGTTTTTTGTAAGAAGCCTAAGCATTTGTGTGCACTCAAAGTTTATTAAAGTTTTGATAATCAAATTTAAATTGTCCTTATTTAACACTGAAAAATCTTTTATTTACAAGGCTTTTTGTCTAAAATGCATGCTCATTAACACATACCAAGTCTTAAGTTACTGAAGGCCCTAATATAATCAAGTTTGTAACCTGACTTTTGGGTTGATTTACCTTCTTGTCTTTTTTCCTTCTAAGAATGTAAAACAAAAGGTTTTTAACATTAAGCTAAGTCAATTTAAAAGTGGGTCACTTCTTGGTTTCCTCCCCTTTTTTTGTAAAATTTTATGTGTTAATAAAAGCATACAGTGTATGACATTCTAAAAATTTAGTTACATATATTGCGTATGTATATATACTTAAAATTATGCCAGGGGTTCATATAACTTAATTTATGGAAACGTTACTGAGAGAAAGCGTTTAAGCCAAAAAAGAAATGTTTTTTTGCATAAAATGAAATTTAACATTGTGATTGACTTTACTAAGTTTCAAGTTTTACTAAGTTAACACAAAAATTAGATTTGAACTTTTTGTGTTTATTTTGCAAAAGTTTTTACAAATTAAGTATGATCCATCATTGAGTATGGTAACTATTGAAACCAATGTCAGTAAATCCTGAAATGTAAAATCTGACACTTTAATGTTCCTCAAAATGAGTATATTATGAAAAGATTTTATTATATGATAATTTTTAACTGGCCATGATGATACTTAAGATATCACACAGTCTTGATTTTAAACCACGAAGGAAAAAAATTAAAAATTATGTGAGGACATTAAAGAGATATATCGGTGAGGATAGGTCCGGTTGTAAGGGGATGGAGGAGACCGGCAATTAATACCTTATAAAAAGGAATTGAATTTGCACTAAATATGTGAAAGTTAATGTATTTTGTAATTTGAATGATACTGTACAGTTTCAGTTCCTTTGTTGCTCTCTTTTGTCTTTTTCCTGTTTTCAGGTACTATAATAAACTTTCAAGGAATTTGTAGAAGACGTTAGCAAGTTTTTTCAAATTCTACTGGAAGATATAACATGGCAGTTATTTTAAATGAAAAACAATCAGATAAGTACCTCTTATTAATTAATTTTATATTTAAATGTGTACTATAAATAAAGGCGAGACCATTTTCATTGTGTAATGTAATTTTTAAGTTATTTTAACAATTTTGAAACCACACCCTTTTTAAATTTCCTTCTGTATAAAATTTGACATGATTATGTCATTGTACCACCAGTAAAATCTTTGCTAATTTTTCACATCAGTATTTTTCATGACTACTCTGTCACAGTTAGTTTGGACAGCCAAATGATCATGTCATTTGATTTTTTGACTGCTTAATTCATAATGCAGTTACTTTAGTACGAAAATTAACATTCTAGTTGTAAATCATTTAGGAAATTTCTTTACATTAACAATGGCAATTGATCACATATGAGAAAAAAGTAGAGGATGAGACATACTAGAGGATTTATTTGGTAAGCATATACTTTACAAGCTTTTTTCTGAAATCGTAGCATTAAGGGTGGGGAGTGGTAGAGCCTTAGTTCTAGCATGTGTTTGGAAATTTGATTGTTCTAACTTTATTTTTAAGAGTTACACAATTTTCTAATCATCATAATCCTCAAATAATTCCCTTTGTTTATATCAGTTATTAGTATAGTATCTTACTGTTATAGGACCCCTCATAGTTGCTAGTGACAACAAGGTTGCAAAGTGAGAAAAATGATTAGAAGTTTACCAGTATTGCAGTTAATAGACACATTGAACTTGTTTGTTAGGTCTACTTTTATACGGTAGCAGTAACGTCACGTAGAATTCAAATCAAGATTTTAAATTACCTGTGAAGCTACTTACGTTAAACGTCTTCTGGATACGTATGGCCGTATATAGTAGGCGAGATATGTTGCTACATTTACTTGTTATATAAAACCATTTGGCACTGAATATTTCCTTTGATATTGTTTTGTTCCATAGCATAGATTATTTGTGAGTTTAGTCAGTAAATTTTAGCTACCACAAGGGAATTAATTTAGCAAGCTTTTGTCCATTTGGCGAAAATTCATTTTTTTCTTGGTATTTTTGGGAAAAATTAATAATAAATATATATATTAGTATACATATAGAAAATTGTTCTGAAGTATTTCATTATATCGTCTGCACCAGACAGTTAGGGACCGTTCACATATTACGTAATAAATTTTTTATAAATATCCAAATAAATATCCAAATAAATATGTACAAAATTGACTACTGTATTTTTTTGTCACTATGTAGCACCTTGTAGATTTTTTGACCATTCTTTAATTTTATTATTAAACATTCATAAATAATAAGATTCTTTCTAAGCATCCGAAAATATATACAGTACACTCCCGATAACTCGAACGCCCAATAACTCGAACTTCCAGTAACTTGAACTGTTTTTGAATTCCCGTTGAACCTTCACTAATACTTTCTCACAAAAATCACTCGATAACTCGAACCCCCGATAACTCGAACATTTGTTAAGTCGAACCTGGACAGAAATTCCCCCGATAACTCGAACTTCAGAGGAAAAATGAAAACAATCTCGGTAAAAAGTGACTACTTTTCTTTCAATAATATAAATTGTTCTTCCAAAGTTGACAAAAACTTTTTTCTCCTGTATTTTAATTGACAGAGAGAGACGTTACCGCTACAGTGAAACAGAGTCACATTAGAACTTTTTTCAGTGATGTATAACTATGACTGTATTCTTGTTAGAATAGAAAAGAAAAAAAAATTTTAATAACTCGAACTATTTTCACTTATCGGCCAAAGTTCGAGTTATCGAATGCCCCGGTAAGTCGAACATTCGATAACTCGAACTATTTTTTTGGTCCCTTGAGGTTCGAGTTATCGGGAGTGTACTGTACTGATAATCTAGAAATAATTTGTGATGTTTTACAACTGATTTATTTGTGTTTTTTAGCAAATATAGAGAAAAAAATGGCGGCACAAATTAACTTAGAACTTGGTAAGTATATTATTGATTTTGTTACTATTAGTGGTATTAATAAATAAAAAAATTATACCTGTTATTATATATTATACCGTTTTTTATAGTTTCACTTTATGCTAAATTCGTGGAGCACAGGATACAACATCCTGGCTCCATGAATTATCGGTCGTTTGGCCGATGGCTAAAGCAGGGTGGGGTCGAGTGGACCAATGAAGAAGACCCCACCGAAACAGCTCCCAACATGGAATTGAGTAAGAAATCACTTTTCATGTATTCAAAATTTTGTTAGGATCTAAAACTTTGGTATACCTTAGGTATTATCTATGTTACTTATTGTATTAACCTTTACATTATTTTTTCTTTAAGTGCAAGTATGGACAAAATTTTTACAGTACAGACTTAGACATAGCGGGTCAATGGACCTAGAAGTGTTTGGACGTTGGGTGCATAATGGCGGGGTTGAGTTTTGTGGTGGGCGACGGGATCGTGGTAGAAGTAGCAGTCGTGGTTGGAGACGCGGTCGTGGTGGGAGACGCGGTCGTGGTGGGCCGTATAAGCCACAATATTAAAATGTATTTTTATTACTAACCCTTTGTAAAACGAGGTGCACTTTTTTTTAATAAAATATCCTAAATTTAAAATGGGCCTAAATATTGCCAAAATTCAAACAATTGCTAAACTATTTTTCAGGCTGAATTTAAAATAAATACTTTGAAAAAAACAACATTTTTTCCATTGAAAAAAATAAATACTTTGAAAAAAACAACATTTTTTCCATTGAAATTAACTAGATAAACAAATATTTTGTCTACCTTGTTTTACGAAGGGTTAGATGTTATTAAATTTGTTAATTATCTTAACTCTATATTGAAGAATTTTTTTATTCCCTTGATAGATTCAAAATTTTAATGTCAACTGATGGACACCATCATAAATTAAGCTATTCCAAAACGAATATCAAATGAGATATATTTTTATCCACCTTGTTGCGACGGGTAAACGTAAAGGACGGGCGATCCCGTGGATTTTTACACGGGCAGGCGTCGTCTGTCTGTTCGTGCCTCTGTTTGTCTTTTTGTTACGGAAATGTGATATATAAAGGATGGGCGACCCCTTGTTTTTTCAAAGGGCTACCAACTAGTCTCTATAATAATAGCCGTCGTCTGGCTGTGTGTTCAAAAGGGTTACCGCGTCCTGTTACGGAAACACGAAATGTGATATATAAAGGACGGGCGACCCCGTGGATTTCTCCACGGGTTAACGACTAGTCTCTTTAATAATAGCCGTATTTTGTCGGTCTGTCCGCGAGGAATACGTCGTGTTACGGAAACACGAAATGAGTTACATAAAGGACGGACGACTCCGTGGAATCTTCCACGAGTAACCGACTATCTCTTTAATAATAGCCGTCGTCTGTCTGTGTGTCCGCGAAAGCCGCGTCCTGTTACGGAAACACGAAATGCGATATATAAAGGACGGGCGACCCCGTGGATTTTTCCACGGGTTAACGACTAGTCTCTATTATAATAGCCGTATTTTGTCTGTGTGTTCAAAAGGGTGACCGCGTCCCGTAACGGAAACACGAAATGTGATATATAAAGGACGGGCGACCCCGTGGATTTTTCCACGGGCTAACGACTAGTCTCTTTTTAATAATAGCAGTATTCTGTCTGTCTCTACGCAAGATGGTAACCACAGTAGCATGACATGAAATGCAGTATATAGCTAAAGGACGGGTAAACTAATTGCCTACCCTTTTCATGCCTTTTCTTATGCTGTTGCCTGTGCCTCCCATGCCTTGCTTACCCCTGCCTTGCTGTTTCCTATTCCAGTTTCCCTGCCTGCCTTTGTCGTGTCTTTGAATTGCCGTCCTTCCTATGTCTTTCCTGGTGCCTGCCTACTATGCCCTTGCCTGTGCCTTCCATGCCTTGCCTACCCCTGCCATGCTGATTCCTTGCCATCCTTCCTATGCCTTTCCTGGTGCCTGCCTACTATGCCGTTGCCTGTGCCTTCCATGTCTTGCCTACCCCCCTGCCTTGCCGATTCCCTGCCTGCCTTAGGCCGTGCCCTTTCCTTGCCGTGCTTAATGCCTTTGCCTTGGCAACCTCTCCGCAACACTTTCTATACTGGTTCCTGTTTTCAGGTACTATAAAAAAAATTCCAAGGGATTTGTAGAAGACGTTAGCAAGTTTTTTCAAATTCTAATGGAAGATATAACGTGGCAGTTATTCTAAATGAAAAACAACCAGATAAGTAGCTCTTATTAATTAATTTTATATTTCATAGGTGGGACTGCCATTTTCATTATGTAATGTAATTTTTAAGTTAATTTAACAATTTTGGAACCACACTCGTTTCAATTTCACTTCTGTATAAAATGTGACATTATTAAGAGATTGTACCGCCAGTGAATTTTTTTTTATTTTTCATATCATTATTTTTCATAACTACTCTTTCACAGTGAGTTAGGACGGCCAAATGATACTTGTCATGTCATTTAATTTTTGGACTGCGCAATTCATAATGTAAATTTGTAAATCATTTAGGAAAATTCTCTACACTAACAATGGTATCCATGACGCACCCTGGCAATGGTATCAATGAAACATACATGAAGGATTTATTTGGTAAGCATATACTCTACAAGCTTTTTTCTAAAATCATAGCAATGAGGGTGGGAAGTGATAGATGCTTAGTTCTAGCCTGTGTTAGGAAATGTAATTGTCTTAACTTTATTTTTCAGCATTTACACAATTTTTCAATCATCATAATCCTCAAATAATCCCCCTTACTTATATCAGTTATTAGTATAGTATTTAACCGTTATAGGATCCTTCATGGTTGTTAGTCACAACGAAGTTTCAAAGTGAGAAAAATTGTTAGAACCTTGCGAGTATTGCAGTTAATAGACAGATTGAACTTGTTTGTTAGGTCTACTTTTATACGGTAGCAGTAACGTCACGTAGAATTCAAATCAAGATTTTAAATTACCTGTGAAGCTACTTACGTTAAACGTCTTCTGGATACTTATGGCCGTATATATTAGGCGAGATATTGTGCTACATTTACTTGTTATATAAAACCATTTGGCACTGAATATTTCCTTTGATATAGTTTTGTTCCATAGCATAGATTATTTGTGAGTTTAGTCAGTAAATTTTTAGCTACCACAAGGGAATTAATTTAGCAAGCTTTTGTCCATTTTGCGAAATTTAAATTCTTGCTGAATTTCTCTTTATGAAAAATAAATTTCACTACGTTAGTCGTACTAATTTTACTACGAATACATCTTAACTTCAGTAGTTTTATTCCATGTCCTCTACATAAAAGACGATAAAAAGACAGGATAAACAAAGAAAAATAAATTTCTCACCAAAAATAGGACTTCCGCGAAATTAATTCCCTTAAGATATGATCTTTGTACAAAGTTGTATGTAGTGAATAAAGAATATTAGTATACTAGACAGTTAAGGGATTGTTCACATATTACGTAATAAAATGTTCATATATACCCAAATAAATATGTATAAAATTGACTACTGTATTTTTTTGTCACTATGTAGCATTTTTTGACCATTAATAAGGCATCGTTGAAAAAAGAATCTTTCTAAGTATCCAAAATTATATTGATAATCTAGAAATAATTCATAGCAATAATTTGTGATGTTTTGCAACTGATTTATTTATGTTTTTTAGCAAATTAAAAAATTATGTCGTCTCCAATCGATTTAGAACTTGGTAAGTATATTATTCTTATTGTTGCTATTAGTGGTATTCAGAAATAAAAAAATTATCGCTGACCTCGTCTTTTTAGTTTCACTATATGCTAAATTCGTGGAGCACAGGATTTTACATCCTGGCTCCATGAATTATCGGTCATTTGGACGTTGGATTAAACAGGGTGGGGTCGAGTGGACCAATGAAGAAGACCCCACCAAAACGGCTCCAGACATGGAACTAAGTAAGAAATCACTTTTTTAAATATTTAAAATTTTGTTAGCATGTAAAACTAAGGTATACCTTGGGTATTATCTATGTAATGCATTTAATTAACCTTAAATTATTTTTCTTTAAGTGAACGTATGGACGAAGTTCCTGCAATTTCGTCTTTCCCATAGCGGGTCTATGGACCTGGAGGTTTTTGGACGTTGGGTCCACAATGGCGGGCACGAGTTTAGTGGTGGTCGACGTGATCGTGGAGGGCGACAAGGTCGTGGTGGGCGACGAGGTCGTGGTGGGCGACGAGGTCGTTTTACACCTTATTACAACTAATCTATAACTATATTGTTATTTTTTTGTTAACCTTTCGTAGAACGAGGTACACTTTTTAATGAACAATTCTAATTTTAAAATGGACCCGAATATTGCCCAGATTGTAAACAATTGCTAAACAATTTTTCAGGGCAAATGTGAAATAAATACTTTTAAAAAAAACATTTCGCCCATAGAACTTAACTAGGTAAACAATGACTAAGGTGTATGGACTTAACGTTTTGTCGGTTATAACGGTTAATCCTTGTTTTACGAAGGGTTAACCGTTATAAAATTTTGTTTTAAATATTGAATTGAAAATAGATTCAACATTTTTGTGTGAAACGAAAGTGTCTAAATTAAGCTATTCCAAAAAAATACATTTCAAAATACTACCAATTATTTAAGACTGCTAAAACACGGTTCCAAAAGGTCTGGGTTGCCACTGACCCTTTTGAAATTAGGAATTTAAAAGAAATGCCTGACAAGCCTGAAATCGGCGACTAAACTTAGTATAAAATCCTTGGGAAAAAAGACAAGCCATATTTTCTTGACCATATTGTACTGACTAAAATGTGACTATCGTCATCTGTAATAACGTAGTAAACTCTATTAAGTAATTTACATTTTTCGTGAGGAGGAGGGGCTACTTTTTTAATAAACATTTTTCAATACGGGGAGGTGTTGGTAATTTGAGTGGTAAAAATTTCCCGAAATATATTTTTGTACTCCCCTTTACAATTAGGTCAGCAAGAGCATATTGAAAATATAAGTGGCAACCCTGGAGGTACAGTAATTTTACCTATCTCTTTAATAATAGCCGTATTCCTCTCCCTGTGCGCGAAGAAAAAGTCGTGTTAAGAATGGGCAAACCCGTGGATTTTTCCGTTTGTCTGTTTGTTCTTCTGTTACGGAAACACGAAATACGATATATAAAGGACGGGTCACCCAGTCTCTTTAATTATACCCATATTTTGTCTCTGCGAGAAAAACGCCGTGGTACAGAAACAAAAAATGCTATATAAAGAACGGGCCACCCCGTACATTTTTCCATGGCTTAAAGTCTAGTCTATAATAATACATTATGTACAAAAAAATTCGGACTTCAAATTATCGGACCTTAAATTTTCGGGCGTTTTTTCAGCCGAATTTCGGACTTTTGCTTAACTTTTGTAAAGCTCCAAATAGAGAGACACCAAAATTCTTAAAATTTCGAAGCAACCGAGGAAAACTATGAATTTTGTATAGATAATAAATCTTAAAAAAAAAGTTCCGTTGAAAAAGTAAAGTGTTTTGAAACGTTTGGCGAAAAAGTGGTTTGTAAAATTCGGACACAAAAAATTTCGGACGTTATTAAATTCGGACTTTTCAAATGTCTTAAAATAAAAACGTCCGAAATTTTTTGTATTTAATGTAGCCGTCGTCTGCTAGTGCGGGGAAACACGAAATGCGATATATAAAAGAACGGGCGAACCCATGTTTTTTCTACGCGCTACCGGAACTGCTGCATTCTTACTGCCAGTGTTAAAAAATACAATTTCCTGACCTACAACTTGACCTGTCTAATACCACTTCTTTTGTGACTTGCCTAAAATGTAACTACAATCTTCCACAAAAATATGGTTCTCACTCCCCTTTTTGTGGCATTTAAGGTGGTCCTATACGTACTTACCGTGCCTTTTCCTTGCCGTCCTTAATGCCTTTGCCTACGCTTCCCATGCCTAGGTTATCCCTGCTTTGCTGTTTCCTGTTTCTTTGCCGTGCCCTTACCTTGCCCTGCTTAATAATACACCCTTACTCTTCCTTTGCCGTTTCTGGTGCCTGCCTACTGTACCCTTGCCTGTGCCTCCCATGCCTTGCCTACCCCTGCCTTGCTGATTCCTCTTCCTGTTTCCTTGCCTGCCTTTGCCGTGCCCTTTCCTTGCTACCCCTGTCCTACCCCTGTCTTGCCTACCCCTGCCTTGCTGATTCCTCTTCCTGTTTCCTTGCCTGCCTTTGCCGTGCCCTTTCCTTGCCGTGCTTAATGCCTTTGCCTTGGCAACCTCTCCGCAACACTTTTTATACTGGTTTTTGTTGGACCAATCCTAGCCCTTAGCGCGCGCTGAAGAAATAGAGACAGTTTCAAATACTACATTTCATTGATTTTCTAACGGTATCAGTCCGTTTCAACTACAACAGTTGCGTCACATATTCGTACCAACATATATTTAGTGATTGTTACCGATATTACTAAGTTGTATCGCTTTTAACAGTGAAACCATTCACTGTGGGACTTAATTGAACTGATTTTGGACTATGACCTTATAAATGTAATAAGTGAGACAATTGGGCTCCAAGAAATAACATTTTTCTTAATTTGACATGATTGCCGGAACTCAGCGATTACACTGTGCGCTGGGGTAGCACTTAATTTAAAAATTTAGATAAATAAGTCATTCTTTACCGTGGGACCAATCCTAGCCGTTATCGTGCGCTGTAGAAATGGCGACAGTTTCAAAAACTACATTTCATTGACTTTCTAACGGTATCAGTCCGTTTCAACTACAACAGTTGCGTCACATATTCGGAGCAACATGTATTTAGTGATTGTTACCGATATTACTAAGTTGTATCGCTTTTAACAGTGAAACGATTGACTGTGGGACTTAATTGAACTGATTTTGGACTATGATCTTATAAATGTAATAAGTGAGACAATTTGACTCCAAGAAATAACATTCTTTTTAATTTGACATGACTGCCGAAAGTCAGCGATTACACTGGGCGCTGTGGTAGCGCTTCATTTAAAAATTTAGATAAATAAGTCAATTTTGATTGTGGGACCAATCCTAGCTCTTAGCGCGCGCTGAAGAAATAGAGACAGTTTCAAATACTACGTTTCATTGATTTTCTAACGGTATAAGTCCGTTTCAACTACAACAGTTGCGTCACCTATTCGTACCAACATGTATTTAGTGATTGTTACCCATATTACTAAGTTGTATCGCTTTTAACAGTGAAACGATTGACTCTGGGTCTTAATTGAACTGATTTTGGACTATGACCTTATAAATGTAATAGGTGAGACAATTGGACTCCAAGAAATAACATTTTTCTTAATTTGACATGATTGCCGGAACTCAGCGATTACACTGAGCGCTGGGGTAGGACTTAATTTAAAAATGTAGATAAATAAGTCATTCTTTACCGTGGGACCAATCCTAGCCATTATCGTGCGCTGTAGAAATAGCGACAGTTTCAAAAACTACATTTCATTGACTTTCTAACGGTATCAGTCCGTTTCAACTACAACAGTTGCGTCACATATTCGTACCAACATGTATCTAGTGATTGTTACCGATATTACTAAGTTGTATCGCTTTTAACAGTGAAACGATTGACTGTGGGACTTAATTGAACTGATTTTGGACTATGACCTTATAAATGTGATAATTGAGACAATTGGACTCCAAGAAATAACATTTTTCTTAATTTGACATGATAGCCGGATTTCAGCGATTACACTTAGCGCTGGGGTAGCACTTAATTTAAAAATGTAGATAAATAAGCCATTTTGTACTGGGGGACCAATCCTAGCTGTTATCGCGCGCTGACGAATTAGCGACAGTTTCAAAAATTGCATCTCATTGACTTTCTAACGGTGTCAGTTCGTTTGAGTTACAACGGTTTGTCACATATTCGTATTAGCGATATTCTTCTGATATTACTAGGTTGCATCGCTTTTAATAATGAAACGATTTACTGTGGGACTTAATTGAACTAACTTTGGACTGTGACCTGATAAATGTGATAAATGAGACATTTGGACTCCAAGAAATAACATTCTTCTTAATTTGACATGATTGCCGGAAGTCAGCGATTACACTGGGCGCTGTGGTAGCCCTCCATTAAAAAATTTAGATAAATAAGTGATTTTTTACTGTGGGACCAATCCTAGCCGTTATCCCGCGCTAAAGAAATAGAGACAGTTTCAAAAACTACATTTCATTGACTTTCTAACAGTATCAATCCGTTTGTGTTACAACAGTTGAGTCACATATTCGTACCAACATGTATTTCGTGATATCTTTCCGGTATTACTAGGTTGTATTGCAATTAACAGTGAATCGATTGACTGTGGGACTTAATTGAACTGATTTTGGGCTGTGACCTTATAAATGTAAAAGTGAGACAATTGGACTCCAAGAAATAACATTCTTCTTAATTTGACGTGATTGCCGGAACTCAGCGATTACACTGGGTGCTGTGGTACCGCTTCAGTTAAAAAAATTTAGATAAAGAAGTCAATTTTTTTTGTTGGACCAATCCTAGCCCTTAGCGCGCGCTGAAGAAATAGAGACAGTTTCAAATACTACATTTCATTGATTTTCTAACGGCATCAGTCCGTTTCAACTACAACAGTTGCGTCACATATTCGTACCAACATATATTTAGTGATTGTTACCGATATTACTAAGTTGTATCGCTTTTAACAGTGAAACCATTCACTGTGGGACTTAATTGAACTGATTTTGGACTATGACCTTATAAATGTAATAAGTGAGACAATTAGACTCCAAGAAATAACATTTTTCTTAATTTGACATGATTGCCGGAACTCAGCGATTACACTGTGCGCTGGGGTAGCACTTAATTTAAAAATTTAGATAAATAAGTCATTCTTTACCGTGGGACCAATCCTAGCCGTTATCGTGCGCTGTAGAAATAGCGACAGTTTCAAAAACTACATTTCATTGACTTTCTAACGGTATCAGTCCGTTTCAACTACAACAGTTGCGTCACATATTCGTACCAACATGTATTTAGTGATTGTTACCGATATTACTAAGTTGTATCGCTTTTAACAGTGAAACGATTGACTGTGGGACTTAATTGAACTGATTTTGGACTATGATCTTATAAATGTAATAAGTGAGACAATTGGAATCCAAGAAATAACATTCTTCTTAATTTGACATGATTGCCGGAACTCTGCGATTACACTGAGCGCTAGGGTAGCACTTAATTTAAAAATGTAGATAAATAAGTCATTTTGTACTGGGGGACCAATCCTAGCCGTTATTGCGCGCTGACGAATTAGCGACAGTTTCAAAAAGTGTATTTCATTTACTTTCTAACGGTGTTAGTTCGTTTGAGCTACAACGGTTGCGTCACATATTCGTAGCAACATGTAATTAGCAATATTTATCTGTTATTACTAGGTTGCATCGCTTTTAACAGTGAAACGAATGAATGTGGGACTTAATTGAACTAACTTTGGACTGTGACCTAATGAATGTGATAAATAAGAAAATTAGACTCTAAGAAGTAACAATCATCTTAATTTGACATGATTGCGGAACTCAGCGATTACACTGGGCGCTGTGGTAGCGCTTCATTTAAAATTTAGATAAATAAGTCATTCTTTACCGTGGGACCAATCCCAGCCCTTATCGCGCGCTGAAGAAATAGCGACAGTTTCAAAAACTACATTTCATTGACTTTCTAACTGTGTCAGTCCGTTTGAGTTACAACGTTTGGGTCACATATTCGTATTAGCGATATTCTTTTGATATTACTAGGTTGCATCGCTTTTAACAATGAAACGATTTACTGTGGGACTTAATTGAACTTATTTTGGACTGTGACCTTATAAATGTTATAAGTGAGACAATTTGACTCCAAGAAGTAACATTCTTCTTAATTTGACATGATTGCCGGAAGTCAGCGATTACATTGATCGCTGTGGTAGCGCTTCATTTAAAATTTAAATAAGCAAGTCATTTTTATTGTGAGACCAATCCTAGCCGTTATTGCGCGTTGAAGAATCGGCGACAGTTTCAAAAACTACATTTCATTGACTTTCTAACGGTATCAATCCGCTTCAGCTACAACGGTTGCGTCACATATTCGTACCATTATGTATTTAGCGATATTTTTTTCATATTACTAGGTTGCATCGCTTTTAACAGTGAACGATTGACTGTGGGACTTAATTGAACTGATTTTGGACTGTGACCTTATAAATGTTATAAGTGAGACAATTTGACTTCAAGAAGTAACATTCTTCTTAATTTGACATGATTGCCGGAAGTCAGCGATAACATTGGGCGCTGTGGTAGCGCTTCATTTAAAAATTTAGATAAATAAGTCATTCTTTACCGTGGGACCAATCCCAGCCCTTATCGCGCGCTGAAGAAATAGCGACAGTTTCAAAAACTACATTTCATTGACTTTCTAACTGTGTCAGTCCGTTTCAACTACAACAGTTGCGTCACATATTCGTACCAACATGTATTTAGTGATTGTTACCGATATTACTAAGTTGTATCGCTTTTAACAGTGAAACGATTGACTGTGGGACTTAATTGAACTGATTTTGGACTATGACCTTATAAATGTGATAAGTGAGACTATTGGATTCCAAGAAATAACATTCTTCTTAATTTGACATGATAGCCGGAATTCAGCGATTACGCTTAGCGCTGGGGTAGCACTTCATTTAAAAATGTAGATAAATGAGCCAATTTGTACTGGGGGACCAATCCTAGCTGTTATCGCGCGCTGACGAATTAGCGACAGTTTCAAAAACTGCATTTCATTGAATTTCTAACGGTGTCAGTTCGTTTGAGTTACAACGGTTGGGTCACATATTCGTATTAGCGATATTCTTCTGATATTACTAGGTTGCATCGCTTTTAACAATGAAACGATTTACTGTGGGACTTAATTGAACTAACTTTGGACTGTGACCTGATAAATGTGATAAATGAGACATTTGGACTCCAAGAAATAACATTCTTCTTAATTTGACATGATTGCCGGAAGTCAGCGATTACACTGAGCGCTGTGGTAGCGCTCCATTTAAAAATTTGGATAAATAAGTGATTTTTTACTGTGGGAACAATCCTAGCCGTTATCCCCCGCTAAAGAAATAGAGACAGTTTCAAAAACTACATTTCATTGACTTTCTAACAGTTCAATCCGTTTGTGTTACAACAGTTGAGTCACATATTCGCACCAACATGTATTTCGTGATATCTTTCCGGCATTACTAGGTTGTATCGCTTTTAACAGTGAAACGAATAATGTGGGACTTAATTGAACTAACTTTGGACTTTGACCTGATGAATGTGATAAATAAGACAATTGGACTCCAAGAAATAACATTCATCTTAATTTGACATGATTGCCGGAACTCAGCGATTACACTGGGCGCTGTGGTAGCGCTTCATTTAAAAATTTAGATAAATAAGTCATTCTTTACCGTGGGACCAATCCTAGCCGTTGTCGCGCGCTGTAGAAATAGCGACAGTTTTAAAAACTACATTTCATTGACTTTCTAACGGTATCAGTCCATTTCAACTACAACGGTTGCGTCACATATTCGTACCAACATGTATTTAGCGATATTTTTTTTATATTACTAGGTTGCATCGCTTTTAACAGTGAAACGATTGACTGTGGGACTTAATTGAACTGATTTTGGACTGTGACCTTATAAATGTAATAAGTGAGACAATTTGACTCCAAGAAAAAACATTCTTCCTAATTTGACATGATTGCCGGAAGTCAGCGATTGCACTGGGCGCTGTGGTAGCGCTTCATTTAAAAATTTAGATAAATAAGTCAATTTTTATTGTTGGACCAATCCTAGCCCTTAGCGCGCGCTGAAGAAATAAAGACAGTTTCAAATACTACATTTCATTAATTTTCTAACAGTATCAGTCCGTTTCAACTACAACAGTTGCGTCACATATTCGTACCAACATGTATTTAGTGATTGTTACCGATATTACTAAGTGGTATCGCTTTTAACAGTGAAACGATTGACTGTGGGACTTAATTGAACTGATTTTGGACTATGACCTTATAATTGTAATAAGTGAGACAATTGGACTCCAAGAAATAACATTTTTCTTAATTTGACATGATTACCGGAACTCAGCGATTACACTGAGCGCTGGGGTAGACCTTATTTTAAAAATTTAGATAATAAAGTCATTCTTTACCGTGGGACCAATCCTAGCCGTTATCGTGAGCTGTAGAAATAGCGACAGTTTCAAAAACTACATTTCATTGACTTTCTAACGGTATCAGTCCGTTTCAACTACAACAGTTGCGTCACATATTCGTACCAACATGTATCTAGTGATTGTTACCGATATTACTAAGTTGTATCGCTTTTAACAGTGAAACGATTGACTGTGGGACTTAATTGAACTGATTTTGGACTATGACCTTATAAATGTGATAATTGAGACAATTGGACTCAAAGAAATCACATTCTTCTTAATTTGACATGATTGCCGGAACTCAGCGATTACACTGAGCGCTAGGGTAGCACTTAATTTAAAAATGTAGATAAATAAGTCATTTTGTACTGGGGGACAAATCCTAGCCCTTATCGCGCGCTAAAGAAATAGCGACAGTTTCGAAAACTACATTTCATTGACTTTCTAACGGTGTCAGTCCGTTTGAGTTACAACGGTTGGGTCACATATTCGTATTAGCGATATTCTTCTGATATTACTAGGTTGCTTTCTTTTTAACAATGAAAGGATTTACTGTGGAACTTAATTGAACTAACTTTGACCTGTGACCTGATAAATGTGATAAATGAGACATTTGGACTCCAAGAAATAAGATTCTTCTTAATTTGACGTGATTGTCGGAACTCAGCGATTACACTGGGCGCTGTGCTAGCGCTTCATTTGAAAATTAAAATAAATAAGTCATTTTTACTGTGAGACCAATCCCAGCCGTTATCGTGCGCTGAAGAAATGGCGACAGTTTCAAAAACTACATTTCATTGACTTTCTAACGGTATCAATCCGCTTCAGTTACAACGGTTGCGTCATATATTCGTACCAACATGTATTTAGGGATATTTTTTTCATATTACTAGGTTGCATCGCTTTTAACAGTGAAACGATTGACTGTGGGACTTAATTGAACTGATTTCGGACTGTGACCTTATAAATGTTATAAGTGAGACAATTTGACTCCAAGAAATAACATTCTTCTTAATTTGACATGATTGCCGGAAGTCAGCGATTACACTGGGTGCTGTGATAGCGCTTCATTTAAAAATTTAAATAAATAAGTGAATTTTTATTGTGGGACCAATCCTAGCCCTTAGCACGCGCTGAAGAAATAGAGACAGTTTTAAATACTACATTTCATTGATTTTCTAACGGTATCAGTCCGTTTCAACTACAACAGTTGTGTCACATATTCGTACCAACATATATTTAGTGATTGTTACCGATATTACTAAGTTGTATCGCTTTTAACAGTGAAACGATTGACTGTGGGACTTAAATGATCTGATTTTGGACTATGACTTTATAAATGTGATAATTGAGACAATTGGACTCCAAGAAATCACATTCTTCTTAATTTGACATGATTGCCGGAACTCAGCGATTACACTGAGCGCTAGGGTAGCACTTAATTTAAAAATGTAGATAAATAAGTCATTTTGTACTGGGGGACCAATCCTAGCCGTTATTGCGCGCTGACGAATTAGCGACAGTTTCAAAAAGTGCATTTCATTGACTTTCTAACGGTGTTAGTTCGTTTAAGATACAACGGTTGCGTCACATATTCGTACCAACATGTATTTAGCGATATTTATCTGTTATTACTAGGTTGCATCGCTTTTAACAGTGAAACGAATGAATGTGGGACTTAATTGAACTAACTTTGGACTGTGACCTGATGAATGTGATAAATAAGACAATTGGACTCTAAGAAGTAACATTCATCTTAATTTGACATGATTGCGGAACTCAGCGATTACACTGGGCGTTGTGGTAACGCTTCATTTAACATTTAGATAAATAAGTCATTCTTTACCGTGGAACCAATCCCAGCCCTTATCGCGCGCTGAAGAAATAGCGACAGTTTCAAAACTACATTTCATTGACTTTCTAACGGTGTCAGTCCGTTTGAGTTACAACGTTTGGGTCACATATTCGTATTAGCGATATTCTTCTGATATTACTAGGTTGCATCGCTTTTAACAATGAAACGATTTACTGTGGGACTTAATTCAACTTATTTTGAACTGTGACCTGATAAATGTGATAAATGAGACATTTGGACTCAAAGAAATAACATTCTTCTTAATTTGACGTGATTGCCGGAACTCAGCAATTACACTGAGCGCTAGCGTAGCACTTAATTTGAAAATGTAGATAAATAAGTCATTTTGTACTGGGGGACCAATCCTAGCCGTTATTGCGCGCTGACGAATTAGCGACAGTTTCAAAAGGTGCATTTCATTGACTTTCTAACGGTGTCAGTTCGTTTGAGTCACAACAGTTGCGTCACATATTCGTACTAACATGTATTTGGCGATATTTATCTGTTATTACTAGGTTGCATCGCTTTTAACAGTGAAACGAATGAATGCTGGACTTAATTGAACTAACTTTGGACTGTGACCTGATGAATGTGATAAATAAGACAATTGGACTCTAAGAAGTAACATTGATCTTAATTTGGCATGATTGCCGGAACTCAGCGATTACACTGGGCGCTGCAGTAGCGCTTCATTTAAAATTTGGATAAATAAGTCATTCTTTACCGTGGGACAAATCCTAGCCCTTATCGCGCGCTAAAGAAATAGCGACAGTTTCGAAAACTACATTTCATTGACTTTCTAACGGTGTCAGTCCGTTTGAGTTACTACGGTTGGGTCACATATTCGTATTAGCGATATTCTTCTGATATTACTAGGTTGCTTTCTTTTTAACAATGAAAGGATTTACTGTGGGACTTAATTGAACTAACTTTGGACTGTGACCTGATAAATGTGATAAATGAGACATTTGGACTCCAAGAAATAAGATTCTTCTTAATTTGACGTGATTGTCGGAACTCAGCGATTACACTGGGCGCTGTGCTAGCGCTTCATTTGAAAATTAAAATAAATAAGTCAGTTTTACTGTGAGACCAATCCCAGCCGTTATCGTGCGCTGAAGAAATGGCGACAGTTTCAAAAACTACATTTCATTGACTTTCTAACGGTATCAATCCGCTTCAGTTACAACGGTTGCGTCACATATTCGTACCAACATATATTTAGTGATTGTTACCGATATTACTAAGTTGTATCGCTTTTAACAGTGAAACGATTGACTGTGGGACTTAATTGAACTGATTTTGGACTATGACCTTATAAATGTGATAATTGAGACAATTGGATTCCAAGAAATCACATTCTTCTTAATTTGACATGATTGCCGGAACTCAGCGATTACACTGAGCGCTAGGGTAGCACTTAATTTAAAAATGTAGATAAATAAGTCATTTTGTACTGGGGGACCAATCCTAGCCGTTATTGCGCGCTGACGAATTAGCGACAGTTTCAAAAAGTGCATTTCATTGACTTTCTAACGGTGTTAGTTCGTTTAAGTTACAACGGTTGCGTCACATATTCGCACCAACATGTATTTAGCGATATTTATCTGTTATTACTAGGTTGCATCGCTTTTAACAGTGAAACGAATGAATGTGGGACTTAATTGAACTAACTTTGGACTGTGACCTGATGAATGTGATAAATAAGACAATTGGACTCTAAGAAGTAACATTCATCTTAATTTGACATGATTGCGGAACTCAGCGATTACACTGGGCGTTGTGGTAACGCTTCATTTAACATTTAGATAAATAAGTCATTCTTTACCGTGGAACCAATCCCAGCCCTTATCGCGCGCTGAAGAAATAGCGACAGTTTCAAAAACTACATTTCATTGACTTTCTAACGGTGTCAGTCCGTTTGAGTTACAACGTTTGGGTCACATATTCGTATTAGCGATATTCTTCTGATATTACTAGGTTGCATCGCTTTTAACAATGAAACGATTTACTGTGGGACTTAATTCAACTTATTTTGAACTGTGACCTGATAATTGTGATAAATGAGACATTTGGACTCCAAGAAATAACATTCTTCTTAATTTGACGTGATTGCCGGAACTCAGCGATTACACTGGGCGCTGTGGTAGCGCTTCATTTGAATATTTAAATAAGTAAGTCATTTTTACTGTGAGACCAATCCTAGCCGTTATTGCGCGTTGAAGAAATGGCGACAGTTTCAAAAACTACATTTCATTGACTTTCTAACGGTATCAATCCGCTTCAGTTACAACAATTGCGTCACATATTCGTACCAACAATTATTTAGTGATTGTTACCGATATTACTAAGTTGCATCGCTTTTAACAGTGAAACGATTGACTGTGGGACTTAATTGAACTGATTTTGGACTGTGACTTTATAAATGTTATAAGTAAGACAATTTGACTCCAAGAAATAACATTATTCTTAATTTGACATGATTGCCGGAACTCAGCGATTACACTGGGCGCTGTCGTAGCGCTTCATTTAGAAATTTAGATAAATAAGTCAATTTTTATTGTGGGACCAATCCTAGCCCTTAGCGCGCGCTAAAGAAATAGAGACAGTTTCAAATACTACATTTCCTTGATTTTCTAACGGTATCAGTCCGTTTCAACTACAACAATTGCGTCACATATTCGTACCAACAAGTATTTAGTGATTGTTACCGATATTACTAAGTTGTATCGCTTTTAACAGTGAAACGATTGACTGTGGGACTTAATTGAACTGATTTTGGACTATGACCTTATAAATGTAATAAGTGAGACAATTGGACTCCAAGAAATAACATTCTTCTTAATTTGACGTGATTGCCGGAACTCAGCGATTATACTGGGCGCTGTGGTACCGCTTCAGTTAAAAATTTAGATAAATAAGTCAATTCTTACTGTGGGACCTAACCTAGCCGTTATCGCGCGCTGACAAATTAGCGACAGTTTCAAAAAGTGCATTTAATTGACTTTCTAACGGTGTCAGTTCGTTTGAGTTACAACGGTTGCGTCACATATTCGTACCAACATGTATTTAGCGATATTTATCTGTTATTACTAGGTTGCATCGCTTTTAACAGTGAAACGAATAAATGTGGGACTTAATTGAACTAACTTTGGACTTTGACCTGATGAATGTGATAAATAAGACAATTGGACTCTAAGAAGTAACATTCATCTTAATTTGACATGATTGCCGGAAGTCAGCGATTACACTGGAAGCTGTGGTAGCGCTTCATTTAAAATTTAGATAAATAAGTCATTCTTTACCGTGGGACCAATCCTAGCCCTTATCGCGCGCTGAAGAAATAGCGACAGTTTCAAAAACTACATTTCATTGACTTTCTAGCGGTGTCAGCCCGTTTGAGTTACAACGTTTGGGTCACATATTCGCATTAGCGATATTCCTCTGATATTACTAGGTTGCATCGCTTTTAACAAACGATTTACTGTGGGACTGAATTGAACTTATTTTGGACTGTGACTTGATAAATGTGATAAATGAGACATTTGGACTCCAAGAAATAACATTCTTCTTAATTTGACGTGATTGCCGGAACTCAGCGATTACACTGGGCGCTGTGGTAGCGCTTCATTTGAAAATTTAAATAAGTAAGTCATTTTTACTGTGAGACCAATCCTAGCCGTTATTGCGCGTTGAAGAAACGGCGACAGTTTCAAAAACTACATTTCATTGACTTTCTAACGGTATCAATCAGCTTCAGTTACAACGGTTGCGTCACATATTCGTACCAACATGTATTTAGCGATATTTTTTTTCATATTACTTGGTTGCATCGCTTTTAACAGTGAAACGATTGACTGTGGGACTTAATTGAACTGATTTTGGACTGTGACGTTATAAATGTTATAAGTGAGACAATTTGACTCCAAGAAATAACATTATTCTTAATTTGACATGATTGCCGGAACTCAGCGATTACACTGGGCGCTGTGGTAGCGCTTCATTTAGAAATTTAGATAAATAAGTCAATTTTTATTGTGGGACCAATCCTAGCCCTTAGCGCGCGCTAAAGAAATAGAGACAGTTTCAAATACAACATTTCATTGACTTTCTAACGGTATCAGTCCGTTTCAACTACAACAATTGCGTCACATATTCGTACCAACAAGTATCTAGTGATTGTTACCGATATTACTAAGTTGTATCGCTTTTAACAGTGGAACGATTGACTGTGGGACTTAATTAAACTGATTTTGGACTATGACCTTATAAATGTAATAAGTGAGACAATTGGACTCCAAGAAATAACATTTTTCTTAATTTGACATGATAGCCGGAATTCAGCGATTACACTTAGCGCTGGCGTAGCACTTAATTTAAAAATGTAGATAAATAAGCCATTTTGTACTGGGGGACCAATCCTAGCTGTTATCGCGCGCTGACGAATTAGCGACAGTTTCAAAAATTGCATTTCATTGACTTTCTAACGGTGTCAGTTCGTTTGAGTTACAACGGTTGGGTCACATATTCGTATTAGCGATATTCTTCTGATATTACTAGGTTGCATCGCTTTTAACAGTGAAACGATTGACTGTGGGACTTAATTGAACTGATTTTGGACTGTGACCTTATAAATGTTATAAGTGAGACAATTTGACTCCAAGAAATAACATTATTCTTAATTTGACATGATTGCCGGAACTCAGCGATTACACTGGGCGCTGTGGTAGCGCTTCATTTAGAAATTTAGATAAATAAGTCAATTTTTATTGTGGGACCAATCCTAGCCCTTAGCGCGCGCTAAAGAAATAGAGACAGTTTCAAAAATTGCATTTCATTGACTTTCTAACGGTGTCAGTTCGTTTGAGTTACAACGGTTGGGTCACATATTCGTATTAGCGATATTCTTCTGATAATACTAGGTTGCATCGCTTTTAACAATGAAACGATTTACTGTGGGACTTAATTGAACTAACTTTGGACTGTGATCTGATAAATGTGATAAATGAGACATTTGGATTCCAAGAAATAACATTCTTCTTAATTTGACATGATTGCCGGAAGTCAGCGATTACACTGGGCGCTGTGGTAGCGCTCCATTTAAAAATTTAGATAAATAAGTGATTTTTTAGTGTGGGACCAATCCTAGCCGTTATCCCGCGCTAAAGAAATAGAGACAGTTTCAAAAACTACATTTCATTGACTTTCTAACAGTATCAATCCGTTTGTGTTACAACAGTTGAGTCACATATTCGTACCAACATGTATTTCGTGATATCTTTCCGGTATTACTAGGTTGTATCGCATTTAACAGTGAATCGATTGACTGTGGGACTTAATTGAACTGATTTTGGGCTGTGACCTTATAAATGTAAAAGTGAGACAATTGGACTCCAAGAAATAACATTCTTCTTAATTTGACGTGATTGCCGGAACTCAGCGATTACACTGGGCGCTGTGGTAGCGCTTCATTTGAAAGTTTAAATAAGTAAGTCATTTTTACTGTGAGACCAATCCTAGCCGTTATTGCGCGTTGAAGAAACGGCGACAGTTTCAAAAACTACATTTCATTGACTTTCTAACGGTATCAATCCGCTTCAGTTACAACGGTTGCGTCACATATTCGTACCAACATGTATTTAGCGATACTTTTTTCATATTACTAGGTTGCATCGCTTTTAACAGTGAAACGATTGACTGTGGGACTTAATTGAACTGATTTTGGACTGTGACCTTATAAATGTTATAAGTGAGACAATTTGACTCCAAGAAATAACATTCTTCTTAATTTGACATGATTGCCGGAAGTCAGCGATTACACTGGGCGCTGTGGTAGCGCTTCATTTAGAAATTTAGATAAATAAGTCAATTTTTATTGTGGGACCAATCCTAGCCCTTAGCGTGCGCTAAAGAAATAGAGACAGTTTCAAATACTACATTTTATTGATTTTCTAACGGTATCAGTCCGTTTCAACTACAACAATTGCGTCACATATTCGTACCAACAAGTATCTAGTGATTGTTACCGATATTACTAAGTTGTATCGCTTTTAACAGTGAAACGAATGACTGTGGGACTTAATTGAACTGATTTTGGACTATGACCTTATAAATGTAATAAGTAAGACAATTGGACTCCAAGAAATAACATTTTTCTTAATTTGACATGATAGCCGGAATTCAGCGATTACACTTAGCGCTGGGGTAGCACTTAATTTAAAAATGTAGATAAATAAGCCATTTTGTACTGGGGGACCAATCCTAGCTGTTATCGCGCGCTGACGAATTAGCGACAGTTTCAAAAATTGCATTTCATTGACTTTCTAACGGTGTCAGTTCGTTTGAGTTACAACGGTTGGGTCACATATTCGTATTAGCGATATTCTTCTGATATTACTAGGTTGCATCGCTTTTAACAATAAAACGATTTAGTGTGGGACTTAATTAAACTAACTTTGGACTGTGACCTGATAAATGTGATAAATGAGACATTTGGACTCCAAGAAATAACATTCTTCTTAATTTGACATGATTGCCGGAAGTCAGCGATTACACTGGGCGCTGTGGTAGCGCTTCATTTAAAAATTTAGATAAAAAAGTCATTTGTTACTGTGGGACCAATCCTAGCTGTTATCGCGCGCTGACGAATTAGCGACAGTTTCAAAAAGTGCATTTAATTGACTTTCTAACGGTGTCAGTTCGTTTGAGTTACAACGGTTGCGTCACATGTTCGTACCAACATGTATTTAGCGATATTTATCTGTTATTACTAGGTTGCATCGCTTTTAACAGTGAAACGAATGAATGTGGGACTTAATTGAACTAACTTTGGACTTTGACCTGATGAATGTGATAAATAAGACAATTGGACTCCAAGAAGTAACATTCATCTTAATTTGACGTGATTGCCGGAACTCTGCGATTACACTAGGCGCTGTATTAGCGCTTCATTTAAAAATTTAAATAAATTAGTCATTTTTACTGTGGGACCAGTAAAAATAACTTATTTATCTAATTTTTTAAATGAAGCGCTACCACAGCGCCCAATGTAATCGCTGAGTTTCGGCAATCACGAAAAAATAAGAAGAATGTTATTTCTTGGAGTCCAATTGTCTCATTTATCACATTTATCAGGTCACAGTCAAAAGTTAGATCAATTAAGTCCCACAGTCAATCGTTTCATTGTTAAAAGCGACGCAACCTAGTAATGCCAGAAAAATATCGCTAAATACATGATGGTACGAATATGTGACCCAACCGTTGTAACTCAAACGAACTGACACTGTTAATAAGTCAATGAAATGTTCTTTTTGAAACTGTTGCTAATTCTTCAGCGCGCGATAACGGCTAGGATTGGTACCCCAGTATAAAATGACTTATTTATCTACATCTCTTTAATAATAGCCGTATTCTGTCTGTGTGTCCGCGAAAGCCGCGTCCCCTAACGGAAACACGAAATTTTTAAAATGTGCACCAATACCAAATGCGATATATTTTTACCGACTTTGTTTTGACCGCTCGCGCGTGGAACACCATTCACAACGCCTGATTCTTTAAAAAAAAACCAAGATTTTCGCGACCAGAAAGAATCCAAGATCTTCACGGAACGAAGGCCATTTTGATAATGGTCGTGTTTGTGGTCAGTGTGTGAGGTTTGTAGGCCTGTTTGACTTTTTTATCTTCTAAAAGCCTTATATATTTGTAATATTTGTTTTCTGTTTGTTTTCAATGTTAGGATAAATATATTGTCACGTTTTTTAGCCACGTACAGATCTTAAACGCACCAGTTTTAGGATGTTTGGCTAGGAACGAAGATTAGCTAGCTATAGCTACTAGCTAGCTAGAGCCTCACGTATTGCTATTCTGTATGGTATAAGAGCTTTTTATCCTAGCTAACATTTATTTTTATGTTGAGGCTGTGGCTATTTAGCTAGCTCCTTAAAAAGTGAAAGTATAAAAATGCAGTTTGGCTACAACAATATTCTTAAGCAATATATAATTTTTATGCTAAATGCAGTTAGCTAGCTAGGTATAGCTACATATTTTATTATTTTTCTGCAAATGAAATGGCTGAGCGATTGTTTTGGCTGGACGAGTAACGACAGGCTGTTCCCTGTGTTTTTATTTAAACCGAAGTTGCAATGAACATTTTTGGAAAAGGGTAATACGCCTTATGCGCCTGTTCAACTGTGTTTAACTGTACTAAGCGGTTAGCCCAGTGTTAAAAACAGACTGTTTTTTGTAAAAGGCTGTTACGCCTATGGGCATGTGCAACACCGTTTACCTGTATATACTAAGGTCAGCCCACCACTGTGACAATTAATTTTTAAACTTTCTTGGGAATCACGCCTGGACTAACCGCTCAGCCCCGTGTCTGCGAGAAAGTTTTTTCAAAAGGGTATTATTCCTATACGCTGTGCAACACGGTTTAACTGTACTAAGCGCTCAGCCCAGTGTCACGATTAATTTTTTAACTTTTAAAAAGACTTTTCCACAAAATAAAATAATATTGACCGATTGTTTTTGCTATGATGGAGTAACAACACTTTGTAAACTCTGTTTTTATATCAGTTATCGTTGCGGGAAAGTTATTTTTTGAAAAATATGTTACAGTCGCACACTATAATGGTGTATGCGCTTCAAATGATTAACGACATACTGTATACCTGTACTAAAGCGCTCCACCTGATCGTGTGGGACAGTTTACGGCTCTTATTAAGCGCTCCACAGAGTGTTCAATGCCGGATCACACCTTTACTTGTGGCTTAACTCGGCGTTTCGACGCCGGGTTTCCCGGCTAGTTTTTAAATAACGTGCTACCCCAGCGCTCAGTGTAATCGCTGAGTTCCGACAATCATGTCAAATTAAGAAGAATGTTATTTCTTGGAGTCCAATTGTCTCACTTATCTCATTTCTAAGGTCATAGTCCAAAATCAGTTCAATTAAGTCCCACAGTCAATTCTTTTACTGTTAAAAGCGATACAACTTAGTAATATCGGTAAAAATCACTAAATACATGTTGGTACGATAATGTGACGCAACTGTTGTAGTTGAAACGGACTGATACCGTTAGAAAATCAATGAAATGTAGTTTTTGAAACTGTCGTTATTTCTTCAGCGCGCGCTAAGGGCTAGGATTGGTCCCACAGTAAAAATTGACTTATTTATCTAAATTTTTAAATAAAACGCTCCCACAGCGCCCAGTGTAATCGTTGAGTTCCGGCAATCATGTCAAATTTAGAAGAATGTTATTTCTTAGAGTCCAATTGTCTCACTTATAACATTTATAACGTCACAGTCCAAAATCAGTTCAATTAAGTCCCACAGTCAATCGTTTCACTGTTAAAAGCGATGCAACCTAGTAATAACAGATAAACATCGCTAAATACATGTTGGTACGATTATGTGACCCAACCGTTGTAACTCAAACGGACTGACATCGATAGAAAGTCAGTGAAATTTAGCATTTGAAACTGTCTCTATTTCTTCAGCGCGCTCTAACGGCTAGGATTGGTCCCACAGTAACAAATGACTTTTTTATCTAAATTTTTAAATGAAGCGCTACCACAGCGCCCAGTGTAATCGCTGAGTTCCGGCAATCATGTCAGATTTAGAAGAATGTTATTTCTTGGAGTCCAATTGTCTCACTTATAACATTTATAACGTCACAGTCCAAAATCAGTTCAATTAAGTCCCACAGTCAATCGTTTCACTGTTAAAAGCGATGCAACCTAGTAATATGAGGAAATTATCGCTAAATACATGTTGGTACGAGAATGTGACGCAACCGTTGTAACTGAAGCGGATTGATACCGTTAGAAAGTCAATAAAATGTAGTTTTTGAAACTGTCGCTATTTCTTCAGCGTGCGATAACGGCAAGGATTGGTCCCACAGTAAAAATAACTTATTTATCTAAATTTTTAAATGAAGCGCTACCACAGCGCCCAATGTTGTCGCTGAGTTTCGGCAATCACGTCGAAATAAGAAGAATGTTAATTCTTGGAGTCCAATTGTCTCATTTATCACATTTATCAGGTCACAGTCTAAAGTTAGATCAATTAAGTCCCACAGTCAATCGTTTCATTGTTAAAAGCGATGCAACCTAGTAATGCCAGAAAAATATCGCTAAATACATGATGGTACGAATATGTGACGCAACCGTTGTAACTAAAGCGGATTGACATCGTTAGAAAGTCATTGAAATGTAGTTTTTAAAACTGTGACTATTTCTTTAGCGCGCGATAACGGCTAGGATTGGTCGCACAGTAAAAATGACTTATTTATTTAACTTTTCAAATGAAGCGCTACCATGGCGACCAGTGTAATCGCTGAGTTCTGGCAATCACGTCAAATTAAGAAGAATGTTATTTCTTGGAGTCCAAATGTCTCATTTATCACATTTATCAGGTCACAATCCAAAGTTAGTTCAATTAAGTCCCACAGTAAATCGTTTCTTTGTTAAAAGCGATGCAACCTAGTAATATCCGAAAAATATCGCTAAATACATGTTGGTACGAATATGTGACCCAACCGTTGTAACTCAAACGGACTGACATCGATAGAAAGTCAGTGAAATTTAGCATTTGAAACTGTCTCTATTTCTTCAGCGCGCTCTAACGGCTAGGATTGGTCCCACAGTAACAAATGACTTTTTTATCTAAATTTTTAAATGAAGCGCTACCACAGCGCCCAGTGTAATCGCTGAGTTCCGGCAATCATGTCAGATTTAGAAGAATGTTATTTCTTGGAGTCCAAATGTCTCATTTATCACATTTATCAGGTCAAAATCCAAAGTTAGTTCAATTAAGTCCCACAGTAAATCGTTTCTTTGTTAAAAGCGATGCAACCTAGTAATATCCGAAAAATATCGCTAAATACATGTTGGTACGAATATGTGACCCAACCGTTGTAACTCAAACGGACTGACACCGTTAGAACGTCAATGAAATGTACTTTTTGAAACTGTCGCTAATTTTTCAGCGCACGATAACGGCTAGGATTGGTCTCGCAGTAAAAAATGACTTACTTTTCTAAATTTTTAAATAAAGCGCTACCACAACACTCAGTGTAATCGCTGAGTTCCGGCTATCATGTCAAATTAAGATGTATGTTATTTTTTGGAGTCCAATTGTCTCATTTATCACATTTATCAGGTCACAGTCCAAACTTAGTTCTATTAAGTCCCACTTTCAATCGTTTCACTGTTAGAAGCGATGCAACCTAGTAATAACAGATAAACATCGCTAAATACATGTCGGTACGAATATGTGACCCAACCGTTGTAACTCAAACGGACTGACATCGATAGAAAGTCAGTGAAATTTAGCATTTGAAACTGTCTCTATTTCTTCAGCGCGCTCTAACGGCTAGGATTGGTCCCACAGTAACAAATGACTTTTTTATCTAAATTTTTAAATTAAGCGCTCCCACAGCGCCCAGTGTAATCGCTGAGTTCCGGCAATCATGTCAAATTTAGAAGAATGTTATTTCTTGGAGTCCAATTGTCTCACTTATAACATTTATAACGTCACAGTCCAAAATCAGTTCAATTAAGTCCCACAGTCAATGGTTTCACTGTTGAAAGCGATGCAACCTAGTAATATGAGGAAATTATCGCTAAATACATGTTGGTACGAGAATGTGACGTAACCGTTGTAACTGAAGCGGATTGATACCGTTAGAAAGTCAACAAAATGTAGTTTTTGAAACGCTCGCTCTTTCTTCAGCGCGCGATAACGGCTGGGATTGGTCCCACAGTAAAAATGACTTATTTATTCAACGTTTCAAATGAAACGCTACCACAGCGCCCAGTGTAATCGCTGAGTTCCGGCAATCACGTCAAATTAAGAAGAATGTTATTTCTTGGAGTTCAAATGTCTCATTTATCACATTTATCAGGTCACAGTCCAAAGTTAGATCAATTAAGTCCCACAGTCAATCGTTTCATTGTTAAAAGCGATGCAACCTAGTAATACCAAAAAAATATCGCTAAATACATGATGGTACGAATATGTGACCCAACCGTTGTAACTGAAGCGGATTGACACCGTTAGAAAGTCAGTGAAATATTGTTTTTGAAACTGTCGCTATTTCTTTAGCGCGCGAGAACGGCTAGGATTGGTCCCACAGTAAAAATGACTTATTTATTTAACTTTTCAAATGAAGCGCTACCATGGCGACCAGTGTAATCGTTGAGTTCCGGCAATCACGTCAAATTAAGAAGAATGTTATTTCTTGGAGTCCAAATGTCTCATTTATCACATTTATCAGGTCACAATCCAAAGTTAGTTCAATTAAGTCCCACAGTAAATCGTTTCTTTGTTAAAAGCGATGCAACCTAGTAATATCCGAAAAATATCGCTAAATACATGTTGGTACGAATATGTGACCCAACCGTTGTAACTCAAACGCATTGACACCAATCGAGAGTCAATGAAATGTAGTTTTTGAAACTGTCGTTATTTCTTCAGCGCGCGATAACGGCGAGGATTGGTCCCACGGTAAAGAATGACTTATTTATCTAAATTTTTAAATGAAGCGCTACCACAGCGCTCAGTGTAATCGCTGAGTTCCGGCAATCATGTCAAGTTAAGATGATTGTTATTTCTTGGAGCCCAATTGTCCCATTTATCACATTTGTCAGGTTACAGTCCAAATTTAGTTCTATTAAGTCCCACTTTCAATCCTTTCACTGTTAAAAGCGATGCAACCTAGTAATAACAGATAAACATCGCTAAATACATGTTGGTACGAATATGTGACCCAACCGTTGTAACTCAAACAGACTGACACTGTTAGAAAGTCAGTGAAATGTAGCATTTGAAACTGCCTCTATTTCTTCAGCACGCGCTAACGGCTAGGATTGGTCCCACAGTAACAAATGACTCTTTTATCTAAATTTTTAAATGAAGCGCTCCCACAGCGCCCAGTGTAATCGCTGAGTTCCGGCAATCATGTCAAATTTAGAAGAATGTTATTTCTTGGAGTCCAATTGTCTCACTTATCACATTTATAAGGTCATAGTCCAAAATCAGTTCAATTAAGTCCCACAATAAATCGTTTCATTGTTAAAAGCGATGCAACTTAGTAATATCAGAAAAATATCGCTAAATACATGTTGGTGCGAATATGTGACGCAACCGTTGTAACTCAAACGGACTGACACCGTTAGAAAGTCAATGAAATGTACTTTTTGAAACTGTCGCTAATTCTTCAGCGCACGATAACGGCTAGGATTGGTCTCACAGTAAAAAATGACTTATTTATCTAATTTTTTAAATGAAGCGCTACCCCAGCGCTCAGTGTAATCGCTGAGTTCCGGCAATCATGTCAAATTAAAAAGAATGTTATTTCTTGAAGTCCAATTGTTTCAGTTATCACATTTCTAAGGTCATAGTCCAAAATCAGTTCAATTAAGTCCCACAGTCAATCCTTTCACTGTTAAAAGCGATACAACTTAGTAATATCGGTAAAAATCATTAAAAACATGTTGGTTCGAATATGTGACGCAACTGTTGTAACTGAAGCGGATTGACACCGTTAGAAAGTCAGTGAAAAGTAGTATTTGAAACTGTCTCTATTTCTTCAGCGCGCGCTAAGGGCTATAATTGGTCCCACAGTAAAAATTGACTTATTTATCTAAATTTTTAAATGAAGCGCTACTCCAGCGCCCAGTGTAATCGCTCAGTTTCGACAATCACGTCAAATTAAGAAGAATGTTATTTCTTGGAGTCCAAATGTCTCATTTATCACATTTATCAGGTCACAATCCAAAGTTAGTTCAATTAAGTCCCACAGTAAATCGTTTCATTGTTAAAAGCGATGCAACTTAGTAATATCAGAAAAATATCGCAAAATACATGTTGGTACGAATATGTGACCCAACCGTTGTAACTCAAACGGACTGACACCGTTAGAAAGTCAATGAAATGTACTTTTTGAAACTGTCGCTAATTCTTCAGCGCACGATAACGGCTAGGATTGGTCTCACAGTAAAAAATGACTTATTTATCTAATTTTTTAAATGAAGCGCTACCACAGCGCCCAGTGTAATCGCTGAGTTCCGGCAATCACGTCAAATTAAGAAGAATGTTATTTCTTGGAGTCCAATTGTCTCATTTATCACATTTATCAGGTCACAGTCCAAAGTTAGATCAATTAAGTCCCACAGTCAATCGTTTCACTGTTAAAAGCGATACAACTTAGTAACATGTGTAACAATCACTAAATACATGTTGGTACGAATATGTGACCCAACCGTTGTAACTCAAACGGACTGACACCGTTAGAAAATCAATGAAATGTAGTATTTGAAACTGTCTCTATTTCTTCAGCGCGCGCTAAGGGCTATAATTGGTCCCACAGTAAAAATTGACTTATTTATCTAAATTTTTAAATGAAGCGCTACTCCAGCGCCCAGTGTAATCGCTGAGTTCGGGCAATCATGTCAAATTAAGATGAATGTTACTTCTTAGAGTCCAATTGTCTTATTTATCACATTCATCAGGTCACAGTCCAAAGTTAGTTCAATTAAGTCCCACATTCATTCGTTTCAATGTTAAAAGCGATGCAACCTAGTAATAACAGATAAATATCGCTAAATACATGTTGGTACGAATATGTGACGCAACCGTTGTAACTCAAACGAACTGACACCGTTAGAAAGTCAATGAAATGCACTTTTTGAAACTGTCGCTAATTCTTCAGCGCGCGATAACGGCTAGGATTGGTCCCCCAGTACAAAATGACTTATTTATCTACATTTTTAAATAAAGTGCTACCCCAGCGCTCAGTGTAATCGCTGAGTTCCGGCAATCATGTCAAATTAAGAAGAATGTTATTTCTTGAAGTCCAATTGTCTCAGTTATCACATTTCTAAGGTCATAGTCCAAAATCAGTTCAATTAAGTCCCACAGTCAATCCTTTCACTGTTAAAAACGATACAACTTAGTAATATCAGAAAAATATCGCTAAATACATGTTGGTACGAATATGTGACGCAACTGTTGTAACTGAAGCGGATTGACACCGTTAGAAAGTCAATGAAAAGTAGTTTTTGAAACTGTCGCTATTTCTTCAGCGCGCGATAACGGCTAGGATTGGTCCCACAGTAAAAATGACTTATTTATTTAACTTTTCAAAGGAAGCGCTACCACAGCGCCCAGTGTAATCGCTCAGTTTCGACAATCACGTCAAATTAAGAAGAATGTTATTTCTTGGAGTCCGAATGTCTCATTTATCACATTTATCACGTCACAATCCAAAGTTAGTTCAATTAAGTCTCACAGTAAATCGTTTCATTGTTAAAAGCGATGCAACTTAGAAATATCAGAAAAATATCGCTAAATACATGTTGGTACGAATATGTGACCCAACCGTTGTAACTCAAACGGACTGACACCGTTAGAAAGTCAATGAAATGTACTTTTTGAAACTGTCGTCAATTCTTCAGCGCACGATAACGGCTAGGATTGGTCTCACAGTAAAAAATGACTTGTTTATCTAATTTTTTAAATGAAGTGCAACCACAGCGCCCAGTGTAATCGCTGAGTTCCGGCAATCACGTCAAATTAAGAAGAATGTTATTTCTTGGAGTCCAATTGTCTCATTTATCACATTTATCAGGTCACAGTCCAAAGTTAGATCAATTAAGTCACACAGTTAGTCGTTTCATTGTTAAAAGCGATACAACTTAGTAACATGGGTAACAATCACTAAATACATGTTGGTACGAATATGTGACCCAACCGTTGTAACTCAAACGGACTGACACCGTTAGAAAATCAATGAAATGTAGTATTTGAAACTGTCTCTATTTCTTCAGCGCACGCTAAGGGCTATAATTGGTCCCACTGTAAAAATTGACTTATTTATCTAAATTTTTAAATGAAGCGCTACTCCAGCGCCCAGTGTAATCGCTGAGTTCCGGCAATCACGTCAAATTAGAAGAATGTTATTTCTTGGAATCCAAATGTCTCATTTATCACATTTATCAGGTCACAGTACAAAGTTAGTTCAATTAAGTCCCACAGTAAATAGTTTCATTGTTAAAAGCGATGCAACCTAGTAATATGAGAAAAATATCGCTAAATACCTGTTGGTACAAATATGTGACGCAACCGTTGTAACTGAAGCGGATTGACACCGTTAGAAAGTCAATGAAATGTAGTTTTTGAAACTGTCGCTAATTCTTCAGCGCGTAATAACGGCTAGGATTGGTCCCGCCGTAAAAATGACTTATTTATTTAACTTTTCAAATAAAGCGCTACCACAGCGCCCAGTGTAATCGCTGAGTTCCGGCAATAACGTCAAATTAAGAAGAATGTTATTTCTTGGAATCCAAATGTCTCATTTATCACATTTATCAGGTCACAGTACAAAGTTAGTTCAATTAAGTCCCACAGTAAATCGTTTCATTGTTAAAAGCGATGCAACCTAGTAATATCAGAAAAATATCGCTAAATACATGTTGGTACGAATATGTGACGCAACCGTTGTAACTCAAACGTACTGACACCGTTAGAAAGTCAATGAAATGTACTTTTTGAAACTGTCGCTAATTCTTCAGCGCGCGATAACGGCTAGGATTGGTCTAACAGTAAAAAATGACATATTGATCTAAATTTTTAAATGAAGCGCTGCAACAGCGCCCAGTGTAATCGCTGAGATCCGATAATCACGTCAAATTAAGAAGAATGTTATTTCTTGAAATCCAATTGTCTCCTTTATCACATTTATCAGGTCACAGTCAAAAGTTAGTTCAATTAAGTCCAACAGTCAATCGTTTTATTGTTAAAAGGGATGCAACCTAGTAATATCAGAAAAATATTGCTAAGTCCATGTTGGGACGAATCAGTGACCTAACCGTTATAACTCAAACGGACTGACACCGTTAGAAAGTCAATGAAATGTAGTTTTTGAAACTGTCGCTAATTCTTCAGCGCGCGATAACGGCTAGGATTGGTCTCACAGTAAAAAATGACTTATTTATCTAAATTTTTAAATGAAGCGCTACCACAGCGCCCAGTGCAATCGCTGAGTTCCGGCAATCACGTCAAATTAAGAAGAATGTTATTTCTTGGAGTCCAATTGTCTCATTTATCACATTTATCAGGTCACAGTCCAAAGTTAGATCAATTAAGTCCCACAGTCAATTGTTTCATTGTTAAAAGCGATGCAACCTAGTAATACCAGAGAAATACCGCTAAATACATGTTGGTACGAATATGTGACGCAACTGTTGTAGTTGAAACGGACTGATACCGTCAGAAAGTCAATGAAATGTAGTTTTTGAAACTGTCGCTATTTCTACAGCGCGCGATAACGCCTACGATTGGTCCCACGGTAAAGAATGACTTATTTATCTAAATTTTTAAATGAAGCGCTACCACAGCGCCCAGTGTAATCGCTGAGTTCCGGCAATCATGTCAAATTAAGAAGAATGTTATTTCTTGGAGTCAAATTGTCTCACTTATAACATTTATAAGGTCACAGTCCAAAATCAGTTCAATTAAGTCCCACAGTCAATAGTTTCATCGTTAAAACTGATGCAATCTAGTAATATCAGAAAAATATCGCAAAATAGATGTTGGTACGAATATGTGACCCAACCATTGTAACTCAAACGGACTGACACCCTTAGAAAGTAAATGAATTGTAGTTTTTGAAAATGTCGCTATTTCTTCAGCTCGCGATAACGGCTAGGATTGGTCCCACGGTAAAGAATGACTTATTTATCTACATTTTTAATTGAAGCGCTACCACCGCTCCCAATGTAATCGCTGAGTTCCAACAATCATGTTAAATTAAGATATATGTTATTTCTTGGAGTCCAATTGTCTCATTTATCACATTTATCTGGTCACAGTCCAAAGTTAGTTCAATTAAGTCCCACAGTCAATCGTTTCACTGTTAAAAGCGATGCAACCTAGTAATATGAAAAAAATATCGCTAAATACATGTTGGTACGAATATGTGACGCAACCGTTGTAACTGAAGCGCATTGATACCGTTAGAAAGTCAATGAAATGTAGTTTTTGAAACTGTCGCCATTTCTTTAGAGCGCGATAACGGCTAGGATTGGTCTCACAGTAAAAATGACTTATTTATTTAAATTTTCAAATGAAACGCTACCACAGCGCCAAGTGTAATCCCTGGGTTTCGGCAATCACGTCAAATTAAGATGAATGTTATTTCTTAGAGTCCAATTGTCTTATTTATCACATTCATCAGGTCACAGTCCAAAGTTAGTTCAATTAAGTCCCACATTCATTCGTTTCACTGTTAAAAGCGATGCAACCTAGTAATGAAAGATAAATATCGCTAAATACATGTGGGTACGAATATGTGACGCAACCGTTGTAACTCAAACGAACTGACACCGTTAGAAAGTCAATGAAATGTAGTTTTTGAAACTGTCGCTATTTCTACAGCGCGCGATAACGGCTAGGATTGGTCCCACGGTAAAGAATGACTTATTTATCTAAATTTTTAAATGAAGCGCTACCACAGCGCCCAGTGTAATCGCTGGGTTCCGGCAATCATGTCAAATTAAGATCAATGTTATTTCTTGGAGTCCAATTGTCTCATTAATCACATTCATCAGGTCACAGTCCAAAGTTAGTTCAATTAAGTCCCACACTCAATCGTTTCTCAGTTAAAAGCGATGCAACCTAGTAAAAACAGATAAATGTCGCTAAATTCATGTTGGTACGAATATATGTGACGCAACCGTTGTAACTGAAGCGGATTGATACCGTTAGAAAGTCAATGAAATGTAGTTCTTGAAAGTGTGGCTATTTCTTCAGTGCGCGATAACGGCTATGATTGGTCCCATAGTAAAGATGACTTATTTGTCTACATTTTTAAATGAAGCGCTACCACAGCGCCCAGTGTAATCGTTGAGTTCCGGCAATCACGTCAAATTAAGAAGAATGTTATTTCTTGGAGTCCAATTGTCTCATCTCTCACATTTATCAGGTCACAGTCCAAAGTTAGTTCAATTAAGTCCCACAGTCAATCGATTCACTGTTAAAAGTGATACAACCTAGTAATACCGGAAAGATATCACGAAATACATGTTGGTACGAATATGTGACTCACCTGTTGTAACACAAACGGATTGATACTGCTAGAAAGTCAATGAAATGTAGTTTTTGAGACTGTCTCTATTTCTTTAGCGAGGGATAACGGCTAGGATTGATCCCACAGTAAAAAATGACTTATTTATCTAAATTTTTAAATGAAGCACTACCACAGCGCCAATGTGTAATCGTTGAGTTCCGGCAATCATGTCAAATTAGGAAGAATGTTATTTCTTGGAGTCCAATTGTCTCACTTATAACATTTATAACGTCACAGTCCAAAGTTAGATTAATTAAGTCCCACAGTCAATCGTTTCATTGTTAAAAGCGATGTAACCTAGTAATACCAGAAAAATATCGCTAAATACATGATGGTACGAATATGTGACCCAACCGTTGTAACTCAAACGAACTGACACCGTTAGAAAGTCAATAAGATGCACTTTTTGAAACTGTCGCTAATTCTTCAGCGCGCGATAACGGCTGGAATTGGTCCCCCAGTACAAAATGACTTATTTATCTACATTTTTAAATTAAGTGCTACCCCAGCGCTCAGTGTAATCGCTGAGTTCCGGCAATCATGTCAAATTAAGAAAAATGTTATTTCTTGGAGTCCAATTGTCTCATTTATCACATTCAGCAGGTCACAGTCCAAAGTTAGTTCAATTAAGTCCCACATGCATTCGTTTCACTGTTAAAAGCGATGCAACCTATTAAAAACCAATAAATATCGCTAAATACATGTTGGTACGAATATGTGACGCAACTGTTGTATTTGAAACGGACTGATACCGTTAGAAAATCAATGAAATGTAGTAGTTGAAACTGTCTCTATTTCTTCAGCGCGCGCTAAAGGCTAGGATTGGTGCCACAATAAAAATTGACTTATTTATTTAAATTTTTAAATGAAGCGCTACCACAGCGCCCAGTGTAATCGCTGAGTTCCGGCAATCATGTCAAATTAAGAAGAATGTTATTTCTTGGAGTCCAATTGTCTCAATTATCACATTTATAAGGTCATAGTCCAAAATCAGTTCAATAAAGTCCCGCAGTCAATCGTTTCACTGTTAAAAGCGATACAACTTAGTAATATCGGTAACAATCACTAAATACATGTTGGTACGAATATGTGACGCAATTTTTGTAGTTGAAACGGACTGATACCGTTAGAAAGTCAATGAAATGTAGTTCTTGAAAGTGTGGCTATTTCTTCAGTGCGCGATAACGGCTATGATTGGTCCCATAGTAAAGATGACATTTTTGTCTACATTTTTAAATGAAGCGCTACCACAGCGCCCAGTGTAATCGCTGAGTTCCGGCAATCACGTCAAATTAAGAAGAATGTTATTTCTTGGAGTCCAATTGTCTCATCTCTCACATTTATCAGGTCACAGTCCAAAGTTAGTTCAATTAAGTCCCACAGTCAATCGATTCACTGTTAAAAGCGATACAACCTAGTAATACCGGAAATATATCACGAAATACATGTTGGTACGAATATGTGACTCACCTGTTGTAACACAAATGGATTGATACTGCTAGAAAGTCAATGAAATGTAGTTTTTGAGACTGTCTCTATTTCTTTAGCGAGGGATAACGGCTAGGATTGGTCCCACAGTAAAAAATGACTTATTTATCTAAATTTTTAAATGAAACGCTACCACAGCGCCAATGTGTAACGTTGAGTTCCGGCAATCATGTCAAATTAAGAAGAATGTTATTTCTTGGAGTCCAATTGTCTCACTTATAACATTTATAACGTCACAGTCCAAAGTTAGATCAATTAAGTCCCACAGTCAATCGTTTCATTGTTAAAAGCGATACAACTTAGTAATATCGGTAACAATCACTAAATACATGTTGGTACAAATATGTGACCCAACCGTTGTAACTCAAACGTACTGACACCGTTAGAAAGTCAATGAAATGTTGTTTTTCAAACTGTCGCTATTTCTTCAGCGCGCGATAAGGGCTAGGATTGGTTGCACGGTTAAGAATGACTTATTTATCTAAATTTTAAATGAAGCGCTACCACAGCGCCCAGTGTAATCGCTGAGTTCCGGCAATCATGTCAAATTAAGATGAAAGTTACTTCTTAGAGTCCAATTGTCTCATTTATCACATTCAGCAGGTCACAGTCCAAAGTTAGTTCAATTAAGTCCCATATTCATTCGTTTCACTGTTAAAAGCGATGCAACCTAGTAATATCAGAAGAATATCGCTAATACGAATATGTGACCCAACCGTTGTAACTCAACCGGACTGACACCGTTAGAAAGTCAATGAAATGTAGTTTTTGAAACTGTCGCTATTTCTTCAGCGCGCGATAAGGGCTAGGATTGGTCCCACGGTAAAGAATGACTTATTTATCTAAATTTTAAATGAAGCGCTACCACAGCGCCCAGTGTAATAGCTGAGTTCCGGCAATCACGTCAAATTAAGAATAATGTCATTTCTTGGAGTCCAAATGTCTCATTTATCACATTTATCAGGTCACAGTCCAAAGTTAGTTCAATTAAGTCCCACAGTCAATCGTTTCACTGTTAAAAGCGATGCAACCTAGTAATATGAAAAAAATATCGCTAAATACATGTTGGTACGAATATGTGACGCAACTGTTGTAGTTGAAACGGACTGATACCGTTAGAAAATCAATGAAATGTAGTATTTGAAACTGTCTATTTCTTCAACGCGCGCTAAGTGCTAGGATTGGTGCCACAATAAATATTGACTTATTTATCTAAATTTTTAAATGAAGCGCTACCACAGCGCCCAGTGTATTCGCTGAGTTCCGGCAATCATGTCAAATTAAGAAGAATGTTATTTCTTGGAGTACAATTGTCTTATTTATCACATTTATCAGGTCACAGTCCAAAGTTAGTTCAATTAAGTCCCATATTCATTCATTTCACTGTTAAAAGCGATGCAACCTAGTAATAACAGATAAATAGCGCTAAATACATGTTGGTACGAATATGTGACGCAATTTTTGTAGTTGAAACGGACTGATACCGTTAGAAAGTCAATGAAAGAGTTTTTGAAACTGTCGCTATTTCTTCAGCGCGCGATAAGGGCTAGGATTGATCGCCAAGGTAAAGAATGACTTATTTATCTAAATTTTAAATGAAGCGCTACCACAGCGCCCAGTGTAATCGCTGAGTTCCGGCAATCATGTCAAATTAAGAAGAATGTTATTTCTTGGAGTCCAATTGTCTCAATTATCACATTTATAAGGTCATAGTCCAAAATCAGTTCAATTAAGTCCCGCAGTCAATCGTTTCACTGTTAAAAGCGATACAACTTAGTAATCTCGGTAACAATCACTAAGTACATGTTGGTACGAATATGTGACGCAATTGTTGTAGTTGAAACGGACTGATACCGTTAGAAAGTCAATGAAATGTAGTTTTTGAAACTGTCGCTATTTCTACAGCGCGCGATAACTTTAGGATTGGTCCCACGGTAAAGAATGACTTATTTATCTAAATTTTTAAATGAAGCGCTACCACAGCGCCCAGTGTAATCGCTGGGTTCCGGCAATCATGTCAAATTAAGATGAATGTTATTTCTTGGAGTCCAATTGTCTCATTAATCACATTCATCAGGTCACAGTCCTAAGTTAGTTCAATTAAGTCCCACATTCAATCGTTTCACTGTTAAAAGCGATGCAACCTAGTAATAACAGATAAATATCGCTAAATACATGTTGGTACGAATATATGTGACGCAACCGTTGTAACTGAAGCGGATTGATACCGTTAGGAAGTCAATGAAATGTAGTTCTTGAAAGTGTGGCTATTTCTTCAGTGCACGATAACGGCTATGATTGGTCCCATAGTAAAGATGACTTATTTGTCTACATTTTTAAATGAAGCGCTACCACAGCGCTCAGTGTAATCGCTGAGTTCCGGCTATCACGTCAAATTAAGAAGAATGTTATTTCTTGGAGTCCAATTGTCTCATCTCTTACATTTATCAGGTCACAGTCCAAAGTTAGTTCAATTAAGTCCCACAGTCAATCGATTCACTGTTAAAAGCGATACAACCTAGTAATACCGGAAAGATATCACGAAATACATGTTGGTACGAATATGTGACTCACCTGTTGTAACACAAACGGATTGATACTGCTAGAAAGTCAATGAAATGTAGTTTTTGAGACTGTCTCTATTTTTTTAGCGAGGGAAAACGGCTAAGATTGGTCCCACAGTAAAAAATGACTTATTTATCTAAATTTTTAAATGAAGCGCTACCACAGCGCCAATGTGTAATCGTTGAGTTCCGACAATCATGTCAAATTAAGAAGAATGTTATTTCTTGGAGTCCAATTGTCTCACTTATAACATTTATAACGTCACAGTCCAAAGTTAGATCAATTAAGTCCCACAGTCAATCGTTTCATTGCTAAAAGCGATACAACTTAGTAATATCGGTAACAATCACTAAATGCATGTTGGTACGAATATGTGACGCAAACGTTGTAACTGAAGCGGATTGATACCGTTAGAAAGTCAATGAAATGTAGTTTTTGAAACTGTTGACATTTGTCCAGCGCGCGATAACGGCTAGGATTGGTCCCACAGTAAAAATGACTTATTTATTTAAATTTTCAAATGAAGCGCTTCCACAGCGCCCAGTGTAATCGCTGAGTTCCGGCAATCACGTCAAATTAAGAAGAACGTTATTTCTTGGAGTCCAAATGTCTCATTTATCACATTTATCAGGTCACGGTCAAAAGTTAGTTCAATTAAGTCCCACAGTCAATCATTTCATTGTTAAAAGCGATGCAACCTAGTATTATCAGAAGAATATTGCTAATACGAATATGTGACCCAACCGTTGTAACTCAAACGTACTGACACCGTTAGAAAGTCAATGAAATGTAGTTTTTAAAACTGTCGCTATTTCTTCAGCGCGCGATAAGGGCTAGGATTGGTCGCACGGTAAAGAATGACTTATTTATCTAAATTTTAAATGAAGCGCTACCACAGCGCCCAGTGTAATCGCTGAGTTCCGGCAATCATGTCAAATTAAGATGAAAGTTACTTCTTAGAGTCCAATTGTCTCATTTATCACATTCAGCAGGTCACAGTCCAAAGTTAGTTCAATTAAGTCCCACAGTCAATCGTTGCATAGTTAAAAGTGATGCAATCTAGTAATATCAGAAAAATATCGCTAAATATATGTTGGTACGAATATGTGACCCAACCAATGTAACTCAAACGGACTGACACTGTTAGAAAGTCAATGAAATGTAGCACTTGAAACTGTCTCTATTTCTTCAGCGCGCGCTAACGGCTAGGATTCGTTCCGCAGTTAAAAAGTGACTTTTTCATCTTAATTTTAAAATGAAGCGCTGCAACATCGCTCATTGTAATCGCTGAGTTGCGGCAATCATGTCAAATTAAGAAGAATGTTATTTCTTGCAGCCCAATTGTGTCACCTTTACATTTATCAGGTCACAGCCCAAAATCAGTTCAATTAAGTCCAACAGTCAATCGTTTCACTGTTAAAGGCGATACAACCTAGTAATACCGGAAAGATATCACGAAATACATGTTGGTACGAATATGTGACTCGCCTGTTGTAACACAAACGGATTTATACTGTTAGAAAGTCAATGAAATTTAGTTTTTGAATCTGTTGCTATTTCTTCAGTGCGCGATAACGGCTACGATTGGTCCAACAGCATAAAATAACTTATTTGTCTACATTTTTGAATAAAGCGCTACCCCAGCGACCAGTGTAATCGCTGAGTTCCGGCAATCATGTCAAGTTAAGAATAGTGTTATTTCTTGGAGTCCAATTGTCTCACTTATCACATTTATAAGGTCATAGTCCAAAGTTAGTTCAATTAAGTCCCACAGTCAATCGTTTCATTGTTAAAAGCGATGCAACCTAGTAATACCAGAAAAATATCGCTAAATACATGTTGGTACGAATATGTGACCCAACCGTTGTAACTCAAACGGACTGACACTGTTAGAAAATCAATGAAATGTAGTTTTTGAATCTGTCTCTATTTCTTCAGCGCGTCCTAACGGCTGCGATTGGTCCCACAGCACAAAATGACATATTTGTCTACATTTTTGAATAAAGCGCTACCCCAGCGCCCAGTGTAATCGCTGAGTTCCGGCAATCACGTCAAATTAAGAAGAATGTTATTTCTTGGAGTCCAAATGTCTCATTTATCACATTTATCAGATCACAGTCCAATGTTAGTTCAATTAAGTCCCACAGTCAATCGTTTTACTTTTAAAAGCGATGCAACCTAGTAATATGAAAAAAATATCGCTAAATACATGTTGGTACGAATATGTGACGCAACCGTTGTAACTGAAGCGGATTGATACCGTTAGAAAGTCAATGAAATGTAGTATTTGAAACTGTCTCTATTTCTTCAGCGCGCGCTAAGGGCTAGGATTGGTGCCACAATAAAAATTGTCTTATTTATCTAAATTTTTAAATGAAGCGCTACCACAACGCCCAGTGTAATCGCTGAGTTCCGGCAATCATGTCAAATTAAGAAGAATGTTATTTCTTGGAGTCAAATTGTCTCACTTATAACATTTATAAGGTCACAGTCCAAAATCAGTTCAATTAAGTCCCACAGTCAATCATTTCACTGTTAAAAACGATGCAACCTAGTAATATGAAAAAAATATCGCTAAATACATGTTGGTACGAATATGTGACGCAACTGTTGTATTTGAAACGGACTGATACCGTTAGAAAATCAATGAAATGTAGTATTTGAAACTGTCTCTATTTCTTCAGCGCGCGCTAAGGGCTAGGATTGGTGCCACAATAAAAATTGACTTATTTATTTAAATTTTTAAATGAAGCGCTACCACAGCGCCCAGTGTAATCGCTGAGTTCCGGCAATCATGTCAAATTAAGAAGAATGTTATTTCTTGGAGTCCAATTGTCTCAATTATCACATTTATAAGGTCATAGTCCAAAATCAGTTCAATAAAGTCCCGTAGTCAATCGTTTCACTGTTAAAAGCGATACAACTTAGTAATATCGGTAACAATCACTAAATATATGTTGGTACAAATATGTGACGCAATTTTTGTAGTTGAAACGGACTGATACCGTTAGAAAGTCAATGAAATGTAGTTCTTGAAAGTGTGGCTATTTCTTCAGTGCGCGATAACGGCTATGATTGGTCCCATAGTAAAGATGACATTTTTGTCTACATTTTTAAATGAAGCGCTACCACAGCGCCCAGTGTAATCGCTGAGTTCCGGCAATCACGTCAAATTAAGAAGAATGTTATTTCTTGGAGTCCAATTGTCTCATCTCTCACATTTATCAGGTCACAGTCCAAAGTTAGTTCAATTAAGTCCCACAGTCAATCTATTCACTGTTAAAAGCGATACAACCTAGTAATACCGGAAGGATATCACGAAATACATGTTGGTACGAATATGTGACTCACCTGTTGTAACACAAATGGATTGATACTGCTAGAAAGTCAATGAAATGTAGTTTTTGAGACTGTCTCTATTTCTTTAGCGAGGGATAACGGCTAGGATTGGTCCCACAGTAAAAAATGACTTATTTATCTAAATTTTTAAATGAAACGCTACCACAGCGCCAATGTGTAATCGTTGAGTTCCGGCAATCATGTCAAATTAAGAAGAATGTTATTTCTTGGAGTCCAATTGTCTCACTTATAACATTTATAACGTCACAGTCCAAAGTTAGATCAATTAAGTCCCACAGTCAATCGTTTCATTGTTAAAAGCGATACAACTTAGTAATATCGGTAACAATCACTAAATACATGTTGGTACGAATATGTGACCCAACCGTTGTAACTCAAACGTACTGACACCGTTAGAAAGTCAATGAAATGTAGTTTTTTAAACTGTCGCTATTTCTTCAGCGCGCGATAACGGCTAGGATTGGTCGCACGGTTAAGAATGACTTATTTATCTAAATTTTAAATGAAGCGCTACCACAGCGCCCAGTGTAATCGCTGAGTTCCGGCAATCATGTCAAATTAAGATGAAAGTTACTGCTTAGAGTCCAATTGTCTCATTTATCACATTCAGCAGGTCACAGTCCAAAGTTAGTTCAATTAAGTCCCATATTCATTCGTTTCACTGTTAAAAGCGATGCAACCTAGTAATATCAGAAGAATATCGCTAATACGAATATGTGACCCAACCGTTGTAACTCAACCGGACTGACACCGTTAGAAAGTCAATGAAATGTAGTTTTTGAAACTGTCGCTATTTCTTCAGCGCGCGATAAGGGCTAGGATTGGTCCCACGGTAAAGAATGACTTATTTATCTAAATTTTAAATGAAGCGCTACCACAGCGCCCAGTGTAATCGCTGAGTTCCGGCAATCATGTCAAATTAAGATGAAAGTTACTTCTTAGAGTCCAATTGTCTCATTTATCACATTCAGCAGGTCACAGTCCAAAGTTAGTTCAATTAAGTCCCACAGTCAATCGTTGCATAGTTAAAAGTGATGCAATCTAGTAATATCAGAAAAATATCGCTAAATATATGTTGGTACGAATATGTGACCCAACCAATGTAACTCAAACGGACTGACACTGTTAGAAAGTCAATGAAATGTAGCACTTGAAACTGTCTCTATTTCTTCAGCGCGCGCTAACGGCTAGGATTCGTTCCGCAGTTAAAAAGTGACTTTTTCATCTTAATTTTAAAATGAAGCGCTGCAACATCGCTCATTGTAATCGCTGAGTTGCGGCAATCATGTCAAATTAAGAAGAATGTTATTTCTTGCAGCCCAATTGTGTCACCTTTACATTTATCAGGTCACAGCCCAAAATCAGTTCAATTAAGTCCAACAGTCAATCGTTTCACTGTTAAAGGCGATACAACCTAGTAATACCGGAAAGATATCACGAAATACATGTTGGTACGAATATGTGACTCGCCTGTTGTAACACAAACGGATTTATACTGTTAGAAAGTCAATGAAATTTAGTTTTTGAATCTGTTGCTATTTCTTCAGTGCGCGATAACGGCTACGATTGGTCCAACAGCATAAAATAACTTATTTGTCTACATTTTTGAATAAAGCGCTACCCCAGCGACCAGTGTAATCGCTGAGTTCCGGCAATCATGTCAAGTTAAGAATAGTGTTATTTCTTGGAGTCCAATTGTCTCACTTATCACATTTATAAGGTCATAGTCCAAAGTTAGTTCAATTAAGTCCCACAGTCAATCGTTTCATTGTTAAAAGCGATGCAACCTAGTAATACCAGAAAAATATCGCTAAATACATGTTGGTACGAATATGTGACCCAACCGTTGTAACTCAAACGGACTGACACTGTTAGAAAATCAATGAAATGTAGTTTTTGAATCTGTCTCTATTTCTTCAGCGCGTCCTAACGGCTGCGATTGGTCCCACAGCACAAAATGACATATTTGTCTACATTTTTGAATAAAGCGCTACCCCAGCGCCCAGTGTAATCGCTGAGTTCCGGCAATCACGTCAAATTAAGAAGAATGTTATTTCTTGGAGTCCAAATGTCTCATTTATCACATTTATCAGATCACAGTCCAATGTTAGTTCAATTAAGTCCCACAGTCAATCGTTTTACTTTTAAAAGCGATGCAACCTAGTAATATGAAAAAAATATCGCTAAATACATGTTGGTACGAATATGTGACGCAACCGTTGTAACTGAAGCGGATTGATACCGTTAGAAAGTCAATGAAATGTAGTATTTGAAACTGTCTCTATTTCTTCAGCGCGCGCTAAGGGCTAGGATTGGTGCCACAATAAAAATTGTCTTATTTATCTAAATTTTTAAATGAAGCGCTACCACAACGCCCAGTGTAATCGCTGAGTTCCGGCAATCATGTCAAATTAAGAAGAATGTTATTTCTTGGAGTCAAATTGTCTCACTTATAACATTTATAAGGTCACAGTCCAAAATCAGTTCAATTAAGTCCCACAGTCAATCATTTCACTGTTAAAAACGATGCAACCTAGTAATATGAAAAAAATATCGCTAAATACATGTTGGTACGAATATGTGACGCAACTGTTGTATTTGAAACGGACTGATACCGTTAGAAAATCAATGAAATGTAGTATTTGAAACTGTCTCTATTTCTTCAGCGCGCGCTAAGGGCTAGGATTGGTGCCACAATAAAAATTGACTTATTTATTTAAATTTTTAAATGAAGCGCTACCACAGCGCCCAGTGTAATCGCTGAGTTCCGGCAATCATGTCAAATTAAGAAGAATGTTATTTCTTGGAGTCCAATTGTCTCAATTATCACATTTATAAGGTCATAGTCCAAAATCAGTTCAATAAAGTCCCGTAGTCAATCGTTTCACTGTTAAAAGCGATACAACTTAGTAATATCGGTAACAATCACTAAATATATGTTGGTACAAATATGTGACGCAATTTTTGTAGTTGAAACGGACTGATACCGTTAGAAAGTCAATGAAATGTAGTTCTTGAAAGTGTGGCTATTTCTTCAGTGCGCGATAACGGCTATGATTGGTCCCATAGTAAAGATGACATTTTTGTCTACATTTTTAAATGAAGCGCTACCACAGCGCCCAGTGTAATCGCTGAGTTCCGGCAATCACGTCAAATTAAGAAGAATGTTATTTCTTGGAGTCCAATTGTCTCATCTCTCACATTTATCAGGTCACAGTCCAAAGTTAGTTCAATTAAGTCCCACAGTCAATCTATTCACTGTTAAAAGCGATACAACCTAGTAATACCGGAAGGATATCACGAAATACATGTTGGTACGAATATGTGACTCACCTGTTGTAACACAAATGGATTGATACTGCTAGAAAGTCAATGAAATGTAGTTTTTGAGACTGTCTCTATTTCTTTAGCGAGGGATAACGGCTAGGATTGGTCCCACAGTAAAAAATGACTTATTTATCTAAATTTTTAAATGAAACGCTACCACAGCGCCAATGTGTAATCGTTGAGTTCCGGCAATCATGTCAAATTAAGAAGAATGTTATTTCTTGGAGTCCAATTGTCTCACTTATAACATTTATAACGTCACAGTCCAAAGTTAGATCAATTAAGTCCCACAGTCAATCGTTTCATTGTTAAAAGCGATACAACTTAGTAATATCGGTAACAATCACTAAATACATGTTGGTACGAATATGTGACCCAACCGTTGTAACTCAAACGTACTGACACCGTTAGAAAGTCAATGAAATGTAGTTTTTTAAACTGTCGCTATTTCTTCAGCGCGCGATAACGGCTAGGATTGGTCGCACGGTTAAGAATGACTTATTTATCTAAATTTTAAATGAAGCGCTACCACAGCGCCCAGTGTAATCGCTGAGTTCCGGCAATCATGTCAAATTAAGATGAAAGTTACTGCTTAGAGTCCAATTGTCTCATTTATCACATTCAGCAGGTCACAGTCCAAAGTTAGTTCAATTAAGTCCCATATTCATTCGTTTCACTGTTAAAAGCGATGCAACCTAGTAATATCAGAAGAATATCGCTAATACGAATATGTGACCCAACCGTTGTAACTCAACCGGACTGACACCGTTAGAAAGTCAATGAAATGTAGTTTTTGAAACTGTCGCTATTTCTTCAGCGCGCGATAAGGGCTAGGATTGGTCCCACGGTAAAGAATGACTTATTTATCTAAATTTTAAATGAAGCACTACCACAGCGCCCAGTGTAATAGCTGAGTTCCGGCAATCACGTCAAATTAAGAAGAATGTCATTTCTTGGAGTCCAAATGTCTCATTTATCACATTTATCAGGTCACAGTCCAAAGTTAGTTCAATTAAGTCCCACAGTCAATCGTTTCACTGTTAAAAGCGATGCAACCTAGTAATATGAAAAAAATATCGCTAAATACATGTTGGTACGAATATGTGACGCAACTGTTGTAGTTGAAACGGACTGATACCGTTAGAAAATCAATGAAATGTAGTATTTGAAACTGTCTCTATTTCTTCAACGCGCGCTAAGTGCTAGGATTGGTGCCACAATAAATATTGACTTATTTATCTAAATTTTTAAATGAAGCGCTACCACAGCGCCCAGTGTATTCGCTGAGTTCCGGCAATCATGTCAAATTAAGAAGAATGTTATTTCTTGGAGTACAATTGTCTTATTTATCACATTTATCAGGTCACAGTCCAAAGTTAGTTCAATTAAGTCCCACATTCATTCATTTCACTGTTAAAAGCGATGCAACCTAGTAATAACAGATAAATAGCGCTAAATACATGTTGGTACGAATATGTGACGCAATTTTTGTAGTTGAAACGGACTGATACCGTTAGAAAGTCAATGAAAGAGTTTTTGAAACTGTCGCTATTTCTTCAGCGCGCGATAAGGGCTAGGATTGATCGCCAAGGTAAAGAATGACTTATTTATCTAAATTTTAAATGAAGCGCTACCACAGCGCCCAGTGTAATCGCTGAGTTCCGGCAATCATGTCAAATTAAGAAGAATGTTATTTCTTGGAGTCCAATTGTCTCAATTATCACATTTATAAGGTCATAGTCCAAAATCAGTTCAATTAAGTCCCACAGTCAATCGTTTCACTGTTAAAAGCGATACAACTTAGTAATCTCGGTAACAATCACTAAGTACATGTTGGTACGAATATGTGACGCAATTGCTGTAGTTGAAACGGACTGATACCGTTAGAAAGTCAATGAGATGTAGTTTTTGAAACTGTCGCTATTTCTACAGCGTGCGATAACTTTACGATTGGTCCCACGGTAAAGAATGACTTATTTATCTAAATTTTTAAATGAAGCGCTACCACAGCGCCCAGTGTAATAGCTGGGTTCCGGCAATCATGTCAAATTAAGATGAATGTTATTTCTTGGAGTCCAATTGTCTCATTAATCACATTTATCAGGTCACAGTCCAAAGTTAGTTCAATTAAGTCCCACAGTCAATCGATTCACTGTTAAAAGCGATACAACCTAGTAATACCGGAAAGATATCACGAAATACATGTTGGTACGAATATGTGACTCACCTGTTGTAACACAAACGGATTGATACTGCTAGAAAGTCAATGAAATGTAGTTTTTGAGACTGTCTCTATTTCTTTAGCGAGGGAAAACGGCTAAGATTGGTCCCACAGTAAAAAATGACTTATTTATCTAAATTTTTAAATGAAGCGCTACCACAGCGCCAATGTGTAATCGTTGAGTTCCGGCAATCATGTCAAATTAAGAAGAATGTTATTTCTTGGAGTCCAATTGTCTCACTTATAACATTTATAACGTCACAGTCCAAAGTTAGATCAATTAAGTCCCACAGTCAATCGTTTCATTGCTAAAAGCGATACAACTTAGTAATATCGGTAACAATCACTAAATGCATGTTGGTACGAATATGTGACGCAAACGTTGTAACTGAAGCGGATTGATACCGTTAGAAAGTCAATGAAATGTAGTTTTTGAAACTGTTGACATTTGTCCAGCGCGCGATAACGGCTAGGATTGGTCCCACAGTAAAAATGACCTATTTATTTAAATTTTCAAATGAAGCGCTTCCACAGCGCCCAGTGTAATCGCTGAGTTCCGGCAATCACGTCAAATTAAGAAGAATGTTATTTCTTGGAGTCCAAATGTCTCATTTATCACATTTATCAGGTCACAGTCAAAAGTTAGTTCAATTAAGTCCCACAGTCAATCATTTCATTGTTAAAAGCGATGCAACCTAGTATTATCAGAAGAATATTGCTAATACGAATATGTGACCCAACCGTTGTAACTCAAACGTACTGACACCGTTAGAAAGTCAATGAAATGTAGTTTTTAAAACTGTCGCTATTTCTTCAGCGCGCGATAAGGGCTAGGATTGGTCGCACGGTAAAGAATGACTTATTTATCTAAATTTTAAATGAAGCGCTACCACAGCGCCCAGTGTAATCGCTGAGTTCCGGCAATCATGTCAAATTAAGATGAAAGTTACTTCTTAGAGTCCAATTGTCTCATTTATCACATTCAGCAGGTCACAGTCCAAAGTTAGTTCAATTAAGTCCCACAGTCAATCGTTGCATAGTTAAAAGTGATGCAATCTAGTAATATCAGAAAAATATCGCTAAATATATGTTGGTACGAATATGTGACCCAACCAATGTAACTCAAACGGACTGACACTGTTAGAAAGTCAATGAAATGTAGCACTTGAAACTGTCTCTATTTCTTCAGCGCGCGCTAACGGCTAGGATTCGTTCCGCAGTTAAAAAGTGACTTTTTCATCTTAATTTTAAAATGAAGCGCTGCAACATCGCTCATTGTAATCGCTGAGTTGCGGCAATCATGTCAAATTAAGAAGAATGTTATTTCTTGCAGCCCAATTGTGTCACCTTTACATTTATCAGGTCACAGCCCAAAATCAGTTCAATTAAGTCCAACAGTCAATCGTTTCACTGTTAAAGGCGATACAACCTAGTAATACCGGAAAGATATCACGAAATACATGTTGGTACGAATATGTGACTCGCCTGTTGTAACACAAACGGATTTATACTGTTAGAAAGTCAATGAAATTTAGTTTTTGAATCTGTTGCTATTTCTTCACTGCGCGATAACGGCTACGATTGGTCCAACAGCATAAAATAACTTATTTGTCTACATTTTTGAATAAAGCGCTACCCCAGCGACCAGTGTAATCGCTGAGTTCCGGCAATCATGTCAAGTTAAGAATAGTGTTATTTCTTGGAGTCCAATTGTCTCACTTATCACATTTATAAGGTCATAGTCCAAAGTTAGTTCAATTAAGTCCCACAGTCAATCGATTCACTGTTAAAAGCGATACAACCTAGTAATACCGGAAAGATATCACGAAATACATGTTGGTACGAATATGTGACTCACCTGTTGTAACACAAACGGATTGATACTGCTAGAAAGTCAATGAAATGTAGTTTTTGAGACTGTCTCTATTTCTTTAGCGAGGGAAAACGGCTAAGATTGGTCCCACAGTAAAAAATGACTTATTTATCTAAATTTTTAAATGAAGCGCTACCACAGCGCCAATGTGTAATCGTTGAGTTCCGGCAATCATGTCAAATTAAGAAGAATGTTATTTCTTGGAGTCCAATTGTCTCACTTATAACATTTATAACGTCACAGTCCAAAGTTAGATCAATTAAGTCCCACAGTCAATCGTTTCATTGCTAAAAGCGATACAACTTAGTAATATCGGTAACAATCACTAAATGCATGTTGGTACGAATATGTGACGCAAACGTTGTAACTGAAGCGGATTGATACCGTTAGAAAGTCAATGAAATGTAGTTTTTGAAACTGTTGACATTTGTCCAGCGCGCGATAACGGCTAGGATTGGTCCCACAGTAAAAATGACCTATTTATTTAAATTTTCAAATGAAGCGCTTCCACAGCGCTCAGTGTAATCGCTGAGTTCCGGCAATCACGTCAAATTAAGAAGAATGTTATTTCTTGGAGTCCAAATGTCTCATTTATCACATTTATCAGGTCACAGTCAAAAGTTAGTTCAATTAAGTCCCACAGTCAATCATTTCATTGTTAAAAGCGATGCAACCTAGTATTATCAGAAGAATATTGCTAATACGAATATGTGACCCAACCGTTGTAACTCAAACGTACTGACACCGTTAGAAAGTCAATGAAATGTAGTTTTTAAAACTGTCGCTATTTCTTCAGCGCGCGATAAGGGCTAGGATTGGTCGCACGGTAAAGAATGACTTATTTATCTAAATTTTAAATGAAGCGCTACCACAGCGCCCAGTGTAATCGCTGAGTTCCGGCAATCATGTCAAATTAAGATGAAAGTTACTTCTTAGAGTCCAATTGTCTCATTTATCACATTCAGCAGGTCACAGTCCAAAGTTAGTTCAATTAAGTCCCACAGTCAATCGTTGCATAGTTAAAAGTGATGCAATCTAGTAATATCAGAAAAATATCGCTAAATATATGTTGGTACGAATATGTGACCCAACCAATGTAACTCAAACGGACTGACACTGTTAGAAAGTCAATGAAATGTAGCACTTGAAACTGTCTCTATTTCTTCAGCGCGCGCTAACGGCTAGGATTCGTTCCGCAGTTAAAAAGTGACTTTTTCATCTTAATTTTAAAATGAAGCGCTGCAACATCGCTCATTGTAATCGCTGAGTTGCGGCAATCATGTCAAATTAAGAAGAATGTTATTTCTTGCAGCCCAATTGTGTCACCTTTACATTTATCAGGTCACAGCCCAAAATCAGTTCAATTAAGTCCAACAGTCAATCGTTTCACTGTTAAAGGCGATACAACCTAGTAATACCGGAAAGATATCACGAAATACATGTTGGTACGAATATGTGACTCGCCTGTTGTAACACAAACGGATTTATACTGTTAGAAAGTCAATGAAATTTAGTTTTTGAATCTGTTGCTATTTCTTCACTGCGCGATAACGGCTACGATTGGTCCAACAGCATAAAATAACTTATTTGTCTACATTTTTGAATAAAGCGCTACCCCAGCGACCAGTGTAATCGCTGAGTTCCGGCAATCATGTCAAGTTAAGAATAGTGTTATTTCTTGGAGTCCAATTGTCTCACTTATCACATTTATAAGGTCATAGTCCAAAGTTAGTTCAATTAAGTCCCACAGTCAATCGTTTCATTGTTAAAAGCGATGCAACCTAGTAATACCAGAAAAATATCGCTAAATACATGTTGGTACGAATATGTGACCCAACCGTTGTAACTCAAACGGACTGACACCGTTAGAAAATCAATGAAATGTAGTTTTTGAATCTGTCTCTATTTCTTCAGCGCGTCCTAACGGCTGCGATTGGTCCCACAGCACAAAATGAAATATTTGTCTACATTTTTGAATAAAGCGCTACCCCAGCGCCCAGTGTAATCGCTGAGTTCCGGCAATCACGTCAAATTAAGAAGAATGTTATTTCTTGGAGTCCAAATGTCTCATTTATCACATTTATCAGATCACAGTCCAAAGTTAGTTCAATTAAGTCCCACAGTCAATCGTTTTACTTTTAAAAGCGATGCAACCTAGTAATATGAAAAAAATATCGCTAAATACATTTTGGTACGAATATGTGACGCAACCGTTGTAACTGAAGCGGATTGATACCGTTAGAAAGTCAATGAAATGTAGTATTTGAAACTGTCTCTATTTCTTCAGCGCGCGCTAAGGGCTAGGATTGGTGCCACAATAAAAATTGTCTTATTTATCTAAATTTTTAAATGAAGCGCTACCACAACGCCCAGTGTAATCGCTGAGTTCCGGCAATCATGTCAAATTAAGAAGAATGTTATTTCTTGGAGTCAAATTGTCTCACTTATAACATTTATAAGGTCACAGTCCAAAATCAGTTCAATTAAGTCCCACAGTCAATCATTTCACTGTTAAAAACGATGCAACCTAGTAATATGAAAAAAATATCGCTAAATACATGTTGGTACGAATATGTGACGCAACCGTTGTAACTGAAGCGGATTGATACCGTTAGAAAGTCAATGAAATGTAGTTTTTGAAACTGTCGCCATTTCTTCAGCGCGCGAGAAGGGCTAGGATTGGTCTCACGGTAAAGAATGACTTATTTATCTAAATTTTAAATGAAGCGCTACCACAGCGCCCAGTGTAATCGCTGGGTTCCGGCAATCATGTCAAATTAAGATGAATGTTATTTCTTGGAGTCCAATTGTCTCATTAATCACATTCATCAGGTCACAGTCCAAAGTTAGTTCAATTAAGTCCCACATTCAATCGTTTCACTGTTAAAAGCGATGCAACCTAGTAATAAAAGATAAATATCGCTAAATACATGTTGGTACGAATATATGTGACGCAACCGTTGTATCTGAAGCGGATTGATACCGTTAGAAAGTCAATGAAATGTAGTTCTTAAAAGTATCGCTATTTCTTCAGCGCGCGATAACGGCTAGGATTGGTCCCACAGTAAAAATGACTTATTTATCTACATTTTTAAATGAAGCGCTACCACAGCGCCCAGTGTAATTGCTGAGTTCCGGCAATCACGTCAAATTAAGAAGAATGTTATTTCTTGGAGTCCAATTGTCTCATTTCTCACATTTATCAGGTCACAGTCCAAAGTTCGTTCAATTCAGTCCTACAGTCAATTGTTTCACTGTTAAAAACGATGCAACCTAGTAATATCAAAAAAAATATCGCTAAATACAGGTTGGTACGAATATGTAACACAACCATTGTAACTCAAACGGACTGACACTGTTAGAAAGTCAATGAAATGTAGTTTTTGAAACTGTCGCTATTTCTTCAGCGCGCGATAAGGGCTAGGATTGGTCCCACGGGAAAAAATGACTTATTTATCTAAATTTTAAACGAAGCGCTACCACAGCGCCCAGTGTAATAGCTGAGTTCCCGCAATCATGTCAAATTAAGATGAATGTTATTTCTTGGAGTACAATTGTCTTATTTGTCACATTTATCAGGTCACAGTCCAAAGTTAGTTCAATTAAGTCCCACATTCATTCATTTCACTGTTAAAAGCGATGCAACCTAGTAATAACAGATAAATATCGCTAAATACATGTTGGTACGAATATGTGACGCAATTTTTGTAGTTGAAACGAACTGATACCGTTAGAAAGTCAATGAAATGTAGTTTTTGAAACTGTCGCTATTTCTTCAGCGCGCGATAAGGGCTAGGATTGATCGCCAAGGTAAAGAATGACTTATTTATCTAAATTTTAAATGAAGCGCTACCACAGCGCCCAGTGTAATCGCTGAGTTCCGGCAATCATGTCAAATTAAGATGAATGTTACATCTTAGAGTCCAATTGTCTTATTTATCACATTCATCAGGTCACAGTCCAAAGTTTGTTCAATTAAGTCCCACATTCATTCGTTTCACTGTTAAAAGCGATGCAACCTAGTAATAACAGATAAATATCGCTAAATACATGTTGGTACGAATATGTGACTCAACCATTGTAACTCAAACGAACTGACACCGTTAGAAAGTCAATGAAATGCACTTTTTGAAACTGTCGCTAATTCGTCAGCGCGCAATAACGGCTAGGATTGGTCCCCCAGTACAAAATGACTTATTTATCTACATTTTTAAGTTAAGTGCTACCCCAGCGCTCAGTGTAATCGCTGAGTTCCGACAATCATGTCAAATTAAGAAGAATGTTATTTCTTGGAGTCCAATTGTCTCAATTATCACATTTATAAGGTCATAGTCCAAAATCAGTTCAATTAAGTCCCACAGTCAATCGTTCGCTGTTAAAAGCAATACAACTTAGTAATCTCGGTAACAATCACTAAATACATGTTGGTACGAATATGTGACGCAATTGTTGTAGTTGAAACGGACTGATACCGTTAAAAAGTCAATGAAATGTAGTTTTTGAAACTGTCGCTATTTCTACAGCGCGCGATAACTTTAGGATTGGTCCCACGGTAAAGAATGACTTATTTATCTAAATTTTTAAATGAAGCGCTACCACAGCGCCCAGTGTAATCGCTGGGTTCCGGCAATCATGTCAAATTAAGATGAATGTTATTTCTTGGAGTCCAATTGTCTCATTAATCACATTCATCAGGTCACAGTCCAAAGTTAGTTCAATTAAGTCCCACATTCAATCGTTTCACTGTTAAAAGCGATGCAACCTAGTAATAAAAGATAAATATCGCTAAATACATGTTGGTACGAATATATGTGACGCAACCGTTGTAACTGAAGCGGATTGATACCGTTAGGAAGTCAATGAAATGTAGTTCTTGAAAGTGTGGCTATTTCTTCAGTGCGCGATAACGGCTATGATTGGTCCCATATTAAAGATGACTTATTTGTCTACATTTTTAAATGAAGCGCTACCACAGCGCTCAGTGTAATCGCTGAGTTCCGGCAATCACGTCAAATTAAGAAGAATGTTATTTCTTGGAGTCCAATTGTCTCATCTCTCACATTTATCAGGTCACAGTCCAAAATTAGTTCAATTAAGTCCCACAGTCAATCGATTCACTGTTAAAAGCGATACAACCTAGTAATACCGGAAAGATATCACGAAATACATGTTGGTACGAATATGTGACTCACCTGTTGTAACACAAACGGATTGATACTGCTAGAAAGTCAATGAAATGTAGTTTTTGAGACTGTCTCTATTTCTTTAGCAAGGGATAACGGCTAGGATTGGTCCCACAGTAAAAAATGACTTATTTATCTAAATTTTTAAATGAAGTGCTACCACAGCGCCAATGTGTAATCGTTGAGTTCCGGCAATCATGTCAAATTAAGAAGAATGTTATTTCTTGGAGTCCAATTGTCTCACTTATAACATTTATAACGTCACAGTCCAAAGTTAGATCAATTAAGTCCCACAGTCAATCGTTTCATTGTTAAAAGCGATACAACTTAGTAATATCGGTAACAATCACTAAATGCATGTTGGTACGAATATGTGACGCAAACGTTGTAACTGAAGCGGATTGATACCGTTAGAAAGTCAATGAAATGTAGTTTTTGAAACTGTTGACATTTCTCCAGCGCGCGATAACGGCTAGGATTGGTCCCACAGTAAAAATGACTTATTTATTTAAATTTTCAAATGAAGCGCGTCCACAGCGCCCAGTGTAATCGCTGAGTTCCGGCAATCACGTCAAATTTAGAAGAATGTTATTTCTTGGAGTCCAAATGTCTCATTTATCACATTTATCAGGTCACAGTCGAAAGTTAGTTCAATTAAGTCCCACAGTCAATCATTTCATTGTTAAAAGCGATGCAACCTAGTATTATCAGAAAAATATCGCTAATACGAATATGTGACCCAACCGTTGTAACTCAAACGGACTGACACTGTTAGAAAGTCAATGAAATGTAGCACTTGAAACTGTCTCTATTTCTTCAGCGCGCGCTAACGGCAAGGATTCGATCCGCAGTTAAAAAGCGACTTTTTCATCTTAATTTTAAAATGAAGCGCTGCAACATCGCTCATTGTAATCGCTGAGTTGCGGCAATCATGTCAAATTAAGAAGAATGTTACTTCTTGCAGCCCAATTGTGTCACCTTTACATTTATCAGGTCACAGCCCAAAATCAGTCAATTAAGTCCAACAGTCAATCGTTTCACTGTTAAAGGCGATACAACCTAGTAATACCGGAAAGATATCACGAAATACATGTTGGTACGAATATGTGTCTCACCTGTTGTAACACAAACGGATTTATACTGTTAGAAAGTCAATGAAATTTAGTTTTTGAATCTGTTGCTATTTCTTCAGCGCGCGATAACGGCTACGATTGGTCCAACAGCATAAAATAACTTATTTGTCTACATTTTTGAATAAAGCGCTACCCCAGCGACCAGTGTAATCGCTGAGTTCCGGCAATCATGTCAAGTTAAGAATAGTGTTATTTCTTGGAGTCCAATTGTCTCACTTATCACATTTATAAGGTCATAGTCCAAAGTTAGTTCAATTAAGTCCCACTGTCAATCGTTTCATTGTTAAAAGCGATGCAACCTAGTAATACCAGAAAAATATCGCTAAATACATGTTGGTACGAATATGTGACCCAACCGTTGTAACTCAAACGGACTGACACCGTTAGAAAATCAATGAAATGTAGTTTTTGAATCTGTCTCTATTTCTTCAGCGCGTCCTAGCGGCTGCGATTGGTCCCACAGCACAAAATGACATATTTGTCTACATTTTTGAATAAAGCGCTACCCCAGCGCCCAGTGTAATCGCTGAGTTCCGGCAATCATGTAAAATTAAGAAGAATGTTATTTCTTGGAGTCAAATTGTCTCACTTATAACATTTATAAGGTCACAGTCCAAAATCAGTTCAATTAAGTCCCACAGTCAATCATTTCACTGTTAAAAACGATGCAACCTAGTAATATGAAAAAAATATCGCTAAATACATGTTGGTACGAATATGTGACGCAACCGTTGTAACTGAAGCGGATTGATACCGTTAGAAAGTCAATGAAATGTAGTATTTGAAACTGTCTCTATTTCTTCAGCGCGCGCTAAGGGCTAGGATTGGTGCCACAATAAAAATTGTCTTATTTATCTAAATTTTTAAATGAAGCGCTACCCCAGCGCTCAGTGTAATCGCTGAGTTCCGGCAATCATGTCAAATTTAGAAGAATGTTTTTTCTTGCAGTACAATTGTCTCAATTATCACATTTAAAAGGTCATAGTCCAAAATCAGTTCAATTAAGTCCCACAGTCAATCGTTCGCTGTTAAAAGCGATACAACTTAGTAATCTCGGTAACAATCACTAAATACATGTTGGTACGAATATGTGACGCAATTGTTGTAGTTGAAACGGACTGATACCGTTAAAAAGTCAATGAAATGTAGTTTTTGAAACCGTCGCTATTTCTACAGCGCGCGATAACTTTAGGATTGGTCCCACGGTAAAGAATGACTTATTTATCTAAATTTTTAAATGAAGCGCTACCACAGCGCCCAGTGTAATCGCTGGGTTCCGGCAATCATGTCAAATTAAGATCAATGTTATTTCTTGGAGTCCAATTGTCTCATTAATCACATTCATCAGGTCACAGTCCAAAGTTAGTTCAATTAAGTCCCACATTCAATCGTTTCACTGTTAAAAGCGATGCAACCTAGTAATAAAAGATAAATATCGCTAAATACATGTTGGTACGAATATATGTGACGCAACCGTTGTAACTGAAGCGGATTGATACCGTTAGGAAGTCAATGAAATGTAGTTCTTGAAAGTGTGGCTATTTCTTCAGTGCGCGATAACGGCTATGATTGGTCCCATATTAAAGATGACTTATTTGTCTACATTTTTAAATGAAGCGCTACCACAGCGCTCAGTGTAATCGCTGAGTTCCGGCAATCACGTCAAATTAAGAAGAATGTTATTTCTTGGAGTCCAATTGTCTCATCTCTCACATTTATCAGGTCACAGTCCAAAATTAGTTCAATTAAGTCCCACAGTCAATCGATTCACTGTTAAAAGCGATACAACCTAGTAATACCGGAAAGATATCACGAAATACATGTTGGTACGAATATGTGACTCACCTGTTGTAACACAAACGCATTGATACTGCTAGAAAGTCAATGAAATGTAGTTTTTGAGACTGTCTCTATTTCTTTAGCGAGGGATAACGGCTAGGATTGGTCCCACAGTAAAAAATGACTTATTTATCTAAATTTTTAAATGAAGTGCTACCACAGCGCCAATGTGTAATCGTTGAGTTCCGGCAATCATGTCAAATTAAGAAGAATGTTATTTCTTGGAGTCCAATTGTCTCACTTATAACATTTATAACGTCACAGTCCAAAGTTAGATCAATTAAGTCCCACAGTCAATCGTTTCATTGTTAAAAGCGATACAACTTAGTAATATCGGTAACAATCACTAAATGCATGTTGGTACGAATATGTGACGCAAACGTTGTAACTGAAGCGGATTGATACCGTTAGAAAGTCAATGAAATGTAGTTTTTGAAACTGTTGACATTTCTCCAGCGCGCGATAACGGCTAGGATTGGTCCCACAGTAAAAATGACTTATTTATTTAAATTTTCAAATGAAGCGCTTCCACAGCGCCCAGTGTAATCGCTGAGTTCCGGCAATCACGTCAAATTTAGAAGAATGTTATTTCTTGGAGTCCAAATGTCTCATTTATCACATTTATCAGGTCACAGTCGAAAGTTAGTTCAATTAAGTCCCACAGTCAATCATTTCATTGTTAAAAGCGATGCAACCTAGTATTATCAGAAAAATATCGCTAATACGAATATGTGACCCAACCGTTGTAACTCAAACGGACTGACACTGTTAGAAAGTCAATGAAATGTAGCACTTGAAACTGTCTCTATTTCTTCAGCGCGCGCTAACGGCAAGGATTCGATCCGCAGTTAAAAAGTGACTTTTTCATCTTAATTTTAAAATGAAGCGCTGCAACATCGCTCATTGTAATCGCTGAGTTGCGGCAATCATGTCAAATTAAGAAGAATGTTACTTCTTGCAGCCCAATTGTGTCACCTTTACATTTATCAGGTCACAGCCCAAAATCAGTCAATTAAGTCCAACAGTCAATCGTTTCACTGTTAAAGGCGATACAACCTAGTAATACCGGAAAGATATCACGAAATACATGTTGGTACGAATATGTGACTCACCTGTTGTAACACAAACGGATTTATACTGTTAGAAAGTCAATGAAATTTAGTTTTTGAATCTGTTGCTATTTCTTCAGCGCGCGATAACGGCTACGATTGGTCCAACAGCATAAAATAACTTATTTGTCTACATTTTTGAATAAAGCGCTACCCCAGCGACCAGTGTAATCGCTGAGTTCCGGCAATCATGTCAAGTTAAGAATAGTGTTATTTCTTGGAGTCCAATTGTCTCACTTATCACATTTATCAGGTCACAGTCCAAAATTAGTTCAATTAAGTCCCACAGTCAATCGATTCACTGTTAAAAGCGATACAACCTAGTAATACCGGAAAGATATCACGAAATACATGTTGGTACGAATATGTGACTCACCTGTTGTAACACAAACGCATTGATACTGCTAGAAAGTCAATGAAATGTAGTTTTTGAGACTGTCTCTATTTCTTTAGCGAGGGATAACGGCTAGGATTGGTCCCACAGTAAAAAATGACTTATTTATCTAAATTTTTAAATGAAGTGCTACCACAGCGCCAATGTGTAATCGTTGAGTTCCGGCAATCATGTCAAATTAAGAAGAATGTTATTTCTTGGAGTCCAATTGTCTCACTTATAACATTTATAACGTCACAGTCCAAAGTTAGATCAATTAAGTCCCACAGTCAATCGTTTCATTGTTAAAAGCGATACAACTTAGTAATATCGGTAACAATCACTAAATGCATGTTGGTACGAATATGTGACGCAAACGTTGTAACTGAAGCGGATTGATACCGTTAGAAAGTCAATGAAATGTAGTTTTTGAAACTGTTGACATTTCTCCAGCGCGCGATAACGGCTAGGATTGGTCCCACAGTAAAAATGACTTATTTATTTAAATTTTCAAATGAAGCGCTTCCACAGCGCCCAGTGTAATCGCTGAGTTCCGGCAATCACGTCAAATTTAGAAGAATGTTATTTCTTGGAGTCCAAATGTCTCATTTATCACATTTATCAGGTCACAGTCGAAAGTTAGTTCAATTAAGTCCCACAGTCAATCATTTCATTGTTAAAAGCGATGCAACCTAGTATTATCAGAAAAATATCGCTAATACGAATATGTGACCCAACCGTTGTAACTCAAACGGACTGACACTGTTAGAAAGTCAATGAAATGTAGCACTTGAAACTGTCTCTATTTCTTCAGCGCGCGCTAACGGCAAGGATTCGATCCGCAGTTAAAAAGTGACTTTTTCATCTTAATTTTAAAATGAAGCGCTGCAACATCGCTCATTGTAATCGCTGAGTTGCGGCTATCATGTCAAATTAAGAAGAATGTTACTTCTTGCAGCCCAATTGTGTCACCTTTACATTTATCAGGTCACAGCCCAAAATCAGTCAATTAAGTCCAACAGTCAATCGTTTCACTGTTAAAGGCGATACAACCTAGTAATACCGGAAAGATATCACGAAATACATGTTGGTACGAATATGTGACTCACCTGTTGCAACACAAACGGATTTATACTGTTAGAAAGTCAATGAAATTTAGTTTTTGAATCTGTTGCTATTTCTTCAGCGCGCGATAACGGCTACGATTGGTCCAACAGCATAAAATAACTTATTTGTCTACATTTTTGAATAAAGCGCTACCCCAGCGACCAGTGTAATCGCTGAGTTCCGGCAATCATGTCAAGCTAAGAATAGTGTTATTTCTTGGAGTCCAATTGTCTCACTTATCACATTTATAAGGTCATAGTCCAAAGTTAGTTCAATTAAGTCCCACTGTCAATCGTTTCATTGTTAAAAGCGATGCAACCTAGTAATACCAGAAAAATATCGCTAAATACATGTTGGTACGAATATGTGACCCAACCGTTGTAACTCAAACGGACTGACACCGTTAGAAAATCAATGAAATGTAGTTTTTGAATCTGTCTCTATTTCTTCAGCGCGTCCTAGCGGCTGCGATTGGTCCCACAGCACAAAATGACATATTTGTCTACATTTTTGAATAAAGCGCTACCCCAGCGCCCAGTGTAATCGCTGAGTTCCGGCAATCACGTCAAATTAAGAAGAATGTTATTTCTTGGAGTCCAAATGTCTCATTTATCACATTTATCAGGTCACAGTCCAAAGTTAGTTCAATTAAGTCCCACAGTCAATCGTTTTACTGTTAAAAGCGATTCAACCTAGTAATATGAAAAAAATATCGCTAAATACATGTTGGTACGAATATGTGACGCAACCGTTGTAACTGAAGCGGATTGATACCGTTAGAAAGTCAATGAAATGTAGTATTTGAAACTGTCTCTATTTCTTCAGCGCGCGCTAAGGGCTAGGATTGGTGCCACAATAAAAATTGTCTTATTTATCTAAATTTTTAAATGAAGCGCTACCACAACGCCCAGTGTAATCGCTGAGTTCCGGCAATCATGTCAAATTAAGAAGAATGTTATTTCTTGGAGTCAAATTGTCTCACTTATAACATTTATAAGGTCACAGTCCAAAATCAGTTCAATTAAGTCCCACAGTCAATCATTTCACTGTTAAAAACGATGCAACCTAGTAATATGAAAAAAAATATCGCTAAATACATGTTGGTACGAATATGTGACGCAACCGTTGTAACTGAAGCGGATTGATACCGTTAGAAAGTCAATGAAATGTAGTTTTTGAAACTATCGCCATTTCTTCAGCGCGCGATAAGGGCTAGGATTGGTCCCACGGTAAAGAATGACTTATTTATCTAAATTTTAAATGAAGCGCTACCACAGCGCCCAGTGTAATAGCTGAGTTCCCGCAATCATGTCAAATTAAGATGAATGTTTTTTCTTGGAGTCCAATTGTCTCATTTCTTACATTTATCAGGTCACGCCCAAAATCAGTTCAATTAAGTCCCACATTCAATCGTTTCACTGTTAAAAGCGATACAACCTAGTAATAACAGATAAATATCGCTAAATACATGTTGGTACGAATATGTGACGCAAAGGTTGTATCTGAAGCGGATTGATACCGTTAGAAAGTCAATGAAATGTAGTTCTTAAAAGTATCGCTATTTCTTCAGCGCGCGATAACGGCTAGGATTGGTCCCACAGTAAAAATGACTTATTTATCTACATTTTTAAATGAAGCGCTACCACAGCGCCCAGTGTAATCGCTGAGTTCCGGCAATCACGTCAAATTAAGAAGAATGTTATTTCTTGGAGTCCAATTGTCTCATTTCTCACATTTATCAGGTCACAGTCCAAAGTTCGTTCAATTCAGTCCCACAGTCAATCGTTGCATAGTTAAAAGCGATGCAATCTAGTAATATCAGAAAAATATCGCTAAATACATGTTGGTACGAATATGTAACACAACCATTGTAACTCAAACGGACGGACACTGTTAGAAAGTCAATGAAATGTAGCATTTGAAACTGTCTCCATTTCTTCAGCGCGCGCTAACGGCTAGGATTCGTCCCGCAGTTAAAAAGTGACTTTTTCATCTTAATTTTCAAATGAAGCGCTACCACATCGCTCATTGTAATCGCTGAGTTGCGGCAATCACGTCAAATTAAGAAGAATGTTATTTCTTGGAGTCTAATTGTCTCATTTCTTACATTTATCAGGTCACGCCCAAAATCAGTTCAATTAAGTCCCACAGTCAATCGTTTCACTGTTAAAAGCGATACAACCTAGTAATACCGGAAAGATATCACGAAATACATGTTGGTACGAACATGTGACTCACCTGTTGTAACACAAACGGATTTATACTGTTAGAAAGTCAATGAAATTTAGTTTTTGAATCTGTTGCTATTTCTTCAGCGCGCGATAACGGCTACGATTGGTCCAACAGCACAAAATAACTTATTTGTCTATATTTTTGAATAAATCGCTACCCCAGAGCCCAGTGTAATCGCTGAGTTCCGGCAATCATGTCAAATTAAGAAGAATGTTATTTCTTGGAGTCCAAATGTCTTATTTATCATATTTATAAGGTCATAGTCCAAAATCAGTTCAATTAAGTCCCACAGTCAATCGTTTCACTGTTAAAAACGATACAACTTAGTAATCTCGGAAAAAATCACTAAATACATGTTGGTACGAATATGTGACACAACCGTTGTAACAGAAGCGGATTGATACCGTTACAAAGTCAATGAAATGTAGTTCTTAAAAGTGTCGCTATTTCTTCAGCGAGCGATAACGGCTAGGATTGGTCCCACAGTAAAAATAACTTATTTATCTACATTTTTAAATGAAGCGCTACCACAGCGCCCAGTGTAATCGCTGAGTTCCGGCAATCACGTCAAATTAAGAAGAATGTTATTTCTTGGAGTCAAATTGTCGCATTTCTTACATTTATCAGGTCACGCCCAAAATCAGTTCAATTGAGTCCCACAGTCAATCGTTTCACTGTTAAAAGCGATACAACCTAGTAATACCGGAAAGATATCACGAAATACATGTTGGTACGAACATGTGACTCACCTGTTGTAACACAAACGGATTTATACTGTTAGAAAGTCAATGAAATTTAGTTTTTGAATCTGTTGCTATTTCTTCAGCGCGCGATAACGGCTACGATTGGTCCAACAGCACAAAATAACTTATTTGTCTATATTTTTGAATAAATCGCTACCCCAGAGCCCAGTGTAATCGCTGAGTTCCGGCAATCATGTCAAGTTAAGAAGAATGTTATTTCTTGGAGTCCAAATGTCTCATTTATCACATTTATCAGGTCACAGTCCAAAGTTAGTTCAATTAAGTCCCACAGTCAATGGTTTTACTGTTAAAAGCGATGCAACCTAGTAATATGAAAAAATATCGCTAAATACATGTTGGTACGAATATGTGACGCAAACGTTGTAACTGAAGCGGATTGATAACGTTAGAAAGTCAATGAAATGTAGTATTTGAAACTGTCTCTATTTCTTCAGCGCGCGCTAAGGGCTAGGATTGGTGCCACAATAAAAATTGTCTTATTTATCTAAATTTTTAAATGAAGCGCTACCACAACGCCCAGTGTAATCGCTGAGTTCCGGCAATCATGTCAAATTAAGAAGAGTGTTATTTCTTGGAGTCAAATTGTCTCACTTATAACATTTATAAGGTCACAGTCCAATTCAGTTCAATTAAGTCCCACAGTCAATCATTTCACTGTTAAAAACGATGCAACCTAGTAATATGAAAAAAATATCGCTAAATACATGTTGGTACGAATATGTGACGCAACCGTTGTAACTGAAGCGGATTGATACCGTTAGAAAGTCAATGAAATGTAGTTTTTGAAACTGTCGCCATTTCTTCAGCGCGCGATAAGGGCTGGGATTGGTCCCACGGTAAAGAATGACTTATTTATCTAAATTTTAAATGATGCGCTACCACAGCGCCCAGTGTAATAGCTGAGTTCCCGCAATCATGTCAAATTAAGATGAATGTTATTTCTTGCAGTACAATTGTCTTATTTATCACAATTATCAGGTCACAGTCCAAAGTTAGTTCAATTAAGTCCCACATTCATTCATTTCACTGTTAAAAGCGATGCAACCTAGTAATAACATATAAAGATCGCTAAATACATGTTGGTACGAATATGTGACGCAAAGGTTGTATCTGAAGCGGATTGATACCGTTAGAAAGTCAATGAAATGTAGTTCTTAAAAGTATCGCTATTTCTTCAGCGCGCGATAACGGCTAGGATTAGTCCCACAGTAAAAATGACTTATTTATCTACATTTTTAAATGAAGCGCTACCACAGCGCCCAGTGTAATCGCTGAGTTCCGGCAATCACGTCAAATTAAGAAGAATGTTATTTCTTGGAGTCCAATTGTCTCATTTCTCACATTTATCAGGTCACAGTCCAAAGTTCGTTCAATTCAGTCCCACAGTCAATCGTTGCATAGTTAAAGGCGATGCAATCTAGTAATATCAGAAAAATATTGCTAAATACATGTTGGTACGAATATGTAACACAACCATTGTAACTCAAACGGACTGACACTGTTAGAAAGTCAATGAAATGTAGCATTTGAAACTGTCTCCATTTCTTCAGCGCGCGCTAACGGCTAGGATTCGTCCCGCAGTTAAAAAGTGACTTTTTCATCTTAATTTTCAAATGAAGCGCTACCACATCGCTCATTGTAATCGCTGAGTTGCGGCAATCATGTCAAACTAAGAAGAATGTTATTTCTTGGAGTCCAATTGTCTCATTTCTCACATTTATCAGGTCACAGTCCAAAGTTAGTTCAATTAAGTCCCACAGTCAATTGTTTCATTGTTAAAAGCGATGCAACCTAGTAATATCAGAAGAATATCGCTAATGCGAATATGTGACCCAACCGTTGTAACTCAAACAGACTGACACCGTTAGAAAGTCAATGAAATGTAGTTTTTGAAACTGTCGCTATTTCTTCAGCGCGCGATAAGGGCTAGGATTGGTCCCACGGTAAAAAATGACTTATTTATCTAAATTTTAAATGATGCGCTACCACAGCGCCCAGTGTAATAGCTGAGTTCCCGCAATCATGTCAAATTAAGATGAATGTTATTTCTTGGAGTACAATTGTCTTATTTGTCACATTTATCAGGTCACAGTCCAAAGTTAGTTCAATTAAGTCCCACATTCATTCATTTCACTGTTAAAAGCGATACAAGCTAGTAATAACAGATAAAAATCGCTAAATACATGTTGGTACGAATATGTGACACAACCGTTGTAACAGAAGCGGATTGATACCGTTACAAAGTCAATGAAATGTAGTTCTTAAAAGTGTCGCTATTTCTTCAGCGAGCGATAACGGCTAGGATTGGTCCCACAGTAAAAATAACTTATTTATCTACATTTTTAAATGAAGCGCTACCACAGCGCCCAGTGTAATCGCTGAGTTCCGGCAATCACGTCAAATTAAGAAGAATGTTATTTCTTGGAGTCCAATTGTCTCATTTCTTACATTTATCAGGTCACGCCCAAAATCAGTTCAATTAAGTCCCACAGTCAATCGTTTCACTGTTAAAAGCGATACAACCTAGTAATACCGGAAAGATATCACGAAATACATGTTGGTACGAACATGTGACTCACCTGTTGTAACACAAACGGATTTATACTGTTAGAAAGTCAATGAAATGTAGTTTTTGAATCTGTTGCTATTTCTTCAGCGCGCGATAACGGCTACGATTGGTCCAACAGCACAAAATAACTTATTTGTCTATACTTTTGAATAAATCGCTACCCCAGAGCCCAGTGTAATCGCTGAGTTCCGGCAATCATGTCAAATTAAGAAGAATGTTATTTCTTGGAGTCCAAATGTCTCATTTATCACATTTATCAGGTCACAGTCCAAAGTTAGTTCAATTAAGTCCCACAGTCAATCGTTTTACTGTTAAAAGCGATGCAACCTAGTAATATGAAAAAATATCGCTAAATACATGTTGGTACGAATATGTGACACAACCGTTGTAACTGAAGCGGATTGATACCGTTACAAAGTCAATGAAATGTAGTATTTGAAACTGTCTCTATTTCTTCAGCGCGCGCTAAGGGCTAGGATTGGTGCCACAATAAAAATTGTCTTATTTATCTAAATTTTTAAATGAAGCGCTACCACAACGCCCAGTGTAATCGCTGAGTTCCGGCAATCATGTCAAATTAAGAAGAATGTTATTTCTTGGAGTCAAATTGTCTCACTTATAACATTTATACGGTCACAGTCCAAAGTCAGTTCAATTAAGTCCCACAGTCAATCGTTGCATAGTTAAAAGCGATACAACTTAGTAATCTCGGAAAAAATCACTAAATACATGTTGGTACGAATATGTGACGCAACTGTTGTAGTTAAAACGGACTGATACTGTTAGAAAGTCAATAAAATGTAGTATTTGAAACTGTCTCTATTTTTTCAGCGCGCACTAAGGGCTAGGATTAGTCCCGCAGTAAAAATTGACTTATTTATCTAAATTTTTAAATGAAGCGCTACCACAGCGCCCAGTATTATCGCTGAGTGTCGTTAATAATGTCAAATTAAGAAGAATGTTATTTCTTGGAAACCAATTGTCTCACTTATAACATTTATAAGGTCACAGTCCAAAGGATTGGTCCCAAAGTAAAAACGACTTATTTATATAAATTTTTAAATGAAGCGCTACCACAGCGCCCAGTTTAATCGCTGAGTTCCGGCAATCACGTCAAAATAAGAAGAATGTTATTTCTTGGAGCCCAATTTTCTCACTTATCACATTTATAAGGTCATAGTCCAAAATCAGTTCAATTAAGTCCCACAATCAATCGTTTCACTTTTAAAAGCGATACAACTTAGTAATATCGGAAAAAATCCCTAAATACATGTTGGTACGAATATCTGACGCAACTGTTGTAGTTGAAATGGACTGACACCGTTAGAAAGTCAATAAAATGTAGTATTTGAAACTGTTTTGATTTCTTCAGCGCGCGCTAAGGGCTAGGATTAGTCCCACAGTAAAAATTGACTTATTTATATAAATTTTTAAATGAAGCGCTACCACAGCGCCCAGTATTATCGCTGAGTGTCGTTAATCATGTCAAATTAAGAAGAATGTTATTTCTTGGAAACCAATTGTCTCACTTATAACATTTATAAGGTCACAGTCCAAAATCAGTTCAATTAAGTCCCACAGTCAATCATTTCACTGTTAAAAACGATGCAACCTAGTAATATGAAAAAAATATCGCTAAATACATGTTGGTACGAATATGTGACGCAACCGTTGTAACTGAAGCGGATTGATACCGTTAGAAAGTCAATGAAATGTAGTTTTTGAAACTGTCGCCATTTCTTCAGCGCGCGATAAGGGCTAGGATTGGTCCCACGGTAAAGAATGACTTATTTATCTAAATTTTAAATGAAGCGCCACCACAGCGCCCAGTGTAATAGCTGAGTTCCCACAATCATGTCAAATTAAGATGAATGTTATTTCTTCCAGTACAATTGTCTTATTTATCACATTTATCAGGTCACAGTCCAAAGTTAGTTCAATTAAGTCCCACATTCCTTCATTTCACTGTTAAAAGCGATGCAACCTAGTAATAACAGATAAATATCGCTAAATACATGTTGGTACGAATATGTGACGCAAAGGTTGTATCTGAAGCGGATTGATACCGTTAGAAAGTCAATGAAATGTAGTTCTTAAAAGTATCGCTATTTCTTCAGCGCGCGATAACGGCTAGGATTGGTCCCACAGTAAAAATGACTTATTTATCTACATTTTTAAATGAAGCGCTACCACAGCGCCCAGTGTAATCGCTGAGTTCCGGCAATCACGTCAAATTAAGAAGAATGTTATTTCTTGGAGTCCAATTGTCTCATTTCTCACATTTATCAGGTCACAGTCCAAAGTTCGTTCAATTCAGTCCCACAGTCAATCGTTGCATAGTTAAAAGCGATGCAATCTAGTAATATCAGAAAAATATCGCTAAATACATGTTGGTACGAATATGTAACACAACCATTGTAACTCAAACGGACTGACACTGTTAGAAAGTCAATGAAATGTAGCATTTGAAACTGTCTCCATTTCTTCAGCGCGCGCTAACGGCTAGGATTCGTCCCGCAATTAAAAAGTGACTTTTTCATCTTAATTTTCAAATGAAGCGCTACCACATCGCTCATTGTAATCGCTGAGTTGCGGCAATCATGTCAAATTAAGAAGAATGTTATTTCTTGGAGTCCAATTGTCTCATTTCTCACATTTATCAGGTCACAGTCCAAAGTTAGTTCAATTAAGTCCTACATTCATTCATTTCACTGTTAAAAGCGATGCAACCTAGTAATAACAGATAAATATCGCTAAATACATGTTGGTACGAATATGTGACACAACCGTTGTAACAGAAGCGGATTGATACCGTTACAAAGTCAATGAAATGTAGTTCTTAAAAGTGTCGCTATTTCTTCAGCGAGCGATAACGGCTAGGATTGGTCTCACAGTAAAAATGACTTATTTATCTACATTTTTAAATGAAGCGCTACCACAGCGCCCAGTGTAATCGCTGAGTTCCGGCAATCACGTCAAATTAAGAAGAATGTTATTTCTTGGAGTCCAATTGTCTCATTTCTTACATTTATCAGGTCACGCCCAAAATCAGTTCAATTAAGTCCCACAGTCAATCGTTTCACTGTTAAAAGCGATACAACCTAGTAATACCGGAAAGATATCACGAAATACATGTTGGTACGAACATGTGACTCACCTGTTGTAACACAAACGGATTTATACTGTTAGAAAGTCAATGAAATTTAGTTTTTGAATCTGTTGCTATTACTTCAGCGCGCGATAACGGCTACAATTTGTCCAACAGCACAAAATAACTTATTTGTCTATATTTTTGAATAAATCGCTACCCCAGAGCCCAGTGTAATCGCTGAGTTCCGGCAATCATGTCAAATTAAGAAGAATGTTATTTCTTGGAGTCCAATTGTCTCACTTATAACATTTATAACGTCACAGTCCAAAATCAGTTCAGTTATGTGCCACAGTCAATCGTTTCACTGGTAAAAGCGATGCACCCTAGTAATATGAGAAAAATATATCTAAAAACATGTTGGTACGAATATGTGACGCAACCGTTGTAACTGAAGCGGATTGATACCCTTAGAAAGTCAATGAAATGTAGTTTTTGAATCTGTCTCTATTTCTTCTGCGCATTCTAACGGCTACGATTGGTCCCACAGCACAAAATGACTTACTTGTCTACATTTTTGAATAAAGCGCTACCCCAGCGCCCAGTGTAATCGCTGAGTTCCGGCAATCATGTCAAATTAAGAAGAATGTTATTTCTTGGAGTCCAATTGTCTCATTTCTCACATTTATCAGGTCACAGTCCAAAGTTTGTTCAATTAAGTCCCACAGTCAATTGTTTCATTGTTAAAAGCGACGCAACCTAGTAATATCAGAAGAATATCGCTAATGCGAATATGTGACCCAACCATTGTAACTCAAAGGGACTGACACCGTTAGAAAGTCAATGAAATGTAGTTTTTGAAACTGTCGCTATTTTTTCAGCGCGCGATAAGGGCTAGGATTGGTCCCACGGTAAAAAATGACTTATTTATCTAAATTTTAAATGAAGCGCTACCACAGCGCCCAGTGTAATAGCTGAGTTCCCGCAATCATGTCAAATTAAGATGAATGTTATTTCTTGGAGTACAATTGTCTTATTTGTCACATTTATCAGGTCAAAGTCCAAAGTTAGTTCAATTAAGTCCCACATTCATTCATTTCACTGTTAAAAGCGATGCAACCTAGTAATAACAGATAAATATCGCTAAATACATGTTGGTACGAATATGTGACACAACCGTTGTAACAGAAGCGGATTGATACCGTTACAAAGTCAATGAAATGTAGTTCTTAAAAGTGTCGCTATTTCTTCAGCGAGCGATAACGGCTAGGATTGGTCCCACAGTAAAAATAACTTATTTATCTACATTTTTAAATGAAGCGCTACCACAGCGCCCAGTGTAATCGCTGAGTTCCGGCAATCACGTCAAATTAAGAAGAATGTTATTTCTTGGAGTCTAATTGTCTCATTTCTTACATTTATCAGGTCACGCCCAAAATCAGTTCAATTAAGTCCCACAGTCAATCGTTTCACTGTTAAAAGCGATACAACCTAGTAATACCGGAAAGATATCACGAAATACATGTTGGTACGAACATGTGACTCACCTGTTGTAACACAAACGGATTTATACTGTTAGAAAGTCAATGAAATTTAGTTTTTGAATCTGTTGCTATTTCTTCAGCGCGCGATAACGGCTACGATTGGTCCAACAGCACAAAATAACTTATTTGTCTATATTTTTGAATAAATCGCTACCCCAGAGCCCAGTGTAATCGCTGAGTTCCGGCAATCATGTCAAATTAAGAAGAATGTTATTTCTTGGAGTCCAAATGTCTTATTTATCATATTTATAAGGTCATAGTCCAAAATCAGTTCAATTAAGTCCCACAGTCAATCGTTTCACTGTTAAAAACGATACAACTTAGTAATCTCGGAAAAAATCACTAAATACATGTTGGTACGAATATGTGACACAACCGTTGTAACAGAAGCGGATTGATACCGTTACAAAGTCAATGAAATGTAGTTCTTAAAAGTGTCGCTATTTCTTCAGCGAGCGATAACGGCTAGGATTGGTCCCACAGTAAAAATAACTTATTTATCTACATTTTTAAATGAAGCGCTACCATAGCGCCCAGTGTAATCGCTGAGTTCCGGCAATCACGTCAAATTAAGAAGAATGTTATTTCTTGGAGTCAAATTGTCGCATTTCTTACATTTATCAGGTCACGCCCAAAATCAGTTCAATTGAGTCCCACAGTCAATCGTTTCACTGTTAAAAGCGATACAACCTAGTAATACCGGAAAGATATCACGAAATACATGTTGGTACGAACATGTGACTCACCTGTTGTAACACAAACGGATTTATACTGTTAGAAAGTCAATGAAATTTAGTTTTTGAATCTGTTGCTATTTCTTCAGCGCGCGATAACGGCTACGATTGGTCCAACAGCACAAAATAACTTATTTGTCTATATTTTTGAATAAATCGCTACCCCAGAGCCCAGTGTAATCGCTGAGTTCCGGCAATCATGTCAAGTTAAGAAGAATGTTATTTCTTGGAGTCCAAATGTCTCATTTATCACATTTATCAGGTCACAGTCCAAAGTTAGTTCAATTAAGTCCCACAGTCAATGGTTTTACTGTTAAAAGCGATGCAACCTAGTAATATGAAAAAATATCGCTAAATACATGTTGGTACGAATATGTGACGCAAACGTTGTAACTGAAGCGGATTGATAACGTTAGAAAGTCAATGAAATGTAGTATTTGAAACTGTCTCTATTTCTTCAGCGCGCGCTAAGGGCTAGGATTGGTGCCACAATAAAAATTGTCTTATTTATCTAAATTTTTAAATGAAGCGCTACCACAACGCCCAGTGTAATCGCTGAGTTCCGGCAATCATGTCAAATTAAGAAGAGTGTTATTTCTTGGAGTCAAATTGTCTCACTTATAACATTTATAAGGTCACAGTCCAATTCAGTTCAATTAAGTCCCACAGTCAATCATTTCACTGTTAAAAACGATGCAACCTAGTAATATGAAAAAAATATCGCTAAATACATGTTGGTACGAATATGTGACGCAACCGTTGTAACTGAAGCGGATTGATACCGTTAGAAAGTCAATGAAATGTAGTTTTTGAAACTGTCGCCATTTCTTCAGCGCGCGATAAGGGCTGGGATTGGTCCCACGGTAAAGAATGACTTATTTATCTAAATTTTAAATGAAGCGCTACCACAGCGCCCAGTGTAATAGCTGAGTTCCCGCAATCATGTCAAATTAAGATGAATGTTATTTCTTGCAGTACAATTGTCTTATTTATCACAATTATCAGGTCACAGTCCAAAGTTAGTTCAATTAAGTCCCACATTCATTCATTTCACTGTTAAAAGCGATGCAACCTAGTAATAACATATAAAGATCGCTAAATACATGTTGGTACGAATATGTGACGCAAAGGTTGTATCTGAAGCGGATTGATACCGTTAGAAAGTCAATGAAATGTAGTTCTTAAAAGTATCGCTATTTCTTCAGCGCGCGATAACGGCTAGGATTAGTCCCACAGTAAAAATGACTTATTTATCTACATTTTTAAATGAAGCGCTACCACAGCGCCCAGTGTAATCGCTGAGTTCCGGCAATCACGTCAAATTAAGAAGAATGTTATTTCTTGGAGTCCAATTGTCTCATTTCTCACATTTATCAGGTCACAGTCCAAAGTTCGTTCAATTCAGTCCCACAGTCAATCGTTGCATAGTTAAAAGCGATGCAATCTAGTAATATCAGAAAAATATCGCTAAATACATGTTGGTACGAATATGTAACACAACCATTGTAACTCAAACGGACTGACACTGTTAGAAAGTCAATGAAATGTAGCATTTGAAACTGTCTCCATTTCTTCAGCGCGCGCTAACGGCTAGGATTCGTCCCGCAGTTAAAAAGTGACTTTTTCATCTTAATTTTCAAATGAAGCGCTACCACATCGCTCATTGTAATCGCTGAGTTGCGGCAATCATGTCAAACTAAGAAGAATGTTATTTCTTGGAGTCCAATTGTCTCATTTCTCACATTTATCAGGTCACAGTCCAAAGTTAGTTCAATTAAGTCCCACAGTCAATTGTTTCATTGTTAAAAGCGATGCAACCTAGTAATATCAGAAGAATATCGCTAATGCGAATATGTGACCCAACCGTTGTAACTCAAACAGACTGACACCGTTAGAAAGTCAATGAAATGTAGTTTTTGAAACTGTCGCTATTTCTTCAGCGCGCGATAAGGGCTAGGATTGGTCCCACGGTAAAAAATGACTTATTTATCTAAATTTTAAATGATGCGCTACCACAGCGCCCAGTGTAATAGCTGAGTTCTCGCAATCATGTCAAATTAAGATGAATGTTATTTCTTGGAGTACAATTGTCTTATTTGTCACATTTATCAGGTCACAGTCCAAAGTTAGTTCAATTAAGTCCCACATTCATTCATTTCACTGTTAAAAGCGATACAAGCTAGTAATAACAGATAAAAATCGCTAAATACATGTTGGTACGAATATGTGACACAACCGTTGTAACAGAAGCGGATTGATACCGTTACAAAGTCAATGAAATGTAGTTCTTAAAAGTGTCGCTATTTCTTCAGCGAGCGATAACGGCTAGGATTGGTCCCACAGTAAAAATAACTTATTTATCTACATTTTTAAATGAAGCGCTACCACAGCGCCCAGTGTAATCGCTGAGTTCCGGCAATCACGTCAAATTAAGAAGAATGTTATTTCTTGGAGTCCAATTGTCTCATTTCTTACATTTATCAGGACACGCCCAAAATCAGTTCAATTAAGTCCCACAGTCAATCGTTTCACTGTTAAAAGCGATACAACCTAGTAATACCGGAAAGATATCACGAAATACATGTTGGTACGAACATGTGACTCACCTGTTGTAACACAAACGGATTTATACTGTTAGAAAGTCAATGAAATGTAGTTTTTGAATCTGTTGCTATTTCTTCAGCGCGCGATAACGGCTACGATTGGTCCAACAGCACAAAATAACTTATTTGTCTATACTTTTGAATAAATCGCTACCCCAGAGCCCAGTGTAATCGCTGAGTTCCGGCAATCATGTCAAATTAAGAAGAATGTTATTTCTTGGAGTCCAAATGTCTCATTTATCACATTTATCAGGTCACAGTCCAAAGTTAGTTCAATTAAGTCCCACAGTCAATCGTTTTACTGTTAAAAGCGATGCAACCTAGTAATATGAAAAAATATCGCTAAATACATGTTGGTACGAATATGTGACACAACCGTTGTAACTGAAGCGGATTGATACCGTTACAAAGTCAATGAAATGTAGTATTTGAAACTGTCTCTATTTCTTCAGCGCGCGCTAAGGGCTAGGATTGGTGCCACAATAAAAATTGTCTTATTTATCTAAATTTTTAAATGAAGCGCTACCACAACGCCCAGTGTAATCGCTGAGTTCCGGCAATCATGTCAAATTAAGAAGAATGTTATTTCTTGGAGTCAAATTGTCTCACTTATAACATTTATACGGTCACAGTCCAAAGTCAGTTCAATTAAGTCCCACAGTCAATCGTTGCATAGTTAAAAGCGATACAACTTAGTAATCTCGGAAAAAATCACTAAATACATGTTGGTACGAATATGTGACGCAACTGTTGTAGTTAAAACGGACTGATACTGTTAGAAAGTCAATAAAATGTAGTATTTGAAACTGTCTCTATTTTTTCAGCGCGCACTAAGGGCTAGGATTAGTCCCGCAGTAAAAATTGACTTATTTATCTAAATTTTTAAATGAAGCGCTACCACAGCGCCCAGTATTATCGCTGAGTGTCGTTAATCATGTCAAATTAAGAAGAATGTTATTTCTTGGAAACCAATTGTCTCACTTATAACATTTATAAGGTCACAGTCCAAAGGATTGGTCCCAAAGTAAAAACGACTTATTTATATAAATTTTTAAATGAAGCGCTACCACAGCGCCCAGTTTAATCGCTGAGTTCCGGCAATCACGTCAAATTAAGAAGAATGTTATTTCTTGGAGCCCAATTTTCTCACTTATCACATTTATAAGGTCATAGTCCAAAATCAGTTCAATTAAGTCCCACAGTCAATCGTTTCACTTTTAAAAGCGATACAACTTAGTAATATCGGAAAAAATCCCTAAATACATGTTGGTACGAATATCTGACGCAACTGTTGTAGTTGAAATGGACTGACACCGTTAGAAAGTCAATAAAATGTAGTATTTGAAACTGTTTTGATTTCTTCAGCGCGCGCTAAGGGCTAGGATTAGTCCCACAGTAAAAATTGACTTATTTATATAAATTTTTAAATGAAGCGCTACCACAGCGCCCAGTATTATCGCTGAGTGTCGTTAATCATGTCAAATTAAGAAGAATGTTATTTCTTGGAAACCAATTGTCTCACTTATAACATTTATAAGGTCACAGTCCAAAATCAGTTCAATTAAGTCCCACAGTCAATCATTTCACTGTTAAAAACGATGCAACCTAGTAATATGAAAAAAATATCGCTAAATACATGTTGGTACGAATATGTGACGCAACCGTTGTAACTGAAGCGGATTGATACCGTTAGAAAGTCAATGAAATGTAGTTTTTGAAACTGTCGCCATTTCTTCAGCGCGCGATAAGGGCTAGGATTGGTCCCACGGTAAAGAATGACTTATTTATCTAAATTTTAAATGAAGCGCCACCACAGCGCCCAGTGTAATAGCTGAGTTCCCACAATCATGTCAAATTAAGATGAATGTTATTTCTTCCAGTACAATTGTCTTATTTATCACATTTATCAGGTCACAGTCCAAAGTTAGTTCAATTAAGTCCCACATTCCTTCATTTCACTGTTAAAAGCGATGCAACCTAGTAATAACAGAGAAATATCGCTAAATACATGTTGGTACGAATATGTGACGCAAAGGTTGTATCTGAAGCGGATTGATACCGTTAGAAAGTCAATGAAATGTAGTTCTTAAAAGTATCGCTATTTCTTCAGCGCGCGATAACGGCTAGGATTGGTCCCACAGTAAAAATGACTTATTTATCTACATTTTTAAATGAAGCGCTACCACAGCGCCCAGTGTAATCGCTGAGTTCCGGCAATCACGTCAAATTAAGAAGAATGTTATTTCTTGGAGTCCAATTGTCTCATTTCTCACATTTATCAGGTCACAGTCCAAAGTTCGTTCAATTCAGTCCCACAGTCAATCGTTGCATAGTTAAAAGCGATGCAATCTAGTAATATCAGAAAAATATCGCTAAATACATGTTGGTACGAATATGTAACACAACCATTGTAACTCAAACGGACTGACACTGTTAGAAAGTCAATGAAATGTAGCATTTGAAACTGTCTCCATTTCTTCAGCGCGCGCTAACGGCTAGGATTCGTCCCGCAATTAAAAAGTGACTTTTTCATCTTAATTTTCAAATGAAGCGCTACCACATCGCTCATTGTAATCGCTGAGTTGCGGCAATCATGTCAAATTAAGAAGAATGTTATTTCTTGGAGTCCAATTGTCTCATTTCTCACATTTATCAGGTCACAGTCCAAAGTTAGTTCAATTAAGTCCCACATTCATTCATTTCACTGTTAAAAGCGATGCAACCTAGTAATAACAGATAAATATCGCTAAATACATGTTGGTACGAACATGTGACACAACCGTTGTAACAGAAGCGGATTGATACCGTTACAAAGTCAATGAAATGTAGTTCTTAAAAGTGTCGCTATTTCTTCAGCGAGCGATAACGGCTAGGATTGGTCTCACAGTAAAAATGACTTATTTATCTACATTTTTAAATGAAGCGCTACCACAGCGCCCAGTGTAATCGCTGAGTTCCGGCAATCACGTCAAATTAAGAAGAATGTTATTTCTTGGAGTCCAATTGTCTCATTTCTTACATTTATCAGGTCACGCCCAAAATCAGTTCAATTAAGTCCCACAGTCAATCGTTTCACTGTTAAAAGCGATACAACCTAGTAATACCGGAAAGATATCACGAAATACATGTTGGTACGAACATGTGACTCACCTGTTGTAACACAAACGGATTTATACTGTTAGAAAGTCAATGAAATTTAGTTTTTGAATCTGTTGCTATTTCTTCAGCGCGCGATAACGGCTACAATTTGTCCAACAGCACAAAATAACTTATTTGTCTATATTTTTGAATAAATCGCCACCCCAGAGCCCAGTGTAATCGCTGAGTTCCGGCAATCATGTCAAATTAAGAAGAATGTTATTTCTTGGAGTCCAATTGTCTCACTTATAACATTTATAACGTCACAGTCCAAAATCAGTTCAGTTATGTGCCACAGTCAATCGTTTCACTGGTAAAAGCGATGCACCCTAGTAATATGAGAAAAATATATCTAAAAACATGTTGGTACGAATATGTGACGCAACCGTTGCAACTGAAGCGGATTGATACCCTTAGAAAGTCAATGAAATGTAGTTTTTGAATCTGTCTCTATTTCTTCTGCGCATTCTAACGGCTACGATTGGTCCCACAGCACAAAATGACTTACTTGTCTACATTTTTGAATAAAGCGCTACCCCAGCGCCCAGTGTAATCGCTGAGTTCCGGCAATCATGTCAAATTAAGAAGAATGTTATTTCTTGGAGTCCAAATGTCTTATTTATCATATTTATAAGGTCATAGTCCAAAATCAGTTCAATTAAGTCCCACAGTCAATCGTTTCACTGTTAAAAACGATACAACTTAGTAATCTCGGAAAAAATCACTAAATACATGTTGGTACGAATATGTGACACAACCGTTGTAACAGAAGCGGATTGATACCGTTTCAAAGTCAATGAAATGTAGTTCTTAAAAGTGTCGCTATTTCTTCAGCGAGCGATAACGGCTAGGATTGGTCCCACAGTAAAAATAACTTATTTATCTACATTTTTAAATGAAGCGCTACCACAGCGCCCAGTGTAATCGCTAAGTTCCGGCAATCACGTCAAATTAAGAAGAATGTTATTTCTTGGAGTCCAATTGTCTCATTTCTTACATTTATCAAGTCACGCCCAAAATCAGTTCAATTAAGTCCCACAGTCAATCGTTTCACTGTTAAAAGCGATACAACCTAGTAATACCGGAAAGATATCATGAAATACATGTTGGTACGAACATGTGACTCACCTGTTGTAACACAAACGGATTTATACTGTTAGAAAGTCAATGAAATTTAGTTTTTGAATCTGTTGCTATTTCTTCAGCGCGCGATAACGGCTACGATTGGTCCAACAGCACAAAATAACTTATTTGTCTATATTTTTGAATAAATCGCTACCCCAGAGCCCAGTGTAATCGCTGAGTTCCGGCGATCATGTCAAATTAAGAAGAATGTTATTTCTTGGAGTCCAATTGTCTCACTTATAACATTTATAACGTCACAGTCCAAAATCAGTTCAATTATGTGCCACAGTCAATCGTTTCACTGGTAAAAGCGATGCAACCTAGTAATATGAGAAAAATATCGCTAAAAACATGTTGGTACGAATATGTGACGCAACCGTTGTAACTGAAGCGGATTGATAACCTTAGAAAGTCAATAAAATGTAGTATTTGAAACTGTCACTATTTCTTCAGCGTGCGCTAAGGGCTAGGATTGGTCCCACAGTAAAAATTGACTTATTTATCTAAATTCTTAAATGAAGCGCTTCCACAGCGCCCAGTTTTATCGCTGAGTGTCGGCAATGATTTCAAATTACGAAGAATGTTATTTCTTGGAATCCAATTGTCTCACTTATAACATTTATACGGTCACAGTCCAAAGTCAGTTCAATTAAGTCCCACAGTCAATCGTTGCATAGTTAAAAGCGATACAACTTAGTAATCTCGGAAAAAATCACTAAATACATGTTGGTACGAATATGTGACGCAACTGTTGTAGTTAAAACGGACTGATACTGTTAGAAAGTCAATAAAATGTAGTATTTGAAACTGTCTCTATTTTTTCAGCGCGCACTAAGGGCTAGGATTAGTCCCACAGTAAAAATTGACTTATTTATCTAAATTTTTAAATGAAGCGCTACCACAGCGCCCAGTATTATCGCTGAGTGTCGTTAATCATGTCAAATTAAGAAGAATGTTATTTCTTGGAAACCAATTGTCTCACTTATAACATTTATAAGGTCACAGTCCAAAGGATTGGTCCCAAAGTAAAAACGACTTATTTATATAAATTTTTAAATGAAGCGCTACCACAGCGCCCAGTTTAATCGCTGAGTTCCGGCAATCACGTCAAATTAAGAAGAATGTTATTTCTTGGAGCCCAATTGTCTCACTTATCACATTTATAAGGTCATAGTCCAAAATCAGTTCAATTAAGTCCCACAGTCAATCGTTTCACTTTTAAAAGCGATACAACTTAGTAATATCTGAAAAAATCCCTAAATACATGTTGGTACGAATATCTGACGCAACTGTTGTAGTTGAAATGGACTGACACCGTTAGAAAGTCAATAAAATCTAGTATTTGAAGCTGTTTTGATTTCTTCAGCGCGCGCTAAGGGCTAGGATTGGTCCCACAGTAAAAATTGACTTATTTATCTAAATTCTTAAATGAAGCGCTTCCACAGCGCCCAGTTTTATCGCTGAGTGTCGGCAATGATTTCAAATTACGAAGAATGTTATTTCTTGGAATCCAATTGTCTCACTTATAACATTTATACGGTCACAGTCCAAAGTCAGTTCAATTAAGTCCCACAGTCAATCGTTGCATAGTTAAAAGCGATACAACTTAGTAATCTCGGAAAAAATCACTAAATACATGTTGGTACGAATATGTGACGCAACTGTTGTAGTTAAAACGGACTGATACTGTTAGAAAGTCAATAAAATGTAGTATTTGAAACTGTCTCTATTTTTTCAGCGCGCACTAAGGGCTAGGATTAGTCCCACAGTAAAAATTGACTTATTTATCTAAATTTTTAAATGAAGCGCTACCACAGCGCCCAGTATTATCGCTGAGTGTCGTTAATCATGTCAAATTAAGAAGAATGTTATTTCTTGGAAACCAATTGTCTCACTTATAACATTTATAAGGTCACAGTCCAAAGGATTGGTCCCAAAGTAAAAACGACTTATTTATATAAATTTTTAAATGAAGCGCTACCACAGCGCCCAGTTTAATCGCTGAGTTCCGGCAATCACGTCAAATTAAGAAGAATGTTATTTCTTGGAGCCCAATTGTCTCACTTATCACATTTATAAGGTCATAGTCCAAAATCAGTTCAATTAAGTCCCACAGTCAATCGTTTCACTTTTAAAAGCGATACAACTTACTAATATCTGAAAAAATCCCTAAATACATGTTGGTACGAATATCTGACGCAACTGTTGTAGTTGAAATGGACTGACACCGTTAGAAAGTCAATAAAATCTAGTATTTGAAACTGTTTTGATTTCTTCAGCGCGCGCTAAGGGCTAGGATTGGTCCCACAGTAAAAATTGACTTATTTATCTAAATTCTTAAATGAAGCGCTTCCACAGCGCCCAGTATTATCGCTGAGTGTCGGCAATGATTTCAAATTACGAAGAATGTTATTTCTTGGAATCCAATTGTCTCACTTATAACATTTATACGGTCACAGTCCAAAGTCAGTTCAATTAAGTGCCACAGTCAATCGTTTCACTGTTAAAAGCGATGAAACCTGTAATAACAGATAAATATCGCTAAATACATGTTGGTACGAATATGTGACGCAACCGTTGTAACTGAAGCGGATTGATACCCTTACAAAGTCAATGAAATTTAGTTCTTAAAAGTGTCGCTATTTCTTCGGCGCGCGATAACGGCTAGGATTGGTCCCACAGTAAAAATGACTTATTTATCTACATTTTTAAATGAAGCGCTACCACAGCGACCAGTGTAATCGCTGAGTTCCGCAATCACGTCAAATTAAGAAGAATGTTATTTCTTGAAGTCCAATTGTCTCATTTCTCACATTTATCAGGTCACAGTCCAAAGTTAGTTCAATTAAGTCCCACAGTCAATCGTTGCATAGTTAAAAGCGATGAAATCTAGTAACATCAGAAAATTATCGCTAAATACATGTTGCCACTAATATGTGACCCAACCATTGTAACTCAAAGGGACTGACACTGTTAGAAGGTCAGTGAAATGTAGCATTTGAAACTGTCTCTATTTCTTCAGCGCGCGCTAACGGCTAGGATTCCTCCAACAGTTAAAAAGTGACTTTTTCATCTTAATTTTCAAATGAAGCGCTACCACATCGCCCATTGTAATCGCTGAGTTGCGGCAATCGTGTCAAATTAAGAAGAATGTTATTTCTTGCAGCCCAATTGTGTCACCTTTACAATTATCAGATCACAGCCCAAAATCAGTTTAATTAAGTCCCACAGTCAATCGTTTCACTGTTAATAGCGATGCAACCTAGTAATACCGGAAAGATATCACCAAATACATGTTGGTACAAATATGTGACTCACCTGTTGTAACACAAACGGATTTATACTTTTAGAAAGTCAATGAAATGTAGTTTTTGAATCTGTCTCTATTTCTTCTGCGCGTCCTAACGCCTACGATTGGTCCCACAGCACAAAATGACTTACTTGTCTACATTTTGAATAAAGGGCTACCCCAGCGCCCAGTGTAATCGCTGAGTTCTGGCAATCATGTCAAATTAAGAAGAATGTTATTTCTTGGAGTCCAATTGTCTCACTTATCACATTTATAAGGTCATAGTCCAAAATCAGTTCAATTAAGTCCCACAGTCAATCGTTTCACTGTTAAAAACGATACAACTTAGTAATCTCGGAAAAAATCACTAAATACATGTTGGTACGAATATGTGACACAACCGTTGTAACAGAAGCGGATTGATACCGTTTCAAAGTCAATGAAATGTAGTTCTTAAAAGTGTCGCTATTTCTTCAGCGAGCGATAACGGCTAGGATTGGTCCCACAGTAAAAATAACTTATTTATCTACATTTTTAAATGAAGCGCTACCACAGCGCCCAGTGTAATCGCTAAGTTCCGGCAATCACGTCAAATTAAGAAGAATGTTATTTCTTGGAGTCCAATTGTCTCATTTCTTACATTTATCAGGTCACGCCCAAAATCAGTTCAATTAAGTCCCACAGTCAATCGTTTCACTGTTAAAAGCGATACAACCTAGTAATACCGGAAAGATATCATGAAATACATGTTGGTACGAACATGTGACTCACATGTTGTAACACAAACGGATTTATACTGTTAGAAAGTCAATGAAATTTAGTTTTTGAATCTGTTGCTATTTCTTCAGCGCGCGATAACGGCTACGATTGGTCCAACAGCACAAAATAACTTATTTGTCTATATTTTTGAATAAATCGCTACCCCAGAGCCCAGTGTAATCGCTGAGTTCCGGCGATCATGTCAAATTAAGAAGAATGTTTTTTCTTGGAGTCCAATTGTTTCACTTATAACATTTATAACGTCACAGTCCAAAATCAGTTCAATTATGTGCCACAGTCAATCGTTTCACTGGTAAAAGCGATGCAACCTAGTAATATGAGAAAAATATCGCTAAAAACATGTTGGTACGAATATGTGACGCAACCGTTGTAACTGAAGCGGATTGATAACCTTAGAAAGTCAATAAAATGTAGTATTTGAAACTGTCACTATTTCTTCAGCGTGCGCTAAGGGCTAGGATTGGTCCCACAGTAAAAATTGACTTATTTATCTAAATTCTTAAATGAAGCGCTTCCACAGCGCCCAGTATTATCGCTGAGTGTCGGCAATGATTTCAAATTACGAAGAATGTTATTTCTTGGAATCCAATTGTCTCACTTATAACATTTATACGGTCACAGTCCAAAGTCAGTTCAATTAAGTCCCACAGTCAATCGTTGCATAGTTAAAAGCGATACAACTTAGTAATCTCGGAAAAAATTACTAAATACATGTTGGTACGAATATGTGACGCAACTGTTGTAGTTAAAACGGACTGATACTGTTAGAAAGTCAATAAAATGTAGTATTTGAAACTGTCTCTATTTTTTCAGCGCGCACTAAGGGCTAGGATTAGTCCCACAGTAAAAATTGACTTATTTATCTAAATTTTTAAATGAAGCGCTACCACAGCGCCCAGTATTATCACTGAGTGTCGTTAATCATGTCAAATTAAGAAGAATGTTATTTCTTGGAAACCAATTGTCTCACTTATAACATTTATAAAGTCACAGTCCAAAGGATTGGTCCCAAAGTAAAAACGACTTATTTATATAAATTTTTAAATGAAGCGCTACCACAGCGCCCAGTTTAATCGCTGAGTTCCGGCAATCACGTCAAATTAAGAAGAATGTTATTTCTTGGAGCCAAATTGTCTCACTTATCACATTTATAAGGTCATAGTCCAAAATCAGTTCAATTAAGTCCCACAGTCAATCGTTTCACTTTTAAAAGCGATACAACTTAGTAATATCGGAAAAAATCCCTAAATACATGTTGGTACGAATATCTGACGCAACTGTTGTAGTTGAAATGGACTGACACCGTTAGAAAGTCAATAAAATGTAGTATTTGAAACTGTTTTGATTTCTTCAGCGCGCGCTAAGGGCTAGGATTGGTCCCACAGTAAAAATTGACTTATTTATCTAAATTCTTAAATGAAGCGCTTCCACAGCGCCCAGTATTATCGCTGAGTGTCGGCAATGATTTCAAATTACGAAGAATGTTATTTCTTGGAATCCAATTGTCTCACTTATAACATTTATACGGTCACAGTCCAAAGTCAGTTCAATTAAGTGCCACAGTCAATCGTTTCACTGTTAAAAGCGATGAAACCTGTAATAACAGATAAATATCGCTAAATACATGTTGGTACGAATATGTGACGCAACCGTTGTAACTGAAGCGGATTGATACCCTTACAAAGTCAATGAAATTTAGTTCTTAAAAGTGTCGCTATTTCTTTGGCGCGCGATAACGGCTAGGATTGGTCCCACAGTAAAAATGACTTATTTATCTACATTTTTAAATGAAGCGCTACCACAGCGACCAGTGTAATCGCTGAGTTCCGCAATCACGTCAAATTAAGAAGAATGTTATTTCTTGAAGTCCAATTGTCTCATTTCTCACATTTATCAGGTCACAGTCCAAAGTTAGTTCAATTAAGTCCCACAGTCAATCGTTGCATAGTTAAAAGCGATGAAATCTAGTAACATCAGAAAATTATCGCTAAATACATGTTGGCACGAATATGTGACCCAACCATTGTAACTCAAAGGGACTGACACTGTTAGAAGGTCAGTGAAATGTAGCATTTGAAACTGTCTCTATTTCTTCAGCGCGCGCTAACGGCTAGGATTCCTCCAACAGTTAAAAAGTGACTTTTTCATCTTAATTTTCAAATGAAGCGCTACCACATCGCCCATTGTAATCGCTGAGTTGCGGCAATCGTGTCAAATTAAGAAGAATGTTATTTCTTGCAGCCCAATTGTGTCACCTTTACAATTATCAGATCACAGCCCAAAATCAGTTTAATTAAGTCCCACAGTCAATCGTTTCACTGTTAATAGCGATGCAACCTAGTAATACCGGAAAGATATCACCAAATACATGTTGGTACAAATATGTGACTCACCTGTTGTAACACAAACGGATTTATACTTTTAGAAAGTCAATGAAATGTAGTTTTTGAATCTGTCTCTATTTCTTCTGCGCGTCCTAACGCCTACGATTGGTCCCACAGCACAAAATGACTTACTTGTCTACATTTTGAATAAAGCGCTACCCCAGCGCCCAGTGTAATCGCTGAGTTCTGGCAATCATGTCAAATTAAGAAGAATGTTATTTCTTGGAGTCCAATTGTCTCACTTATCACATTTATAAGGTCATAGTCCAAAATCAGTTCAATTAAGTCCCACAGTCTATCGTTTCACTGTTAAAAGCGATACAACTTAGTAATCTCGGAAAAAATCACTAAATACATGTTGGTACGAATATGTGACGCAACTGTTGTAGTTGAAACGGACTGATACCGTTAGAAAGTCAATAAAATGTAGTATTTGAAACTGTCTCTATTTTTTCAGCGCGCGCTAAGGGCTAGGATTAGTCCCACAGTAAAAATTGACTTATTTATATAAATTTTTAAATGAAGCGCTACCACAGCGCCCAGTATTATCGCTGAGTGTCGTTAATCATGTCAAATTAAGAAGAATGTTATTTCTTGGAAACCAATTGTCTCACTTATAATATTTATAAGGTCACAGTCTAAAGGAATGGTCCCAAAGTAAAAATGACTTATTTATTTAAATTTTTAAATGAAGCGCTACCACAGCGCCCAGTTTAATCGCTGAGTTCCGGCAATCACGTCAAATTAAGAAGAATGTTATTTCTTGGAGACCAATTGTCTCACTTATCACATTTATAAGGTCATAGTCCAAAATCAGTTCAATTAAGTCCCACAGTCAATCGTTTCACTTTTAAAAGCGATACAACTTAGTAATATCGGAAAAAATCTGTAAATACATGTTGGTACGAATATGTGACGCAACTGTTGTAGTTGAAATGGACTGACACCGTTAGAAAGTCAATAAAATGTAGTATTTGAAACTGTCTTGATTTCTTCAGCGCGCGGTAAGGGCTAGGATTGGTCCCACAGTAAAAATTGACTTATTTATCTAAAATTTTAAATGAAGCGCTACCACAGCGCCCAGTATAATCGCTGAGTTTCGGCAATCATGTCAAACTAAGAAGAATGTTATTTCTTGGAGTCCAATTGTCTCACTTATCACATTTATAAGGTCATAGTCCAAAATCAGTTCAATTAAGTCCCACAGTATATCGTTTCACTGTTAAAAGCGATACAACTTAGTAATCTCGGAAAAAATCACTAAATACATGTTGGTACGAATATGTGACGCAACTGTTGTAGTTGAAACGTACTGATACCGTTAGAAAGTCAATAAAATGTAGTATGTGAAACTGTCTCTATTTTTTCAGCGCGCTCTAAGGGCTAGGATTGGTCCCACAGTAAAAATTGACTTATTTATCTAAGTTTTTAAATGAAGCGCTACCACAGCGCCCAGTATTATCGCTGAGTGTCGTTAATCATGTCAAATTAAGAAGAATGTTATTTCTTGGAAACCAATTGTCTCACTTATAACATTTATAAGGCCACAGTCCAAAGGATTGGTCTCAAAGTAAAAATGACTTATTTATCTAAATTTTTAAATGAAGCGCTACCACAGCGCCCAGTATAATCGCTGTGTTCCGGCAATCACGTCAAATTAAGAAGAATGTTATTTCTTGGAGCCCAATTGTCTCACTTATCACATTTATAAGGTCATAGTCCAAAATCAGTTCAATTAAGTCCCACAGTCAATCGTTTCACTTTTAAAAGCGATACAACTTAGTAATATCGGAAAAAATCCGTAAATACATGTTGGTACGAATATGTGACGCAACTGTTGTAGTTGAAATGGACTGACACCGTTAGAAAGTCAATGAAATGTAGTATTTGAAACTGTCTTGATTTCTTCAGCGCGCGGTATGGGCTAGGATTGGTCCCACAGTAAAAATTGACTTATTTATCTAAAATTTTAAATGAAGCGCTACCACAGCGCCCAGTATAATCGCTGAGTTTCGGCAATCATGTCAAACTAAGAAGAATGTTATTTCTTGGAGTCCAATTGTCTCACTTATCACATTTATAAGGTCATAGTCCAAAATCAGTTCAATTAAGTCCCACAGTATATCGTTTCACTGTTAAAAGCGATACAACTTAGTAATCTCGGAAAAAATCACTAAATACATGTTGGTACGAATATGTGACGCAACTGTTGTAGTTGAAACGTACTGATACCGTTAGAAAGTCAATAAAATGTAGTATGTGAAACTGTCTCTATTTTTTCAGCGCGCTCTAAGGGCTAGGATTGGTCCCACAGTAAAAATTGACTTATTTATCTAAGTTTTTAAATGAAGCGCTACCACAGCGCCCAGTATTATCGCTGAGTGTCGTTAATCATGTCAAATTAAGAAGAATGTTATTTCTTGGAAACCAATTGTCTCACTTATAACATTTATAAGGCCACAGTCCAAAGGATTGGTCTCAAAGTAAAAATGACTTATTTATCTAAATTTTTAAATGAAGCGCTACCACAGCGCCCAGTATAATCGCTGAGTTCCGGCAATCACGTCAAATTAAGAAGAATGTTATTTCTTGGAGCCCAATTGTCTCACTTATCACATTTATAAGGTCATAGTCCAAAATCAGTTCAATTAAGTCCCACAGTCAATCGTTTCACTTTTAAAAGCGATACAACTTAGTATTATCGGAAAAAATCCCTAAATACATGTTGGTACGAATATGTGACGCAACCGTTGTAACTGAAGCGGATTAATACCGTTAGAAAGTCAATGAAATATAGTTTTTGAAACAGTCGCAATTTCGTCACCGCGCAATAACGGCTAGGATTGGTCCCACAGTAAAAATGACTTATTTATCTAAATTTTTAAAAGAAGCGCTACCACAGCGCCCAGTGTAATCGCTGAGTTCCAGCAATCATGTCAATTTAAGAAGAATGTTATTTCTTGGAGTCCAATGGTCTCATTTATCACATTTATCAGGTCACAGTCCAAAGTTAGTTCAATTAAGTCCCACAGTCAATCGTTGCATAGTTAAAAGCGATGAAATCTAGTAACATCAGAGAAATATCGCTAAATACATGTTGGTACGAATATGTGACCCAACCATTGTAACTCAAACGAACTGACACTGTTAGAAAGTCAGTGAAATGTAGCATTTGAAACTGTCTCTATTTCTTCAGCGCACGCTAACGGCTAGGATTCCTCCAACAGTTAAAAAGTGACTTTTTCATCTTAATTTTCAAATGAAGCGCTACCACATCGCCCATTGTAATCGCTGAGTTGCGGCAATCATGTCAAATTAAGAAGAATGTTATTTGTTGGAGTCCAATTGTCTCACTTATAACATTTTTTAACGTCACAGTCCAAAATCAGTTCAATTATGTGCCACAATCAGTCGTTTCACTGGTAAAAGCGATGCAACCTAGTAATATGAGAAAAATATCGCTAAATACATGATGGTACGAATATGTGACGCAACCGTTGTAACTGAAGCGAATTGATACCCTTAGAAATTCAATGAAATGTAGTTTTTGAATCTGTCTCTATTTCTTCTGCGCGTCCTAACGCCTACGATTGGTCCCACAGCACAAAATGACTTACTTGTCTACATTTTGAATAAAGCGCTACCCCAGCGCCCAGTGAAATCGCTGAGTTCTGGCAATCATGTCAAATTAAGAAGAATGTTATTTCTTTGAGTCCAATTGTCTCACTTATCACATTTATAAGGTCATAGTCCAAAATCAGTTCAATTAAGTCCCACAGTCTATCGTTTCACTGTTAAAAGCGATACAACTTAGTAATCTCGGAAAAAATCACTAAATACATGTTGGTACGAATATGTGACGCAACTGTTGTAGTTGAAACGGACTGATACCGTTAGAAAGTCAATGAAATGTAGTATTTGAAACTGTCTCTATTTCTTCAGCGCGCGCTAAGGGCTAGGATTGGTCCCACAGTAAAAATTGACTTATTTATGTAAGTTTTTAAATGAAGCGCTACCACAGCGCCCAATATTATCGCTGAGTGTTGTTAATCATGTCAAATTAAGAAGAATGTTATTTCTTGGAAACCAATTGTCTCACTTATAACATTTATAAGGTCACAGTCCAAAGGATTGGTCCCAAAGTAAAAATGACTTATTTATCTAAATTTTTAAATGAAGCGCTACCATAGCGCCCAGTGTAATCGCTGAGTTCCGGCAATCACGTCAAGTAAGAAGAATGTTATTTCTTGGAGCCCTATTGTCTCACTTATCACATTTATAAGGTCATAGTCCAAAATCAGTTCAATTAAGTCCCACAGTCAATCGTTTCACTTTTAAAAGCGATACAACTTAGTAATATCGGAAAAAATCCCTAAATACATGTTGGTACGAATGTGTGACGCAACTGTTGTAGTTGAAACGGACTGACACCGTTAGAAAGTCAATAAAATGTAGTATTTGAAACTGTCTTGATTTCTTCAGCGCGCGCTAAGGGCTAGGATTGGTCCCACAGTAAAAATGACTTATTTATCTAAATTTTTAAATGAAGCGCTACCACAGCGCCCAGTGTAATCGCTGAGTTCCGGCAATCATGTCAAATTAAGAAGAATGTTATTTCTTGGAGTCCAATGGTCTCATTTATCACATTTATCAGGTCACAGTCCAAAGTTAGTTCAATTAAGTCCCACAGTCAATCGTTGCATAGTTAAAAGCGATGAAATCTAGTAACATCAGAGAAATATCGCTAAATACATGTTGGTACGAATATGTGACCCAACCATTGTAACTCAAACGGGCTGACACTGTTAGAAAGTCAGTGAAATGTAGCATTTGAAACTGTCTCTATTTCTTCAGCGCACGCTAACGGCTAGGATTCCTCCAACAGTTAAAAAGTGACTTTTTCATCTTAATTTTCAAATGAAGCGTCAAATTAAGAAGAATGTTATTTCTTGGAAACCAATTGTCTCACTTATAACATTTATAAGGTCACAGTCCAAAGGATTGGTCCCACTGTAAAAATGACTTATTTATCTAAATTTTTAAATGAAGCGCTACCACAGCGCCCAGTGTAATCGCTGAGTTCCGGCAATCATGTCAAATTAAGAAGAATGTTATTTCTTGGAGTCCAATGGTATCATTTATCACATTTATCAGGTCACAGTCCAAAGTTAGTTCAATTAAGTCCCACAGTCAATCGTTGCATAGTTAAAAGCGATGAAATCTAGTAACATCAGAGAAATATCGCTAAATATATGTTGGTACGAATATGTGACCCAACCATTGCAACTCAAACGGACTGACACTGTTAGAAAGTCAGTGAAATGTAGCATTTGAAACTGTCTCTATTTCTTCAGCGCACGCTAACGGCTAGGATTCCTCCAACAGTTAAAAAGTGATTTTTTCATCTTAATTTTTAAATGAAGCGCTACCACAGCGCCCAGTATAATCGCTGAGTTTCGGCACTCATGTCAAACTAAGAAGAATGTTATTTCTTGGAATCCAATTGTCTCACTTATAACATTTATAAGGTCACAGTGCAAAATCAGTTCAATTAAGTGCCACAGTCAATCGTTTCACTGTTAAATGCAATGCAACCTAGTAATGTGAGAAAAATATCGCTAAATACATGTTGGTACGAATATGTGACGCAACCGTTGTAACTGAAGCGGATTAATACCGTTAGAAAGTCAATGAAATATAGTTTTTGGAGCAGTCGCAATTTCTTCACCGCGGAATAACGGTTAGGATTGGTCCCACAGTAAAAATGACTTATTTATCTAAATTTTTAAATGAAGCGCTACCACAGCGCCCAGTGTAATCGCTGAGTTCCGGCAATCATGTCAAATAAAGAAGAATGTTATTTGTTGGAGTCCAGTTGTCTCACTTATAACATTTTTTAACGTCACAGTCCAAAATCAGTTCAATTATGTGCCACAATCAATCGTTTCACTGGTAAAAGCGATGCAACCTAGTAATATGAGAAAAATATCGCTAAATACATGATGGTACGAATATGTGACGCAACCATTGTAACTGAAGCGAATTGATACCCTTAGAAAGTCAATGAAATGTAATTTTTGAATCTGTCTCTATTTCTTCTGCGCGTCCTAACGCCTACGATTGGTCCCACAGCACAAAATGACTTACTTGTCTACATTTTGAATAAAGCGCTACCCCAGCGCCCAGTGTAATCGCTGAGTTCTGGCAATCATGTCAAATTAAGAAGAATGTTATTTCTTGGAGTCCAATTGTCTCACTTATCACATTTATAAGGTCATAGTCCAAAATCAGTTCAATTAAGTCCCACAGTCTATCGTTTCACTGTTAAAAGCGATACAACTTAGTAATCTCGGAAAAAATCACTAAATACATGTTGGTACGAATATGTGACGCAACTGTTGTAGTTGAAACGGTCTGATACCGTTAGAAAGTCAATAAAATGTAGTATTTGAAACTGTCTCTATTTCTTCAGCGCGCGCTAAGGGCTAGGATTGGTCCCACAGTAAAAATTGACTTATTTATCTAAGTTTTTAAATGAAGCGCTACCACAGCGCCCAGTATTATCGCTGAGTGTTGTTAATCATGTCAAATTAAGAAGAATGTTATTTCTTGGAAACCAATTGTCTCACTTATAATATTTATAAGGTCACAGTCCAAAGGATTGGTCCCAAAGTAAAAATTGACTTATTTATCTAAAATTTTAAATGAAGCGCTACCACAGCGCCCAGTATAATCGCTGAGTTTCGGCAATCATGTCAAACTAAGAAGAATGTTATTTCTCGGAATCCAATTGTCTCACTTATAACATTTATAAGGTCACAGTCCAAAATCAGTTCAATTAAGTGCCACAGTCAATCGTTTCACTGTTAAATGCAATGCAACCTAGTAATGTGAGAAAAATATCGCTAAATACATGTTGGTACGAATATGTGACGCAACCGTTGTAACTGAAGCGGATTAATACCGTTAGAAAGTCAATGAAATATAGTTTTTGAAACAGTCGCAATTTCTTCACCGCGCAATAACGGCTAGGATTGGTCCCACAGTAAAAATGACTTATTTATCTAAATTTTTAAATGAAGCGCTACCACAGCACCCAGTGTAATCGCTAAGTTCCGGCAATCATGTCAAATTAAGAAGAATGTTATTTCTTGGAGTCCAATGGTCTCATTTATCACATTTATCAGGTCACAGTCCAAAGTTAGTTCAATTAAGTCCCACAGTCAATCGTTGCATAGTTAAAAGCGATGAAATCTAGTAACATCAGAGAAATATCGCTAAATACATGTTGGTACGAATATGTGACCCAACCATTGTAACTCAAACGAACTGACACTGTTAGAAAGTCAGTGAAATGTAGCATTTGAAACTGTCTCTATTTTTTCAGCGCACGCTAACGGCTAGGATTTCTCCAACAGTTAAAAGTGACTCTTTCATCTTAATTTTTAAATGAAGCGCTACCACAACGCCCATTGTAATCGCTAAGTTGCGGCAATCATGTCAAATTAAGAAGAATGTTATTTGTTGGAGTCCAATTGTCTCACTTATAACATTTTTTAACGTCACAGTCCAAAATCAGTTCAATTATGTGCCACAATCAATCGTTTCACTGGTAAAAGCGATGCAACCTAGTAATATGAGAAAAATATCGCTAAATACATGATGATACGAATATGTGACGCAACCATTGTAACTGAAGCGAATTGATAGCCTTAGAAAGTCAATGAAATGTAATTTTTGAATCTGCCTCTATTTCTTCTGCGCGTCCTAACGCCTACGATTGGTCCCACAGCACAAAATGACTTACTTGTCTACATTTTGAATAAAGCGCTACCCCAGCGCCCAGTGTAATCGCTGAGTTCTGGCAATCATGTCAAATTAAGAAGAATGTTATTTCTTGGAGTCCAATTGTCTCACTTATCACATTTATAAGGTCATAGTCCAAAATCAGTTCAATTAAGTCCCACAGTCTATCGTTTCACTGTTAAAAGCGATACAACTTAGTAATCTCGGAAAAAATCACTAAATACATGTTGGTACGAATATGTGACGCAACTGTTGTAGTTGAAACGGACTGATACCGTTAGAAAGTCAATAAAATGTAGTATTTGAAACTGTCTCTATTTCTTCAGCGCGCGCTAAGGGCTAGGATTGGTCCCACAGTAAAAATTGACTTATTTATCTAAGTTTTTAAATGAAGCGCTACCACAGCGCCCAGTATTATCGCTGAGTGTTGTTAATCATGTCAAATTAAGAAGAATGTTATTTCTTGGAAACCAATTGTCTCACTTATAACATTTATAAAGTCACAGTCCAAAGGATTGGTCCCAAAGTAAAAATTGACTTATTTATCTAAAATTTTAAATGAAGCGCTACCACAGCGCCCAGTAAAATCGCTGAGTTTCGGCAATCATGTCAAACTAAGAAGAATGTTATTTCTTGGAATCCAATTGTCTCACTTATAACATTTATAAGGTCACAGTCCAAAATCAGTTCAATTAAGTGCCACAGTCAATCGTTTCACTGTTAAATGCAATGCAACCTAGTAATGTGAGAAAAATATCGCTAAATACATGTTGGTACGAATATGTGACGCAACCGTTGTAACTGAAGCGGATTAATACCGTTAGAAAGTCAATGAAATATAGTTTTTGAAACAGTCGCAATTTTTTCACCGCGCAATAACGGCTAGGATTGGTCCCACAGTAAAAATGACTTATTTATCTAAATTTTTAAATGAAGCGCTACCACAGCGCCCAGTGTAATCGCTGAGTTCCGGCAATCATGTCAAATTAAGAAGAATGTTATTTCTTGGAGTCCAATGGTCTCATTTATCACATTTATCAGGTCACAGTCCAAAGTTAGTTCAATTAAGTCCCACAGTCAATCGTTGCATAGTTAAAAGCGATGAAATCTAGTAACATCAGAGAAATATCGCTAAATACATGTTGGTACGAATATGTGACCCAACCATTGTAACTCAAACGAACTGACACTGTTAGAAAGTCAGTGAAATGTAGCATTTGAAACTGTCTCTATTTCTTCAGCGCACGCTAACGGCTAGGATTTCTCCAACAGTTAAAAAGTGACTTTTTTATCTTAATTTTTAAATGAAGCGCTACCACAACGCCCATTGTAATCGCTAAGTTGCGGCAATCATGTCAAATTAAAAAGAATGTTATTTGTTGGAGTCCAATTGTCTCACTTATAACATTTTTTAACGTCACAGTCCAAAATCAGTTCAATTATGTGCCACAATCAATCGTTTCACTGGTAAAAGCGATGCAACCTAGTAATATGAGAAAAATATCGCTAAATACATGATGGGACGAATATGTGACGCAACCATTGTAACTGAAGCGAATTGATACCCTTAGAAAGTCAATAAAATGTAGTATTTGAAACTGTCTCTATTTCTTCAGCGCGCGCTAAGGGCTAGGATTGGTCCCACAGTAAAAATTGACTTATTTATCTAAGTTTTTAAATGAAGCGCTACCACAGCGCCCAGTATTATCGCTGAGTGTTGTTAATCATGTCAAATTAAGAAGAATGTTATTTCTTGGAAACCAATTGTCTCACTTATAACATTTATAAGGTCACAGTCCAAAGGATTGGTCCCAAAGTAAAAATTGACTTATTTATCTAAAATTTTAAATGAAGCGCTACCACAGCGCCCAGTAAAATCGCTGAGTTTCGGCAATCATGTCAAACTAAGAAGAATGTTATTTCTTGGAATCCAATTGTCTCACTTATAACATTTATAAGGTCACAGTCCAAAATCAGTTCAATTAAGTGCCACAGTCAATCGTTTCACTGTTAAATGCAATGCAACCTAGTAATGTGAGAAAAATATCGCTAAATACATGTTGGTACGAATATGTGACGCAACCGTTGTAACTGAAGCGGATTAATACCGTTAGAAAGTCAATGAAATATAGTTTTTGAAACAGTCGCAATTTCTTCACCGCGCAATAACGGCTAGGATTGGTCCCACAGTAAAAATGACTTATTTATCTAAATTTTTAAATGAAGCGCTACCACAGCGCCCAGTGTAATCGCTGAGTTCCGGCAATCATGTCAAATTAAGAAGAATGTTATTTCTTGGAGTCCAATGGTCTCATTTATCACATTTATCAGGTCACAGTCCAAAGTTAGTTCAATTAAGTCCCACAGTCAATCGTTGCATAGTTAAAAGCGATGAAATCTAGTAACATCAGAGAAATGTCGCTAAATACATGTTGGTACGAATATGTGACCCAACCATTGTAACTCAAACGAACTGACACTGTTAGAAAGTCAGTGAAATGTAGCATTTGAAACTGTCTCTATTTCTTCAGCGCACGCTAACGGCTAGGATTTCTCCAACAGTTAAAAAGTGACTTTTTCATCTTAATTTTTAAATGAAGCGCTACCACAACGCCCATTGTAATCGCTAAGTTGCGGCAATCATGTCAAATTAAGAAGAATGTTATTTGTTGGAGTGCAATTGTCTCACTTATAACATTTTTTAACGTCACAGTCCAAAATCAGTTCAATTATGTGCCACAATCAATCGTTTCACTGGTAAAAGCGATACAACCTAGTAATATGAGAAAAATATCGCTAAATACATGATGGTACGAATATGTGACGCAACTGTTGTAGTTGAAACGGACTGATACCGTTAGAAAGTCAATAAAATGTAGTATTTGAAACTGTCTCTATTTTTTCACCGCGCGCTAAGGGCTAGGATTGGTCCCACAGTAAAAATTGACTTATTTATCTAAATTTTTAAATGAAGCGCTACCACAGCGCCCAGTATTATCGCTGAGTGTCGTTAATCATGTCAAATTAAGAAGAATGTTATTTCTTGGAGACAAATTGTCTCACTTATAACATTTATAAGGTCACAGTCCAAAGGATTGGTCCCAAAGTAAAAATGACTTATTTATATAAACTTTTAAATGAAGCGCTACCACAGCGCCCAGTTTAATCGCTGAGTTCCGGCAATCACGTCAAATTAAGAAGAATGTTATTTCTTGGAGCCCAGTTGTCTCACTTATCACATTTATAAGGTCATAGTCCAAAATCAGTTCAATTAAGTCCCACAGTCAATCGTTTCACTTTTAAAAGCGATACAACTTAGTAATATCGGAAAAAATCCCTAAATACATGTTGGTACGAATATGTGACGCAACTGTTGTAGTTGAAACGGACTGACACCGTTAGAAAGTCAATAAAAAGTAGTATTTGAAACTGTCTTGATTTCTTCAGCGCGCGCTAAGGGCTAGGATTGGTCCCACAGTAAAAATTGACTTATTTATCTAAAATTTTAAATGAAGCGCTACCACAGCGCCCAGTATAATCGCTGAGTTTCGGCAATCATGTCAAACTAAGAAGAATGTTATTTCTTGGAGTCCAATTGTCTCACTTATCACATTTTTAAGGTAATAGTCCAAAATCAGTTCAATTAAGTCCCACAGTCTATCGTTTCACTGTTAAAAGCGATACAACTTAGTAATCTCGGAAAAAATCACTAAATACATGTTGGTACGAATATGTGACGCAACTGTTGTAGTTGAAACGGACTGACACCGTTAGAAAGTCAATAAAATGTAGTATTTGAAACTGTCTTGATTTCTTCAGCGCGCGTTAAGGGCTAGGATTGGTCCCACAGTAAAAATTGACTTATTTATCTAAAATTTTAAATGAAGCGCTACCACAGCGCCCAGTATAATCGCTGAGTTTCGGCAATCATGTCAAACTAAGAAGAATGTTATTTCTTGGAGTCCAATTGTCTCACTTATCACATTTATAAAGTCATAGTCCCAAATCAGTTCAATTAAGTCCCACAGTCTATCGTTTTACTGTTAAAAGCGATACAACTTAGTAATCTCGGAAAAAATCACTAAAGACATGTTGGTACGAATATGTGACGCAACTGTTGTAGTTGAAACGGACTGATACCGTTAGAAAGTCAATAAAATGTAGTTTGTGAAACTGTCTCTATTTTTTCAGCGCGCTCTAAGGGCTAGGATTGGTCCCACAGTAAAAATTGACTGATTTATCTAAATTTTTAAATGAAGCGCTACCACAGCGCCCAGTATTATCGCTGAGTGTCGTTAATCATGTCAAATTAAGAAGAATGTTATTTCTTGGAAACCAATTGTCTCACTTATAACATTTATAAGGTCACAGTCCAAAGGATTGGTCCCAAAGTAAAAATGACTTATTTATCTAAATTTTTAAATGAAGCGCTACCACAGCGCCCAGTATAATCGCTGAGTTCCGGCAATCACGTCAAATTAAGAAGAATGTTATTTCTTGGAGCCCAATTGTCTCACTTATCACATTTATAAGGTCATAGTCCAAAATCAGTTCAATTAAGTCCCACAGTCAATCGTTTCACTTTTAAAAGCGATACAACTTAGTATTATCGGAAAAAATCCCTAAATACATGTTGGTGCGTATGTGTGACGCAACTGTTGTAGTTGAAACGGACTGACACCATTAGAAAGTCAATAAAATGTAGTATTTGAAACTGTCTTGATTTCTTCAGCGCGCGCTAATGGCTAGGATTGGTCCCACAGTAAAAATTGACTTATTTATCTAAAATTTTAAATGAAGCGCTACCACAGCGCCCAGTATAATCGCTGAGTTTCGGCAATCATGTCAAACTAAGAAGAATGTTATTTCTTCGAATCCAATTGTCTCACTTATAACATTTATAAAGTCACAGTCCAAAATCAGTTCAATTAAGTGCCACAGTCAATCGTTTCACTGTTAAATGCAATGCAACCTAGTAATGTGAGAAAAATATCGCTAAATACATGTTGGTACGAATATGTGACGCAACCGTTGTAACTGAAGCGGATTAATACCGTTAGAAAGTCAATGAAATATAGTTTTTGAAACAGTCGCAATTTCTTCACCGCGCAATAACGGCTAGGATTGGTCCCACAGTAAAAATGACTTATTTATCTAAATTTTTAAATGAAGCGCTACCACAGCGCCCAGTGTAATCGCTGAGTTCCAGCAATCATGTCAAATTAAGAAGAATGTTATTTCTTGGAGTCCAATGGTCTCATTTATCACATTTATCAGGTCACAGTCCAAAGTTAATTCAATTAAGTCCCACAGTCAATCGTTGCATAGTTAAAAGCGATGAAATCTAGTAACATCAGAGAAATATCGCTAAATACATGTTGGTACGAATATGTGACCCAACCATTGTAACTCAAACGAACTGACACTGTTAGAAAGTCAGTGAAATGTAGCATTTGAAACTGTCTCTATTTCTTCAGCGCACGCTAACGGCTAGGATTTCTCCAACAGTTAAAAAGTGACTTTTTCATCTTAATTTTTAAATGAAGCGCTACCACAACGCCCATTGTAATCGCTAAGTTGCGGCAATCATGTCAAATAAGAAGAATGTTATTTGTTGGAGTGCAATTGTCTCACTTATAACATTTTTTAACGTCACAGTCCAAAATCAGTTCAATTATGTGCCACAATCAATCGTTTCACTGGTAAAAGCGATACAACCTAGTAATATGAGAAAAATATCGCTAAATACATGATGGTACGAATATGTGACGCAACTGTTGTAGTTGAAACGGACTGATACCGTTAGAAAGTCAATAAAATGTAGTATTTGAAACTGTCTCTATTTTTTCACCGCGCGCTAAGGGCTAGGATTGGTCCCACAGTAAAAATTGACTTATTTATCTAAATTTTTAAATGAAGCGCTACCACAGCGCCCAGTATTATCGCTGAGTGTCGTTAATCATGTCAAATTAAGAAGAATGTTATTTCTTGGAGACCAATTGTCTCACTTATAACATTTATAAGGTCACAGTCCAAAGGATTGGTCCCAAAGTAAAAATGACTTATTTATATAAACTTTTAAATGAAGCGCTACCACAGCGCCCAGTTTAATCGCTGAGTTCCGGCAATCACGTCAAATTAAGAAGAATGTTATTTCTTGGAGCCCAGTTGTCTCACTTATCACATTTATAAGGTCATAGTCCAAAATCAGTTCAATTAAGTCCCACAGTCAATCGTTTCACTTTTAAAAGCGATACAACTTAGTAATATCGGAAAAAATCCCTAAATACATGTTGGTACGAATATGTGACGCAACTGTTGTAGTTGAAACGGACTGACACCGTTAGAAAGTCAATAAAAAGTAGTATTTGAAACTGTCTTGATTTCTTCAGCGCGCGCTAAGGGCTAGGATTGGTCCCACAGTAAAAATTGACTTATTTATCTAAAATTTTAAATGAAGCGCTACCACAGCGCCCAGTATAATCGCTGAGTTTCGGCAATCATGTCAAACTAAGAAGAATGTTATTTCTTGGAGTCCAATTGTCTCACTTATCACATTTTTAAGGTAATAGTCCAAAATCAGTTCAATTAAGTCCCACAGTCTATCGTTTCACTGTTAAAAGCGATACAACTTAGTAATCTCGGAAAAAATCACTAAATACATGTTGGTACGAATATGTGACGCAACTGTTGTAGTTGAAACGGACTGACACCGTTAGAAAGTCAATAAAATGTAGTATTTGAAACTGTCTTGATTTCTTCAGCGCGCGTTAAGGGCTAGGATTGGTCCCACAGTAAAAATTGACTTATTTATCTAAAATTTTAAATGAAGCGCTACCACAGCGCCCAGTATAATCGCTGAGTTTCGGCAATCATGTCAAACTAAGAAGAATGTTATTTCTTGGAGTCCAATTGTCTCACTTATCACATTTATAAGGTCATAGTCCAAAATCAGTTCAATTAAGTCCCACAGTCTATCGTTTTACTGTTAAAAGCGATACAACTTAGTAATCTCGGAAAAAATCACTAAAGACATGTTGGTACGAATATGTGACGCAACTGTTGTAGTTGAAACGGACTGATACCGTTAGAAAGTCAATAAAATGTAGTTTGTGAAACTGTCTCTATTTTTTCAGCGCGCTCTAAGGGCTAGGATTGGTCCCACAGTAAAAATTGACTGATTTATCTAAATTTTTAAATGAAGCGCTACCACAGCGCCCAGTATTATCGCTGAGTGTCGTTAATCATGTCAAATTAAGAAGAATGTTATTTCTTGGAAACCAATTGTCTCACTTATAACATTTATAAGGTCACAGTCCAAAGGATTGGTCCCAAAGTAAAAATGACTTATTTATCTAAATTTTTAAATGAAGCGCTACCACAGCGCCCAGTATAATCGCTGAGTTCCGGCAATCACGTCAAATTAAGAAGAATGTTATTTCTTGGAGCCCAATTGTCTCACTTATCACATTTATAAGGTCATAGTCCAAAATCAGTTCAATTAAGTCCCACAGTCAATCGTTTCACTTTTAAAAGCGATACAACTTAGTATTATCGGAAAAAATCCCTAAATACATGTTGGTGCGTATGTGTGACGCAACTGTTGTAGTTGAAACGGACTGACACCATTAGAAAGTCAATAAAATGTAGTATTTGAAACTGTCTTGATTTCTTCAGCGCGCGCTAATGGCTAGGATTGGTCCCACAGTAAAAATTGACTTATTTATCTAAAATTTTAAATGAAGCGCTACCACAGCGCCCAGTATAATCGCTGAGTTTCGGCAATCATGTCAAACTAAGAAGAATGTTATTTCTTCGAATCCAATTGTCTCACTTATAACATTTATAAAGTCACAGTCCAAAATCAGTTCAATTAAGTGCCACAGTCAATCGTTTCACTGTTAAATGCAATGCAACCTAGTAATGTGAGAAAAATATCGCTAAATACATGTTGGTACGAATATGTGACGCAACCGTTGTAACTGAAGCGGATTAATACCGTTAGAAAGTCAATGAAATATAGTTTTTGAAACAGTCGCAATTTCTTCACCGCGCAATAACGGCTAGGATTGGTCCCACAGTAAAAATGACTTATTTATCTAAATTTTTAAATGAAGCGCTACCACTGCGCCCAGTGTAATCGCTGAGTTCCAGCAATCATGTCAAATTAAGAAGAATGTTATTTCTTGGAGTCCAATGGTCTCATTTATCACATTTATCAGGTCACAGTCCAAAGTTAATTCAATTAAGTCCCACAGTCAATCGTTGCATAGTTAAAAGCGATGAAATCTAGTAACATCAGAGAAATATCGCTAAATACATGTTGGTACGAATATGTGACCCAACCATTGTAACTCAAACGAACTGACACTGTTAGAAAGTCAGTGAAATGTAGCATTTGAAACTGTCTCTATTTCTTCAGCGCACGCTAACGGCTAGGATTCCTCCAACAGTTAAAAAGTGACTTTTTCATCTTAATTTTCAAATGAAGCGCTACCACATCGCCCATTGTAATCGCTGAGTTGCGGCAATCATGTCAAATTAAGAAGAATGTTATTTGTTGGAGTCCAATTGTCTCACTTATAACATTTTTTAACGTCACAGTCCAAAATCAGTTCAATTATGTGCCACAATCAGTCGTTTCACTGGTAAAAGCGATGCAACCTTGTAATATGAGAAAAATATCGCTAAATACATGATGGTACGAATATGTGACGCAACCGTTGTAACTGAAGCGAATTGATACCCTTAGAAAGTCAATGAAATGTAGTTTTTGAATCTGTCTCTATTTCTTCTGCGCGTCCTAACGCCTACGATTGGTCCCACAGCACAAAATGACTTACTTGTCTACATTTTGAATAAAGCGCTAACCCAGCGCCCAGTGTAATCGCTGAGTTCTGGCAATCATGTCAAATTAAGAAGAATGTTATTTCTTGGAGTCCAATTGTCTCACTTATCACATTTATAAGGTCATAGTCCAAAGTTAGTTCAATTAAGTCCCACAGTCAATCGTTGCATAGTTAAAAGCGATGAAATCTAGTAACATCAGAGAAATATCGCTAAATACATGTTGGTACGAATATGTGACCCAATCATTGTAACTCAAACGGACTGACACTGTTAGAAAGTCAGTGAAATGTACCATTTGAAACTGTCTCTATTTCTTCAGCGCACGCTAACGGCTAGGATTCCTCCAACAGTTAAAAAGTGACTTTTTCATCTTAATTTTCAAATGAAGCGTCAAATTAAGAAGAATGTTATTTCTTGGAAACCAATTGTCTCACTTATAACATTTATAAGGTCACAGTCCAAAGGATTGGTCCCAAAGTAAAAATGACTTATTTATCTAAATTTTTAAATGAAGCGCTACCACAGCGCCCAGTGTAATCGCTGAGTTCCGGAAATCACGTCAAATTAAGAAGAATGTTATTTCTTGGAGCCCAATTGTCTCACTTATCACATTTATAAGGTCATAGTCCAAAATCAGTTCAATTAAGTCCCACAGTCAATCGTTTCACTTTTAAAAGCGATACAACTTAGTAATATCGGAAAAAATCCCTAAATACATGTTGGTACGAATGTGTGACGCAACTGTTGTAGTTGAAACGGACTGACACCGTTAGAAAGTCAATAAAATTTAGTATTTGAAACTGTCTTGATTTCTTCAGCGCACGCTAAGGGCTAGGATTGGTCCCACAGTAAAATTTGACTTGTTTATCTAAAATTTTAAATGAAGCGCTACCACAGCGCCCAGTATAATCGCTGAGTTTCGGCAATCATGTCAAACTAAGAAGAATGTTATTTCTTGGAATCCAATTGTCTCACTTATAACATTTATAAGGTCACAGTCCAAAATCAGTTCAATTAAGTGCCACAGTCAATCGTTTCACTGTTAAATGCAATGCAACCTAGTAATGTGAGAAAAATATCGCTAAATACATGTTGGCAGGAATATGTGACGCAACCGTTGTAACTGAAGCGGATTAATACCGTTAGAAAGTCAATGAAATATAGTTTTTGAAACTGTCGCAATTTCTTCATCGCGCAATAACGGCTAGGATTGGTCTCACAGTAAAAATGACTTATTAATCTAAATTTTAAAATGAAGCGCTACCACAGCGCCCAGTGTAATCGCTGAGTTCCGGCAATCATGTCAAATTAAGAAGAAATTTATTTCTTGGAGTCCAATGGTCTCATTTATCACATTTATCAGGTCACAGTCCAAAGTTAGTTCAATTAAGTCACACAGTCAATCGTTGCATAGTTAAAAGCGATGAAATCTAGTAACATCAGAGAAATATCGCTAAATACATGTTGGTACAAATATGTGACCCAACCATTGTAACTCAAACGGACTGACACTGTTAGAAAGTCAGTGAAATGTAGCATTTGAAACTGTCTCTATTTCTTCAGCGCACGCTAACGGCTAGGATTCCTCCAACAGTTAAAAAGTGACTTTTTCATCTTAATTTTCAAATGAAGCGCTACTACATCGCCCATTGTAATCGCTGAGTTGCGGCAATCATGTCAAACTAAGAAGAATGTTGTTTCTTGGAGTCCAATTGTCTCACTTATCACATTTATAAGGTCATAGTCCAAAATCAGTTCAATTAAGTCCCACTGTCTATTGTTTCACTGTTAAAAGCGATACAACTTAGTAATCTCGGAAAAAATCACTAAATACATGTTGGTGCGAATATGTGACGCAACTGTTGTAGTTGAAACGGACTGATACCGTTAGAAAGTCAATAAAATGTAGTATGTGAAACTGTCTCTATTTTTTCAGCGCGCTCTAAGGGCTAGGATTGGTCGCACAGTAAAAATTGACTTATTTATCTAAATTTTTAAATGAAGCGCTACCACAGCGCCCAGTATTATCGCTGAGTGTCGTTAATCATGTCAAATTAAGAAGTATGTTATTTCTTGGAAACCAATTGTCTCACTTATAACATTTAAAAGGTCACAGTCCAAAGGATTATTCCCAAAATAAAAATGACTTATTTATCTAAATTTTTAAATGAAGCGCTACCACAGCGCCCGGTATAATCGCTGAGTTTCGGCAATCATGTCAAACTAAGAAGAATGTTATTTCTTGGAATCCAATTGTCTCACTTATTACATTTATAAGGTCACAGTCCAAAATCAGTTCAATTAAGTGCCACAGTCAATCGTTTCACTGTTAAATGCAATGCAACCTAGTAATGTGAGAAAAATATCGCTAAATACATGTTGGTACGAATATGTGACGCAACCGTTGTAACTGAAGCGGATTAATACCGTTAGAAAGTCAATGAAATATAGTTTTTGAAACAGTCGCAATTTCTTCACCGCGCAATAACGGCTAGGATTGGTCCCACAGTAAAAATGACTTATTTATCTAAATTTTTAAATGAAGCGCTACCACAGCGCCCAGTGTAATCTCTGAGTTCCAGCAATCATGTCAAATTAAGAAGAATGTTATTTCTTGGAGTCCAATGGTCTCATTTATCACATTTATCAGGTCACAGTCCAAAGTTAATTCAATTAAGTCCCACAGTCAATCGTTGCATAGTTAAAAGCGATGAAATCTAGTAACATCAGAGAAATATCGCTAAATACATGTTGGTACGAATATGTGACCCAACCATTGTAACTCAAACGAACTGACACTGTTAGAAAGTCAGTGAAATGTAGCATTTGAAACTGTCTCTATTTCTTCAGCGCACGCTAACGGCTAGGATTCCTCCAACAGTTAAAAAGTGACTTTTTCATCTTAATTTTCAAATGAAGCGCTACCACATCGCCCATTGTAATCGCTGAGTTGCGGCAATCATGTCAAATTAAGAAGAATGTTATTTGTTGGAGTCCAATTGTCTCACTTATAACATTTTTTAACGTCACAGTCCAAAATCAGTTCAATTATGTGCCACAATCAGTCGTTTCACTGGTAAAAGCGATGCAACCTAGTAATATGAGAAAAATATCGCTAAATACATGATGGTACGAATATGTGACGCAACCGTTGTAACTGAAGCGAATTGATACCCTTAGAAAGTCAATGAAATGTAGTTTTTGAATCTGTCTCTATTTCTTCTGCGCGTCCTAACGCCTACGATTGGTCCCACAGCACAAAATGACTTACTTGTCTACATTTTGAATAAAGCGCTACCCCAGCGCCCAGTGTAATCGCTGAGTTCTGGCAATCATGTCAAATTAAGAAGAATGTTATTTCTTGGAGTCCAATTGTCTCACTTATCACATTTATAAGGTCATAGTCCAAAATCAGTTCAATTAAGTCCCACAGTCAATCGTTTCACTTTTAAAAGCGATAAAACTTAGTAATATCGGAAAAAATCCCTAAATACATGTTGGTACGAATGTGTGACGCAACTGTTGTAGTTGAAACGGACTGACACCGTTAGAAAGTCAATAAAATGTAGTATTTGAAACTGTCTTGATTTCTTCAGCGCGCGCTAAGGGCTAGGATTGGTCCCACAGTAAAAATGACTTATTTATCTAAATTTTTAAATGAGGCGCTACCACAGCGCCCAGTGTAATTGCTGAGTTCCGGCAATCATGTCAAATTAAGAAGAATGTTATTTCTTGGAGTCCAATGGTCTCATTTATCACATTTATCAGGTCACAGTCCAAAGTTAGTTCAATTAAGTCCCACAGTCAATCGTTGCATAGTTAAAAGCGATGAAATCTAGTAACATCAGAGAAATATCGCTAAATACATGTTGGTACGAATATGTGACCCAACCATTGTAACTCAAACGGACTGACACTGTTAGAAAGTCAGTGAAATGTAGCATTTGAAACTGTCTCTATTTCTTCAGCGCACGCTAACGGCTAGGATTCCTCCAACAGTTAAAAAGTGACTTTTTCATCTTAATTTTCAAATGAAGCGCTACCACATCGCCCATTGTAATTGCTGAGTTGCGGCAATCATGTCAAATTAAGAAGAATGTTATTTGTTGGAGTCCAATTGTCTCACTTATAACATTTTTTAACGTCACAGTCCAAAATCAGTTCAATTATGTGCCACAATCAATCGTTTCACTGGTAAAAGCGATGCAACATAGTAATATGAGAAAAATATCGCTAAATACATGATGGTACGAATATGTGACGCAACCGTTTTAACTGAAGCGAATTGATACCCTTAGAAAGTCAATGAAATGTAGTTTTTGAATCTGTCTCTATTTCTTCTGCGCGTCCTAACGCCTACGATTGGTCCCACAGCACAAAATGACTTACTTGTCTACATTTTGAATAAAGCGCTACCCCAGCGCCCAGTGTAATCGCTGAGTTCTGGCAATCATGTCAAATTAAGAAGAATGATATTTCTTGGAGTCCAATTGTCTCACTTATCACATTTATAAGGTCATAGTCCAAAATCAGTTCAATTAAGTCCCACAGTCAATCGTTTCACTTTTAAAAGCGATACAACTTAGTAATATCGGAAAAAATCCCTAAATACATGTTGATACGAATGTGTGACGCAACTGTTGTAGTTGCAACGGACTGACACCGTTAGAAAGTCAATAAAATGTAGTATTTGAAACTGTCTTGATTTCTTCAGCGCGCGCTAAGGGCTAGGATTGGTCCCACAGTAAAAATGACTTATTTATCTAAATTTTTAAATGAAGCGCTACCACAGCGCCCAGTGTAATCGCTGAGTTCCGGCAATCATGTCAAATTAAGAAGAATGTTATTTCTTGGAGTCCAATGGTCTCATTTATCACATTTATCAGGTCACAGTCCAAAGTTAGTTCAATTAAGTCCCACAGTCAATCGTTGCATAGTTAAAAGCGATGAAATCTAGTAACATCAGAGAAATATCGCTAAATACATGTTGGTACGAATATGTGACCCAACCATTGTAACTCAAACGGACTGACACTGTTAGAAAGTCAGTGAAATGTAGCATTTGAAACTGTCTCTATTTCTTCAGCGCACGCTAACGGCTAGGATTCCTCCAACAGTTAAAAAGTGACTTTTTCATCTTAATTTTCAAATGAAGCGCTACCACATCGCCCATTGTAATTGCTGAGTTGCGGCAATCATGTCAAATTAAGAAGAATGTTATTTGTTGGAGTCCAATTGTCTCACTTATAACATTTTTTAACGTCACAGTCCAAAATCAGTTCAATTATGTGCCACAATCAATCGTTTCACTGGTAAAAGCGATGCAACCTAGTAATATGAGAAAAATATCGCTAAATACATGATGGTACGAATATGTGACGCAACCGTTTTAACTGAAGCGAATTGTTACCCTTAGAAAGTCAATGAAATGTAGTTTTTGAATCTGTCTCTATTTCTTCTGCGCGTCCTAACGCCTACGATTGGTCCCACAGCACAAAATGACTTACTTGTCTACATTTTGAATAAAGCGCTACCCCAGCGCCCAGTGTAATCGCTGAGTTCTGGCAATCATGTCAAATTAAGAAGAATGATATTTCTTGGAGTCCAATTGTCTCACTTATCACATTTATAAGGTCATAGTCCAAAATCAGTTCAATTAAGTCCCACAGTCAATCGTTTCACTTTTAAAAGCGATACAACTTAGTAATATCGGAAAAAATCCCTAAATACATGTTGATACGAATGTGTGACGCAACTGTTGTAGTTGAAACGGACTGACACCGTTAGAAAGTCAATAAAATGTAGTATTTGAAACTGTCTTGATTTCTTCAGCGCGCGCTAAGGGCTAGGATTGGTCCCACAGTAAAAATGACTTATTTATCTAAATTTTTAAATGAAGCGCTACCACAGCGCCCAGTGTAATCGCTGAGTTCCGGCAATCATGTCAAATTAAGAAGAATGTTATTTCTTGGAGTCCAATGGTCTCATTTATCACATTTATCAGGTCACAGTCCAAAGTTAGTTCAATTAAGTCCCACAGTCAATCGTTGCATAGTTAAAAGCGATGAAATCTAGTAACATCAGAGAAATATCGCTAAATACATGTTGGTACGAATATGTGACCCAACCATTGTAACTCAAACGGACTGACACTGTTAGAAAGTCAGTGAAATGTAGCATTTGAAACTGTCTCTATTTCTTCAGCGCACGCTTACGGCTAGGATTCCTCCAACAGTTAAAAAGTGACTTTTTCATCTTAATTTTCAAATGAAGCGCTACCACATCGCCCATTGTAATTGCTGAGTTGCGGCAATCATGTCAAATTAAGAAGAATGTTATTTGTTGGAGTCCAATTGTCTCACTTATAACATTTTTTAACGTCACAGTCCAAAATCAGTTCAATTATGTGCCACAATCAATCGTTTCACTGGTAAAAGCGATGCAACCTAGTAATATGAGAAAAATATCGCTAAATACATGATGGTACGAATATGTGACGCAACCGTTTTAACTGAAACGAATTGATACCCTTAGAAAGTCAATGAAATGTAGTTTTTGTATCTGTCTCTATTTCTTCTGCGTGTCCTAACGCCTACGATTGGTCCCACAGCACAAAATGACTTACTTGTCTACATTTTGAATAAAGCGCTACCCCAGCGCCCAGTGTAATCGCTGAGTTCTGGCAATCATGTCAAATTAAGAAGAATGTTATTTCTTGGAGTCCAATTGTCTCACTTATCACATATATAAGGTCATAGTCCAAAGTCAGTTCAATTAAGTCCCACAGTCTATCGTTTTACTGTTAAAAGCGATACAACTTAGTAATCTCGGAAAAAATCACTAAATACATGTTGGTAGGAATATGTGACGCAACTGTTGTAGTTGAAACGGACTGATACTGTTAGAAAGTCAATAAAATGTAGTATTTGAAACTGTCTCTATTTCTTCAGCGCGCGATAAGGGCTAGGATTGGTCCCACAGTAAAAATTGACTTATTTATCTAAGTTTTTAAATGAAGCGCTACCACAGCGCCCAGTATTATCGCTGAGTGTTGTTAATCATGTCAAATTAAGAAGAATGTTATTTCTTGGAAACCAATTGTCTCACTTATAACATTTATAAGGTCACAGTCCAAAGGATTGGTCCCAAAGTAAAAATGACTTATTTATCTAAATTTTTAAATGAAGCGCTACCACAGCGCCCAGTGTAATCGCTGAGTTCCGGAAATCACGTCAAATTAAGAAGAATGTTATTTCTTGGAGCCCAATTGTCTCACTTATCACATTTATAAGGTCATAGTCCAAAATCAGTTCAATTAAGTCCCACAATCAATCGTTTCACTTTTAAAAGCGATACAACTTAGTAATATCGGAAAGAATCCCTAAATACATGTTGGTACGAATGTGTGACGCAACTGTTGTAGTTGAAACGGACTGACACCGTTAGAAAGTCAATAAAATTTAGTATTTGAAACTGTCTTGATTTCTTCAGCGCGCGCTAAGGGCTAGGATTGGTCCCACAGTAAAAATTGACTTATTTATCTAAAATTTTAAATGAAGCGCTACCACAGCGCCCAGTATAATCGCTGAGTTTCGGCAATCATGTCAAACTAAGAAGAATGTTATTTCTTGGAATCCAATTGTCTCACTTATAACATTTATAAGGTCACAGTCCAAAATCAGTTCAATTAAGTGCCACAGTCAATCGTTTCACTGTTAAATGCAATGCAACCTAGTAATGTGAGAAAAATATCGCTAAATACATGTTGGCACGAATATGTGACGCAACCGTTGTAACTGAAGCGGATTAATACCGTTAGAAAGTCAATGAAATATAGTTTTTGAACCTGTCACAATTTCTTCACCGCGCAATAACGGCTAGGATTGGTCCCACAGTAAAAATGACTTATTAATCTAAATTTTTAAATGAAGCGCTACCACAGCGCCCAGTGTAATCGCTGAGTTCCGGCAATCATGTCAAATTAAGAAGAATGTTATTTCTTGGAGTCCAATGGTCTCATTTATCACATTTATCAGGTCACAGTCCAAAGTTAGTTCAATTAAGACCCACAGTCAATCGTTGCATAGTTAAAAGCGATGAAATCTAGTAACATCAGAGAAATATCGCTAAATACATGTTGGTACAAATATGTGACCCAACCATTGTAACTCAAACGGACTGACACTGTTAGAAAGTCAGTGAAATGTAGCATTTGAAACTGTCTCTATTTCTTCAGCGCACGCTAACGGCTAGGATTCCTCCAACAGTTAAAAAGTGACTTTTTCATCTTAATTTTCAAATGAAGCGCTACCACATCGCCCATTGTAATCGCTGAGTTGCGGCAATCATGTCAAACTAAGAAGAATGTTATTTCTTGGAGTCCAATTGTCTCACTTATCACATTTATAAGGTCATAGTCCAAAATCAGTTCAATTAAGTCCACAGTCTATCGTTTCACTGTTAAAAGCGATACAACTTAGTAATCTCGGAAAAAATCACTAAATACATGTTGGTGCGAATATGTGACGCAACTGTTGTAGTTGAAACGGACTGATACCGTTAGAAAGTCAATAAAATGTAGTATGTGAAACTGTCTCTATTTTTTCAGCGCGCTCTAAGGGCTAGGATTGGTCCCACAGTAAAAATTGACTTATTTATCTAAATTTTTAAATGAAGCGCTACCACAGCGCCCAGTATTATCGCTGAGTGTCGTTAATCATGTCAAATTAAGAAGAATGTTATTTCTTGGAAACCAATTGTCTCACTTATAACATTTATAAGGTCACAGTCCAAAGGATTGGTCCCAAAGTAAAAATGACTTATTTATCTAAATTTTTAAATGAAGCGCTACCACAGCACCCAGTGTAATCGCTGAGTTCCGGCAATCACGTCAAATTAAGAAGAATGTTATTTCTTGGAACCCAATTGTCTCACTTATCACATTTATAAGGTCATAGTCTAAAATCAGTTCAATTAAGTCCCACAGTCAATCGTTTCACTTTTAAAAGCGATACAACTTAGTAATATCGGAAAAAATCCCTAAATACATGTTGGTACGAATGTGTGACGCAACTGTTGTAGTTGAAACGGACTGACACCGTTAGAAAGTCAATAAAATGTAGTATTTGAAACTGTCTTGATTTCTTCAGCCCGCGCTAAGGGCTAGGATTGGTCCCACAGTAAAAATGACTTATTTATCTAAATTTTTAAATGAAGCGCTACCACAGCACCCAGTGTAATCGCTAAGTTCCGGCAATCATGTCAAATTAAGAAGAATGTTATTTCTTGGAGTCCAATGGTCTCATTTATCACATTTATCAGGTCACAGTCCAAAGTTAGTTCAATTAAGTCCCACAGTCAATCGTTGCATAGTTAAAAGCGATGAAATCTAGTAACATCAGAGAAATATCGCGAAATACATGTTGGTACGAATATGTGACCCAACCATTTTAACTCAAACGGACTGACACTGTTAGAAAGTCAGTGAAATGTAGCATTTGAAACTGTCTCTATTTCTTCAGCGCACGCTAACGGCTAGGATTCCTCCAACAGTTAAAAAGTGACTTTTTCATCTTAATTTTCAAATGAAGCGCTACCACATCGCCCATTGTAATCGCTGAGTTGCGGCAATCATGTCAAATTAAGAAGAATGTTATTTGTTGGAGTCCAATTGTCTCACTTATAACATTTTTTAACGTCACAGTCCAAAATCAGTTTAATTATGTGCCACAATCAATCGTTTCACTGGTAAAAGCGATGCAACCTAGTAATATGAGAAAAATATCGCTAAATACATGATGGTACGAATATGTGACGCAACCGTTGTAACTGAAGCGAATTGATACTTTTAGAAAGTCAATGAAATGTAGTTTTTGAATATCTCTCTATTTCTTCTGCGCGTCCTAACGCCTACGATTGGTCCCACAGCACAAAATGACTTACTTGTCTACATTTTGAATAAAGCGCTACCCCAGCGCCCAGTGTAATCGCTGAGTTCTGGCAATCATGTCAAATTAAGAAGAATGTTATTTCTTGGAGTCCAATTGTCTCACTTATCACATTTATAAGGTCATAGTCCAAAATCAGTTCAATTAAGTCCCACAGTCTATCGTTTCACTGTTAAAAGCGATACAACTTAGTAATCTCGGAAAAAATCACTAAATACATGTTGGTACGAATATGTGACGCAACTGTTGTAGTTGAAACGGACTGATACCGTTAGAAAGTCAATAAAATGTAGTATTTGAAACTGTCTCTATTTCTTCAGCGCGCGCTAAGGGCTAGGATTGGTCCCACAGTAAAAATTGACTTATTTATCTAAGTTTTTAAATGAAGCGCTACCACAGCGCCCAGTATTATCGCTGAGTGTTGTTAATCATGTCAAATTAAGAAGAATGTTATTTCTTGGAAACCAATTGTCTCACTTATAACATTTATAAGGTCACAGTCCAAAGGATTGGTCCCAAAGTAAAAATGACTTATTTATCTAAATTTTTAAATGAAGCGCTACCACAGCGCCCAGTGTAATCGCTGAGTTCCGGCAATCACGTCAAATTAAGAAGAATGTTATTTCTTGGAGCCCAATTGTCTCACTTATCACATTTATAAGGTCATAGTCCAAAATCAGTTCAATTAAGTACCAAAGTCAATCGTTCCACTGTTGAAAGCGATACAACTTAGTAATATCGGAAAAAATCCCTAAATACATGTTGGTACGAATGTGTGACGCAACTGTTGTAGTTGAAACGGACTGATACCGTTAGAAAGTCAATAAAATGTAGTTTTTGAAACTGTCTTGATTTCTTCAGCGCGAGCTAAGGGCTAGGATTGGTCCCACAGTAAAAATTGACTTATTTATCTAAATTTTTAAATGAAGCGCTACCACAGCGCCCAGTATAATCGCTGAGTTTCGGCAATCATGTCAAACTAAGAAGAATGTTATTTCTTGGAATCCAATTGTCTCATTTATAACATTTATAAGGTCAAAGTCCAAAATCAGTTCAAATAAGTGCCACAGTCAATCGTTTAACTTTTAAATGGGATGCAACCTAGTAATGTGAGAAAAATATCGCTAAATACATGTTGGTACGAATATGTGACGCAACCGTTGTAACTGAAGCGGATTAATACCGTTAGAAAGTCAATGAAACATAGTTTTTGAAACTGTCGCAATTTCTTCACCGCGCGAAAACGGCTAGGATTGGTCCCAGCAAAAATGACTTATTTATCTAAATTTTTAAATGAAGTGCTACCACAGCGCCCAGTGTAATCGCTGAGTTCCGGCAATCACGTCAAATTAAGAAGAATGTTATTTCTTGGAGTCCAATGGTCTCATTTATCACATTTATCAGGTCACAGTCCAAAGTTAGTTCAATTAAGGCCCACAGTCCATCGTTTCATTGTTAAATGCGATGCAACCTAGTAATATCAGAAAAATATCGTTCAATACATGTTGGTATGAATATGTGACCCAATCGTGGTAACTCAAACGGACTAACACCCTTAGAAAGTCAATGAAAGGTACTTTTTGAAACTGTCGTTAATTCTTCAGCGCGTGATAACGGCTAGGATTGGTCCCACAGTAAAAAATGACTTATTAATCTAAATTTTTAAATGAAGTTCTACTACAGCGCCCAGTATTATCGCTGAGTGTCGGCAATCATGTCAAATTAAGAAGAAAGTTATTTCTTGGAATCCAATTGTCTCACTTATAACATTTATAAGGTCACAGTCCAAAATCAGTTCAATTAAGTGCCACAGTCAATCGTTTCACTGTTAAAAGCGATGCAACCTAGTAATAACAGATAAATATCGCTAAATACATGTTGGTACGAATAAGTGACGCAACCGTTGTAACTGAAGCGGATTGATACCGTTACAAAGTCAATGAAATGTAGTATTTAAAAGTGTCGCTATTTCTTCGGCGCGCGATAACGGCTAGGATTGGTCCCACAGTAAAAATGACTTATTTATCTAAATTTTTAAATGAAGCGCTACCACAGCGCCCAGTGTAATCGCTGAGTTCCGGCAATCACGTCACATTAAGAAGAATGTTATTTCTTGGAGTCCAATGGTCTCATTTATCACATTTATCAGGTCACAGCTTAAAGTTAGTTCAATTAAGGCCCACAGTCCATCGTTTCATTGTTAAAAGCGATGCAACCTAGTAATATCAGAACAATATCGCTATATACATGTTGGTACGAATATGTGACCCAATCGTTGTAACTCAAACGGACTGACACCCTTAGAAAGTCAATGAAATGTACTTTTTGAAACTGTCTCTATTTCTTCTGCGCGTCCTAACGCCTACGATTGGTCCCACAGCACAAAATGACTTACTTGTCTACATTTTTAAATAAAGCGCTAGCCCAGCGCCCAGTGTAATCGCTGAGTTCCAGCAATCATGTCAAATTAAGAAGAATATTAATTCTTGTAGTCCAATTGTCTCACTTATCACATTTATAAGGTCATAGTCCAAAATCAGTTCAATTAAGTCCCACAGTCTATCGTTTCACTGTTATAAGCAATACAACTTAGTAATCTCGGAAAAAATCACTAAATACATATTGGTACGAATATGTGACGCAACTGTTGCAGTTGAAACGGACTGATACCGTTAGAAAGTCAATAAAATGTAGTATTTGAAACTGTCTCTATTTCTTCAGCGCGCGCTAAGGGTTAGGATTGGTCCCACAGTAAAAATTGACTTACTTATCTACATTTTTAAATGAAGCGCTACCACAGCGCCCAGTATTATCGCTGAGTGTCGGCAATCATGTCAAATTAAGAAGAATGTTATTTCTTGGAATCCAATTGTCTCACTTATAACATTAATGAGGTCACAGTCCAAAGGATTGGTCCCAAAGTAAAAATGACTTTATTATCTAAATTTTTAAATGAAGCGCTACCACAGCGCCCAGTGTAATCGCTGAGTTCCGGCAATCACGTCAAATTAAGAAGAATGTTATTTCTTGGAGCCCAATTGTCTCACTTATCACATTTATAAGGTCATAGTCCAAAATCAGTTCAATTAAGTCCCACAGTCAATCGTTTCACAGTTAAAGGCGATACAACTTAGTAATATCGGAAAAAATCCCTAATTACATGTTGGTACGAATGTGTGACGCAACTGTTGTAGTTGAAACGGACTGACACCGTTAGAAAGTCAATAAAATGTAGTATTTAAAACTGTCTTGATTTCTTCAGCGCGCGCTAAGGGCTAGGATTGGTCCCACAGTAAAAATTGACTTATTTATCTAAATTTTTAAATGAAGCGCTACCAAAGCACCCAGTATAATCCCTGAGTTTCGGCAACCATGTCAAATTAAGAAGAATGTTATTTCTTGGAATCCAATTGTCTCACTTATAACATTTATAAAGTCACAGTCCAAAATCAGTTCAATTAAGTCCCACAGTCAATTGTTTCACTGTTAAATGCGATGCAACCTAGTAATGTGAGAAAAATATCGCTAAATACATGTTGGTACGAACATGTGACGCAACCGTTGTAACTGAAGCGGATTAATACCGTTAGAAAGTCAATGAAATATAGTTTTTGAAACTGTCGCAATTTCTTCACCGCGCGATAACTGCTAGGATTGGTCCCACAGTAAAAATGACTTATTTATCTAAATTTTTAAATGAAGCGCTACCACAGCGCCCATTGTAATCGCTGAGTTCCGGAAATCACGTCAAATTAAGAAGAATGTTATTTCTTGGAGTCCAATGGTCTCATTTATCACATTTATCAGGTCACAGTCCAAAGTTAGTTCAATTAAGTGCCACAGTCAATCGTTTCACTGTTAAAAGCGATGCAACCTAGTAATAACAGATAAATATCGCTAAATACATGTTGGTAGGAATATGTGACGCAACCGTTGTAACTGAAGCGGATTGATACCGTCACAAAGTCAATGAAATGTAGTTCTTAAAAGTGTCGCTATTTCTTCGGCGCGCGATAACGGCTAGGATTGGTCCCACAGTAAAAATGACTTATTTATCTACATTTTTAAATGAAGTGCTACCACAGCGCCCAGTGTAATCGCTGAGTTCCGGCAATCACGTCAAATAAAGAAGAATGTTATTTCTTGGAGTCCAATTGTCTCATTTCCCACATTTATCAGGTCACAGTCCAAAGTTAGTTCAATTAAGTCCCACAGTCAATCGTTGCATAGTTAAAAGCGATGAAATCTAGTAACATCAGAAAAATATCGCTAAATACATGTTGGTACGAATATGTGACCCAACCATTGTAACTCAAACGGACTGACACTGTTAGAAAGTCAGTGAAATGTAGCATTTGAAACTGTCTCTATTTCTTCAGCGCGCGCTAACGGCTAGGATTCCTTCAACAGTTAAAAAGTGACTTTTTCATCTTAATTTTCAAATGAAGCGCTACCACATCGCCCATTGCAATCGCTGAGTTGCGGCAATCGTGTCAAATTAAAAAGAATGTTATTTCTTGCACCCCAATTGTGTCACCTTTACATTTATCAGGTCACAGCCCAAAATCAGTTCAATTAAGTCCCACAGTCAATCGTTTCACTGTTAAAAGTGATACAACCTAGTAATACCGGAAAGATATCACCAAATACATGTTGGTACAAATATGTGACTCACCTGTTGTAACACAAACGGCTTTATACCGCTAGAAAGTCAATGAAATTTAGTTTTTGAATCTGTTGCTATTTCTTCAGCGCGCGATAACGGCTACGATTGCTCCAAAAGCACAAAATGACTAATTTGTCTACATTTTTGAATAAATCGCTACCCGGAGCCCAGTGTAATCGCTGAGTTCCGGCAATCATGTCAAATTAAGTAGAATGTTATTTCTTGGAGTCCAATTGTCTCACTTATAACATTTATCAGGTCACAGTCCAAAGTTAGTTCAATTAAGTGCCACAGTCAATCGTTTCACTGTTAAAAGCGATGAAATCTAGTAACATCAGAAAAATATCGCTAATTACATGTTGGTACGAATATGTGACCCAACCATTGTAACTCAAACGGACTGACACTGTTAGAAAGTCAGTGAAATGTAGCATTTGAAACTGTCTCTATTTCTTCAGCGCGCGCTAACGGCTAGGATTCCTCCAACAGTTAAAAAGTGACTTTTTCATCTTAATTTTCAAATGAAGCGCTACCACATCGCCCATTGCAATCGCTGAGTTGCGGCAATCGTGTCAAATTAAAAAGAATGTTATTTCTTGCACCCCAATTGTGTCACCTTTACATTTATCAGGTCACAGCCCAAAATCAGTTCAATTAAGTCCCACAGTCAATCGTTTCACTGTTAAAAGTGATACAACCTAGTAATACCGGAAAGATATCACCAAATACATGTTGGTACGAATATGTGACTCACCTGTTGTAACACAAACAGATTTATACTGTTAGAAAGTCAATGAAATTTAGTTTTTGAATCTGTTGCTATTTCTTCAGCGCGCGATAACGGCTACGATTGCTCCAACAGCACAAAATGACTAAATTGTCTACATTTTTGAATAAAGCGCTACCCAGAGCCCAGTGTAATCGCTGAGTTCCGGCAATCATGTTAAATTAAGTAGAATGTTATTTCTTGGAGTCCAATTGTCTCACTTATAACATTTATAACGTCACAGTCCAAAATCAGTTCAATTATGTGCCACAATCAATCGTTTCACTGGTAAAAGCGATGCAACCTAGTAATATGAGAAAAATATCGCTAAATACATGTTGGTACGAATATGTGACGCAACCGTTGTAACTGAAGCGGATTGATACCTGTAGAAATTCAATGAAATGTAGTTTTTGAATCTGTCTCTATTTCTTCTGCGCGTCCTAACGCCTACGATTGGTCCCACAGCACAAAATGACTTACTTGTCTACATTTTTGAATAAAGCGCTACCCCAGCGCCCAGTATAATCGCTGAGTTCTGGCAATCATGTCAAATTAAGAAGAATGTTATTTCTTGGAGTCCAATTGTCTCACTTATCACATTTATAAGGTCATAGTCCAAAATCAGTTCAATTAAGTCCCACAGTCTATCGTTTTACTGTTAAAAGCGATACAACTTAGTAATCTCGGAAAAAATCACTAAATACATGTTGGTACGAATATGTGATGCAACTGTTGTAGTTGAAACGGACTGATACCGTAAGAAAGTCAATAAAATGTAGTATTTGAAACTGTCTCTATTTCTTCAGCGCGCGCTAAGGGCTAGGATTGGTCCCACAGTAAAAATTGACTTATTTATCTAAATTTTTAAATGAAGCGCTACCACAGCGCCCAGTATTATCGCTGAGTGTCGGCAATCATGTCAAATTAAGAAGAATGTTATTTCTTGGAGTCCAATTTTCTCACTTATCACATTTATAAGGTCATAGTCCAAAATCAGTTCAATTAAGTCCCACAGTCAATCGTTTCACTGTTAAAAGCGATACAACTTAGTAATATCGGAAAAAATCCCTAATTACATGTTGGTACGAATGTGTGACGCAACTGTTGTAGTTGAAACGGACTGACACCGTTAGAAAGTCAATAAAATGTAGTATTTGAAACTGTCTTGATTTCTTCAGCGCGCGCTAAGGGCTAGGATTGGTCCCACAGTAAAAATTGACTTATTTATCTAAATTTTTAAATGAAGCGCTACCACAGCGTCCAGTGGTAATGCTCTGTTCCAGCAATCATGCCAAATTAAGAAGAATGTTATTTCTTGGAGTCCAATTGTCTCATTTATCACATTTATAAGTTCAAAGTCCAAAATCAGTTCAATTAAGTCCCACAGTCAATCGTTGCATAGTTAAAGGCGATGCATCCTAGTAATATCAGAAAAATATCGCTAAATACATGTTGGTACGAATATGTGGCCCAATCGTTGTAACTCAAACGGACTGACACCCTTAGAAAGTCAATGAAATGTACTTTTTGAAACTGTCGCTAATTCTTCAGCGCGTAATAACGGCTAGGATTGGTCCCACAGTAAAAAATGACTTAATAATCTAAATTTTTAAATGAAGTTCTACCCCAGCGCCCAGTGTAATCGCTGAGTTCCGGCAATCATGTCAAATTAAGAAGAATGTTATTTCTTGGAGTCCAATTGTCTCACTTATCACATTTATAAGGTCATAGTCCAAAATCAGTTCAATTAAGTCCCACAGTCAATCGTTTCACTGTTAAAAGCTATGCAACCTAGTAATAACAGATAAATATCGCTAAATACATGTTGGTACGAATATGTGACGCAATCGTTGTAACTGAAGCGGATTGATACCGTTACAAAGTCAATGAAATGTAGTTCTTAAAAGTGTCGCTATTTCTTCGGTGCACGATAACGGCTAGGATTGGTCCCACAGTAAAAATGACTTATTTATCTACATTTTTAAATGAAGCGCTACCACAGCACCCAGTGTAATCGCTGAGTTCCGGCAATCACGTCAAATTAAGAAGAATGTTATTTCTTGGAGTCCAATTGTCTCATTTCTCACATTTATCAGGTCACAGTCCAAAGTTAGTTCAATTAAGTCCCACAGTCAATCGTTTCACTGTTAAAAGCGATACAACCTAGTAATACCGGAAAGATATCACCAAATACATGTTGGTACGAATATGTGACTCACCTGTTGTAACGCAAACGGATTTATACTGTTAGAAAGTCAATGAAATTTAGTTTTTGAATCTGTTGCTATTTCTTCAGCGCGCGATAACGGCTACGATTGGTCCAACAGCACAAAATGACTTATTTGTCTACATTTTTGAATAAATCGCTACCCCAGAGCCCAGTGTAATCTCCGAGTTCCGGCAATCATGTTAAATTAAGAAGAATGTTATATCTTGGAGTCCAATTGTCTCACTTATAACATTTATAACGTCACAGTCCAAAATAAGTTCAATTATGTGCCACAATCAATCGCTTTACTGGTGAAAGCGATGCAACCTAGTAATATGAGAAAAATATCGCTAAATACATGTTGGTACGAATGTGTGACGCAGCCGTTGTAACTGAAGCGGATTGATAACCTTAGAAAGTCAATGAAATGTAGTTTTTGAATCTGGCTCTATTTCTTCTGCGCGTCCTAAGGCCTATGATTGGTCCCACAGCACAAAATGACTTACTTGTCTACATTTTTGAATAAAGCGCAACCCCAGCGCCCAGTGTAATCGCTGAGTTCTGGCAATCATGTCAAATTAAGAAGAATGTTATTTCTTGGAGTCCAATTGTCTCACTTATCACATTTATAAGGTCATAGTCCAAAATCAGTTCAATTAAGTCCCACAGTCAATCGTTTCACTGTTAAAAGCGATACAACTTAGTAATCTCGGAAAAAATCACTAAATACACGTTGGTACGAATATGTGACGCAACTGTTGTGGTTGAAACGGACTGATACCGTTAGAAAGTGAATAAAATGTAGTATTTGAAACTGTCTCTATTTCTTCAGCGCGCGCTAAGGGCTAGAATTGTTCCCACAGTAGAAATTGATTTATTTATCTAAATTTTTAAATGAAGCGCTACCACAGCGCCCAGTATTATCGCTGAGTGTCGGCAATCATGTCAAATTAAGAAGAATGTCATTTCTTGGAATCCAATTGTCTCACTTATAACATTTATAAGGTCACAGTCCAAAGGATTGGTACCAAAGTAAAAATGACTTATTTATCTAAAATTATAAACAAAGCGCTACCACAGCGCCCAGTGTAATCGCTGAGTTCCGGCAATCACGTCAAATTAAGAAGAATGTTATTTCTTGGAGCCCAATTGTCTCACTTATCACATTTATAAGGTCATAGTCCAAAATCAGTTTAATTAATTCCCACAGTCAATCGTTTCACTTTCAAAAGCGATACAACTTAGTAATATCGGAAAAAATCCCTAAATACATGTTGGTACGAATGTGTGACGCAACTGTTGTAGTTGAAACGGACTAACACCGTTAGAAAGTCAATGAAATATAGTTTTTGAAACTGTCGCAATTTCTTCACCGCGCGATAACGGCTAGGATTGGTCCCACAGTAAAAATGACTTATTTATCTAAATTTTTAAATGAAGCGCTACCACAGCGCCCAGTGTAATCGCTGAGTTCCGGCAATCACGTCAAATTAAGAAGAATGTTATTTCTTGGAGTCCAATGGTCTCATTTATCACATTTATCAGGTCACAGTCCAAAGTTAGTTCAATTAAGGCCCACGGTCCATCGTTTCCTTGTTAAAAGCGATGCAACCTAGTAATATCAGAAAAATATCGCTAAATACATGTTGGTACGAATATGTGACACAATCGTTGTAACTCAAACAGACTGACTTCCTTAGAAAGTCAATGAAATGTACTTTTTGAAACTGTCGCTAATTCTTCAGCGCGTGATAACGGCTAGGATTGGTCCCACAGTAAAAAATGACTTACTAATCTAAATTTTTAAATGAAGCGCTACCACAGCGCCCAGTGTAATCGCTGAGTTCCGGCAATCACGTCAAATTAGAAAGAAAGTTAATTCTTGGAGTCCAATTGTCTCATATCTCACATTTATCAGGTCACAGTCCAAAGTTAGTTCAATTAAGTCCCACAGTCAATCGTTTCACTGTCAAAAGCGATACAACCTAGTAATACCGGAAAGATATCACCAAATACATGTTGGTACGAATATGTGACACACCTGTTGTAACACAAACGGATTTATACTGTTAGAAAGTCAACGAAATTTAGTTTTTAAATCTGTTGCTATTTCTTCAGCGCGCGATAACGGCTACGATTGGTCCAACAGCACAAAATGACTTATTTGTCTACATTTTTGAATAAATCGCTACCCCAGAGCCCAGTGTAATCGCTGAGTTCCGGCAATCATGTCAAATTAAGAAGAACGTTACTTCTTGGAATCCAATTGTCTCACTTATAACATTTATAAGGTCGCAGTCCAAAATCAGTTTAATTAAGTGCCACAGTTAATCGTTTCACTGTTAAAAGCGATGCAATCTAGTAATATGAGAAAAATATCGCTAAATACATGTTGGTACGAATATGTGACGCAACCGTTGTAACTGAAGCGGATTAATACCGTTAGAAAGTCAATGAAATGTAGTTTTTGAAACTGTCGCAACTTCTTCAGCGCGCGATAACGGCTAGGATTGGTCCGCCAGTACAAAATGACTTATTTATCTAAATTTTTAAATGAAGCGCTACCACAGCGCTCAGTGTAATCGCTGAGTTCCGGCAATCACGTCAAATTAAGAAGAATGTTATTTCTTGGAGCCCAATAGTCTCACTTATCACATTTATAAGGTAGTAGTCCAAAATCAGTTCAATTAAGTCCCACAGTCAATCGTTTCACTGTTAAAAGCGAAGCAACCTAGTAATAACAGATAAATATCGCTAAATACATGTTGGTACGAATATGTGACGCAACCGTTGTAACTGAAGCGGATTAATACCGTTACAAAGTCAATGAAATGTAGTTCATAAAAGTGTCGCTATTTCTTCGGCGCGCCATAATGGCTAGGATTGGTCCCACATTAAAAATGACTTATTTATCTACATTTTTAAATGAAGCGCAACCACAGCGCCCAGTGTAATCGCTGAGTTCCGGCAATCACATCAAATTAAGAAGAATGTTATTTCTTGGAGTCCAAATGTCTCATTTATCACATTTATCTGGTCACAGTCCAAAGTTAGTTCAATTAAGTCCCACAGTCCATCGTTTCATTGTTAAAAGCGATGCAACTTAGTAATATCAGAAAAATATCGCTAAATACATGTTGGTACAAATATGTGATCCAACCATTGTAACTCAAACGGACTGACACTGTTAGAAAGTCAGTGAAATGTAGCATTTGAAACTGTCTCTATTTCTTCAGCGCGCGCTAACGGCTAGGATTCCTCCAACAGTTAAAAAGTGACTTTTTCATCTTAATTTTCAAATGAAGCGCTACCACATCGCCCATTGTAATCGCTGAGTTGCGGCAATCGTGTCAAATTAAGAAGCATGTTATTTCTTGCAGCCCAATTGTGTCACCTTTACATTTATCAGGTCATAGCCCAAAATCAATTCAATTAAGTCCCACAGTCAATTGTTTCACTGTTAAAAGCGATACAACCTAGTAATACCGGAAAAATGTCACCAAATACATGTTGGTACGAATATGTGACTCACCTGTTGTAACACAAACAGATTTATACTGTTAGAAGGTCAATTAAAATTAGTTTTTGAATCTGTTGCTATTTCTTCAGCGCGCGATAACGGCTACGATTGGTCCAACAGCACAAAATGACTTATTTGTCTACATTTTTGAATAAATCGCTACCCCAGAGCCCAGTGTAATCGCTGAGTTCCGGCAATCAAGTCAAATTAAGAAGAATGTTATTTCTTGGAGTCCAATTTTCTCACTTATAACATTTATAACGTCACAGTCCAAAATCAGTTCAATTACGTGCCACAGTCAATCGTTTCACTGTTAAAAGCGATACAACTTAGTAATCTCGGAAAAAATCACTAAATACATGTTGGTACGAATATGTGACGCAACTGTTGTGGTTGAAACGGACTGATACCGTTAGAAAGTCATTAAAATGTACTATTTGAAACTGTCTCTATTTCTTCAGCGCGCGCTAAGGGCTAGGATTGGTCCCACAGTAAAAATTGACTTATTTATCTAAATTTTGCTACCACAGCGCCCCGTATTATCGCTGAGTGTCGTCAATCATGTCAAATTAAGAAGAATGTTATTTCTTGGAATCCAATTGTATCACTTATACCATTTATAAGGTCACAGTCCAAAATCAGTTCAATTAAGTGCCACAGTCAATCGTTTCAATGTTAAATGCGATGCAACCTAGTAATGTGAGAAAAATATCGCTAAATACATGTTGGTACGAATATGTAACGCAGCCGTTGTAACTGAAGTGGATTAATACCGTTAGAAAGTCAATGAAATTTAGTTTTGAAACTGTCGCAATTTCTTCAGCGCCCGATAACGGCTAGGATTGGTCCCACAGTAAAAATGACTTATTTGTCTAAATTTTTAAATAAAGCGCTACCACAGCGCCCAGTGTAATCGCTGAGTTGCGGCAATCATGTCAAATTAAGAAGAATCTTATTTCTTGCAGCCCAATTGTGTCACCTTTACATTTATCAGGTCACAGCCTAAAATCAGTTCAATTAAGTCCCACAGTCAATCGTTTCACTGTTAAAAGCGATACAACCTAGTAATACCGGAAAGATATCACGAAATACATTTGGGTACAAATATGTGACTCACTTGTTGTAACTCAAACAGACTGACACCCTTAGAAAGTCAATGAAATGTACTTTTTGAAACTGTCGCTAATTCTTCAGCGCGTGATAACGGCTAGGATTAGTCCCACAGTGAAAATTGACTTATTTATCTAAATTTTTAAATGAAGCGCTACCACAGCGCTCAGTATTATCGCTGTGTGTCGGCAATCATGTCAAATTAAGAAGAATCTTATTTCTTGCAGCCCAATTGTGTCACCTTTACATTTATCAGGTCACAGCCTAAAATCAGTTCAATTAAATCCCACAGTCAATCGTTTCACTGTTAAAAGCGATACAACCTAGTAATACCGGAAAGATATCACGAAATACATTTGGGTACAAATATGTGACTCACTTGTTGTAACAGAAACAGATTTATACTGTTAGAAATTCAATGAAATTTAGTTTTTGAATCTGTTGCTATTTCTTCAGCGCGCGATAACGGCTACGATTGGTCCAACAGCAAAAAATGACTTATTTGTCTACATTTTTGAATAAAGCGCTACCCCAGCGCCCAGTGTAATCGCTGAGTTCCGGCAATCATGTCAAGTTAAGAAGAATGTTATTTCTTGGAGTGCGATTGTCTCACTTATCACATTTATAAGGTCATAGTCCAAAATCAGCTCAATTAAGTCCCACAATCAATCGTTTTACTGTTAAAAGCGATACAACTTAGTAATCTCGGAAAAAATCACTAAATGCATGTTGGTACGAATATGTGACGCAACTGTTGTAGTTGAAAGGAACTGATACCGTCAGAAAGTCAATGAAATGTAGTATTTGAAACTGTCTCTAATTCTTCAGCGCGCGCTAAGGGCTAGGATTGGTACCACAGTAAAAATTGACTTATTTATCTAAATTTTTTAATGAAACGCTACCCCAGGGCCCAGTGTAATCGCTGAGTTCCGGCAATCATGTCAAGTTATGAAGAATGTTATTCCTTGGAGTGCGATTGTCTCACTTATCACATTTATAAGGTCATAGTCCAAAGTTAGTTCAATTAAGTCCCACAGTCAATTCTTTCATTGTTAAAAGCGATGCAACCAAGTAATACCAGAAAAATATCGCTAAATACATGTTGGTACGAGCATGTGACCCAACCGTTGTAACTCAAACAAACTGACACCGTTAGAAAGTCAATGAAATGTACTTTTTGAAACTGTCGCTAATTCTTCAGCGCGCAATAGCGGCTAGGATTGGTCCCACACCACAAAATTACTTATTTGTCTACATTTTTGAATAAATCGCTACCCCAGCACCCAGTGTAATCGCTGAGTTCCGACAATCATGTCAAATTAAAAAGAATGTTATTTCTTGGAATCCAATTGTCTCACTTATAACATTTATAAGGTCACAGTCCAAAATCAGTTCAATTAAGTGCCACAGTCAATCGTTTCACTGTTAAATGCAATGCAACCTAGTAATGTGAGAAAAATATCGCTAAATACATGTTGGTACGAATATGTGACGCAACCGTTGTAACTGAAGCGGATTAAAACCGTTAGAAAGTCAATGAAATATAGTTTTTGAAACAGTCGCAATTTCTTCACCGCGCAATAACGGCTAGGATTGGTCCCACAGTAAAAATGACTTATTTATCTAAATTTTTAAATGAAGCGCTACCACAGCGCCCAGTGTAATCGCTGACTTCCGGCAATCATGTCAAATTAAGAAGAATGTTATTTCTGGGAGTCAAATTGTCTCACTTATCACATTTATAAGGTAGTAGTCCAAAATCAGTTCAATTAAGTCCCACAGTCAATCGTTTCACTGTTAAAAGCGAAGCAACCTAGTAATAACAGATAAATATCGCTAAATACATGTTGGTACGAATATGTGACGCAACCGTTGTAACTGAAGCGGATTAATACCGTTACAAAGTCAATGAAATGTAGTTCATAAAAGTGTCGCTATTTCTTCGGCGCGCCATAATGGCTAGGATTGGTCCCACATTAAAAATGACTTATTTATCTACATTTTTAAATGAAGCGCAACCACAGCGCCCAGTGTAATCGCTGAGTTCCGGCAATCACATCAAATTAAGAAGAATGTTATTTCTTGGAGTCCAAATGTCTCATTTATCACATTTATCTGGTCACAGTCCAAAGTTAGTTCAATTAAGTCCCACAGTCCATCGTTTCATTGTTAAAAGCGATGCAACTTAGTAATATCAGAAAAATATCGCTAAATACATGTTGGTACAAATATGTGATCCAACCATTGTAACTCAAACGGACTGACACTGTTAGAAAGTCAGTGAAATGTAGCATTTGAAACTGTCTCTATTTCTTCAGCGCGCGCTAACGGCTAGGATTCCTCCAACAGTTAAAAAGTGACTTTTTCATCTTAATTTTCAAATGAAGCGCTACCACATCGCCCATTGTAATCGCTGAGTTGCGGCAATCGTGTCAAATTAAGAAGCATGTTATTTCTTGCAGCCCAATTGTGTCACCTTTACATTTATCAGGTCATAGCCCAAAATCAATTCAATTAAGTCCCACAGTCAATTGTTTCACTGTTAAAAGCGATACAACCTAGTAATACCGGAAAAATGTCACCAAATACATGTTGGTACGAATATGTGACTCACCTGTTGTAACACAAACAGATTTATACTGTTAGAAGGTCAATTAAAATTAGTTTTTGAATCTGTTGCTATTTCTTCAGCGCGCGATAACGGCTACGATTGGTCCAACAGCACAAAATGACTTATTTGTCTACATTTTTGAATAAATCGCTACCCCAGAGCCCAGTGTAATCGCTGAGTTCCGGCAATCAAGTCAAATTAAGAAGAATGTTATTTCTTGGAGTCCAATTTTCTCACTTATAACATTTATAACGTCACAGTCCAAAATCAGTTCAATTACGTGCCACAGTCAATCGTTTCACTGTTAAAAGCGATACAACTTAGTAATCTCGGAAAAAATCACTAAATACATGTTGGTACGAATATGTGACGCAACTGTTGTGGTTGAAACGGACTGATACCGTTAGAAAGTCATTAAAATGTACTATTTGAAACTGTCTCTATTTCTTCAGCGCGCGCTAAGGGCTAGGATTGGTCCCACAGTAAAAATTGACTTATTTATCTAAATTTTGCTACCACAGCGCCCCGTATTATCGCTGAGTGTCGTCAATCATGTCAAATTAAGAAGAATGTTATTTCTTGGAATCCAATTGTATCACTTATACCATTTATAAGGTCACAGTCCAAAATCAGTTCAATTAAGTGCCACAGTCAATCGTTTCAATGTTAAATGCGATGCAACCTAGTAATGTGAGAAAAATATCGCTAAATACATGTTGGTACGAATATGTAACGCAGCCGTTGTAACTGAAGTGGATTAATACCGTTAGAAAGTCAATGAAATTTAGTTTTGAAACTGTCGCAATTTCTTCAGCGCCCGATAACGGCTAGGATTGGTCCCACAGTAAAAATGACTTATTTGTCTAAATTTTTAAATAAAGCGCTACCACAGCGCCCAGTGTAATCGCTGAGTTGCGGCAATCATGTCAAATTAAGAAGAATCTTATTTCTTGCAGCCCAATTGTGTCACCTTTACATTTATCAGGTCACAGCCTAAAATCAGTTCAATTAAGTCCCACAGTCAATCGTTTCACTGTTAAAAGCGATACAACCTAGTAATACCGGAAAGATATCACGAAATACATTTGGGTACAAATATGTGACTCACTTGTTGTAACTCAAACAGACTGACACCCTTAGAAAGTCAATGAAATGTACTTTTTGAAACTGTCGCTAATTCTTCAGCGCGTGATAACGGCTAGGATTAGTCCCACAGTGAAAATTGACTTATTTATCTAAATTTTTAAATGAAGCGCTACCACAGCGCTCAGTATTATCGCTGTGTGTCGGCAATCATGTCAAATTAAGAAGAATCTTATTTCTTGCAGCCCAATTGTGTCACCTTTACATTTATCAGGTCACAGCCTAAAATCAGTTCAATTAAATCCCACAGTCAATCGTTTCACTGTTAAAAGCGATACAACCTAGTAATACCGGAAAGATATCACGAAATACATTTGGGTACAAATATGTGACTCACTTGTTGTAACAGAAACAGATTTATACTGTTAGAAATTCAATGAAATTTAGTTTTTGAATCTGTTGCTATTTCTTCAGCGCGCGATAACGGCTACGATTGGTCCAACAGCAAAAAATGACTTATTTGTCTACATTTTTGAATAAAGCGCTACCCCAGCGCCCAGTGTAATCGCTGAGTTCCGGCAATCATGTCAAGTTAAGAAGAATGTTATTTCTTGGAGTGCGATTGTCTCACTATCACATTTATAAGGTCATAGTCCAAAATCAGCTCAATTAAGTCCCACAATCAATCGTTTTACTGTTAAAAGCGATACAACTTAGTAATCTCGGAAAAAATCACTAAATGCATGTTGGTACGAATATGTGACGCAACTGTTGTAGTTGAAAGGAACTGATACCGTCAGAAAGTCAATGAAATGTAGTATTTGAAACTGTCTCTAATTCTTCAGCGCGCGCTAAGGGCTAGGATTGGTACCACAGTAAAAATTGACTTATTTATCTAAATTTTTTAATGAAACGCTACCCCAGGGCCCAGTGTAATCGCTGAGTTCCGGCAATCATGTCAAGTTATGAAGAATGTTATTCCTTGGAGTGCGATTGTCTCACTTATCACATTTATAAGGTCATAGTCCAAAGTTAGTTCAATTAAGTCCCACAGTCAATTCTTTCATTGTTAAAAGCGATGCAACCAAGTAATACCAGAAAAATATCGCTAAATACATGTTGGTACGAGCATGTGACCCAACCGTTGTAACTCAAACAAACTGACACCGTTAGAAAGTCAATGAAATGTACTTTTTGAAACTGTCGCTAATTCTTCAGCGCGCAATAGCGGCTAGGATTGGTCCCACACCACAAAATTACTTATTTGTCTACATTTTTGAATAAATCGCTACCCCAGCACCCAGTGTAATCGCTGAGTTCCGACAATCATGTCAAATTAAAAAGAATGTTATTTCTTGGAATCCAATTGTCTCACTTATAACATTTATAAGGTCACAGTCCAAAATCAGTTCAATTAAGTGCCACAGTCAATCGTTTCACTGTTAAATGCAATGCAACCTAGTAATGTGAGAAAAATATCGCTAAATACATGTTGGTACGAATATGTGACGCAACCGTTGTAACTGAAGCGGATTAAAACCGTTAGAAAGTCAATGAAATATAGTTTTTGAAACAGTCGCAATTTCTTCACCGCGCAATAACGGCTAGGATTGGTCCCACAGTAAAAATGACTTATTTATCTAAATTTTTAAATGAAGCGCTACCACAGCGCCCAGTGTAATCGCTGAGTTCCAGCAATCATGTCAAATTAAGAAGAATGTTATTTCTTGGAGTCCAATGGTCTCATTTATCACATATATCAGGTCACAGTCCAAAGTTAATTCAATTAAGTCCCACAGTCGCATAGTTAAAAGCGATGAAATCTAGTAACATCAGAGAAATATCGCTAAATACATGTTGGTACGAATATGTGACCCAACCATTGTAACTCAAACGAACTGACACTGTTAGAAAGTCAGTGAAATGTAGCATTTGAAACTGTCTCTATTTCTTCAGCGCACGCTAACGGCTAGGATTCCTCCAACAGTTAAAAAGTGACTTTTTCATCTTAATTTTCAAATGAAGCGCTACCACATCGCCCATTGTAATCGCTGAGTTGCGGCAATCATGTCAAATTAAGAAGAATGTTATTTGTTGGAGTCCAATTGTCTCACTTATAACATTTTTTAACGTCACAGTCCAAAATCAGTTCAATTATGTGCCACAATCAGTCGTTTCACTGGTAAAAGCGATGCAACCTAGTAATATGAGAAAAATATCGCTAAATACATGATGGTACGAATATGTGACGCAACCGTTGTAACTGAAGCGAATTGATACCCTTAGAAAGTCAATGAAATGTAGTTTTTGAATCTGTCTCTATTTTTTCTGCGCGTCCTAACGCCTACGATTGGTCCCACAGCATAAAATGACTTACTTGTCTACATTTTGAATAAAGCGCTACCCCAGCGCCCAGTGTAATCGCTGAGTTCTGGCAATCATGTCAAATTAAGAAGAATGTTATTTCTTGGAGTCCAATTGTCTCACTTATCAATTTATAAGGTCATAGTCCAAAATCAGTTCAATTAAGTCCCACAGTCAATCGTTTCACTTTTAAAAGCGATACAACTTAGTAATATCGGAAAAAATCCCTAAATACATGTTGGTACGAATGTGTGACGCAACTGTTGTAGTTGAAACGGACTGACACCGTTAGAAAGTCAATAAAATGTAGTATTTGAAACTGTCTTGATTTCTTCAGCGCGCGCTAAGGGCTAGGATTGGTCCCACAGTAAAAATGACTTATTTATCTAAATTTTTAAATGAAGCGCTACCACAGCGCCCAGTGTAATCGCTGAGTTCCGGCAATCATGCCAAATTAAAAAGAATGTTATTTCTTGGAGTCCAATGGTCTCATTCATCACATTTCTCAGGTCACAGTCCAAAGTTAGTTCAATTAAGTCCCACAGTCAATCGTTGCATAGTTAAAAGCGATGAAATCTAGTAACATCAGAGAAATATCGCTAAATACATGTTGGTACGAATATGTGACCCAACCATTGTAACTCAAACGGACTGACACTGTTAGAAAGTCAGTGAAATGTAGCATTTGAAACTGTCTCTATTTCTTCAGCGCACGCTAACGGCTAGGATTCCTCCAACAGTTAAAAAGTGACTTTTTCATCTTAATTTTCAAATGAAGCGCTACCACATCGCCCATTGTAATTGCTGAGTTGCGGCAATCATGTCAAATTAAGAAGAATGTTATTTGTTGGAGTCCAATTGTCTCACTTATAACATTTTTTAACGTCACAGTCCAAAATCAGTTCAATTATGTGCCACAATCAATCGTTTCACTGGTAAAAGCGATGCAACCTAGTAATATGAGAAAAATATCGCTAAATACATGATGGTACGAATATGTGACGCAACCGTTTTAACTGAAGCGAATTGATACCCTTAGAAAGTCAATGAAATGTAGTTTTTGAATCTGTCTCTATTTCTTCTGCGCGTCCTAACGCCTACGATTGGTCCCACAGCACAAAATGACTTACTTGTCTACATTTTGAATAAAGCGCTACCCCAGCGCCCAGTGTAATCGCTGAGTTCTGGCAATCATGTCAAATTAAGAAGAATGTTATTTCTTGGAGTCCAATTGTCTCACTTATCACATTTATAAGGTCATAGTCCAAAATCAGTTCAATTAAGTCCCACAGTCAATCGTTTTACTGTTAAAAGCGATACAACTTAGTAATCTCGGAAAAAATCCCTAAATACATGTTGATACGAATGTGTGACGCAACTGTTGTAGTTGAAACGGACTGACACCGTTAGAAAGTCAATAAAATGTAGTATTTGAAACTGTCTTGATTTCTTCACCGCGCGCTAAGGGCTAGGATTGGTCCCACAGTAAAAATGACTTATTTATCTAAATTTTTAAATGAAGCGCTACCACAGCGCCCAGTGTAATCGCTGAGTTCCGGCAATCATGTCAAATTAAGAAGAATGTTATTTCTTGGAGTCCAATGGTCTCATTTATCACATTTATCAGGTCACAGTCCAAAGTTAGTTCAATTAAGTCCCACAGTCAATCGTTGCATAGTTAAAAGCGATGAAATCTAGTAACATCAGAGAAATATCGCTAAATACATGTTGGTACGAATATGTGACCCAACCATTGTAACTCAAACGGACTGACACTGTTAGAAAGTCAGTGAAATGTAGCATTTGAAACTGTCTCTATTTCTTCAGCGCACGCTAACGGCTAGGATTCCTCCAACAGTTAAAAAGTGACTTTTTCATCTTAATTTTCAAATGAAGCGCTACCACATCGCCCATTGTAATTGCTGAGTTGCGGCAATCATGTCAAATTAAGAAGAATGTTATTTGTTGGAGTCCAATTGTCTCACTTATAACATTTTTTAACGTCACAGTCCAAAATCAGTTCAATTATGTGCCACAATCAATCGTTTCACTGGTAAAAGCGATGCAACCTAGTAATATGAGAAAAATATCGCTAAATACATGATGGTACGAATATGTGACGCAACCGTTTTAACTGAAACGAATTGATACCCTTAGAAAGTCAATGAAATGTAGTTTTTGTATCTGTCTCTATTTCTTCTGCGTGTCCTAACGCCTACGATTGGTCCCACAGCACAAAATGACTTACTTGTCTACATTTTGAATAAAGCGCTACCCCAGCGCCCAGTGTAATTGCTGAGTTCTGGCAATCATGTCAAATTAAGAAGAATGTTATTTCTTGGAGTCCAATTGTCTCACTTATCACATTTATAAGGTCATAGTCCAAAATCAGTTCAATTAAGTCCCACAGTCTATCGTTTTACTGTTAAAAGCGATACAACTTAGTAATCTCGGAAAAAATCACTAAATACATGTTGGTAGGAATATGTGACGCAACTGTTGTAGTTGAAACGGACTGATACCGTTAGAAAGTCAATAAAATGTAGTATTTGAAACTGTCTCTATTTCTTCAGCGCGCGATAAGGGCTAGGATTGGTCCCACAGTAAAAATTGACTTATTTATCTAAGTTTTTAAATGAAGCGCTACCACAGCGCCCAGTATTATCGCTGAGTGTTGTTAATCATGTCAAATTAAGAAGAATGTTATTTCTTGGAAACCAATTGTCTCACTTATAACATTTATAAGGTCACAGTCCAAAGGATTGGTCCCAAAGTAAAAATGACTTATTTATCTAAATTTTTAAATGAAGCGCTACCACAGCGCCCAGTGTAATCGCTGAGTTCCGGAAATCACGTCAAATTAAGAAGAATGTTATTTCTTGGAGCCCAATTGTCTCACTTATCACATTTATAAGGTCATAGTCCAAAATCAGTTCAATTAAGTCCCACAATCAATCGTTTCACTTTTAAAAGCGATACAACTTAGTAATATCGGAAAAAATCCCTAAATACATGTTGGTACGAATGTGTGACGCAACTGTTGTAGTTGAAACGGACTGACACCGTTAGAAAGTCAATAAAATTTAGTATTTGAAACTGTCTTGATTTCTTCAGCGCGCGCTAAGGGCTAGGATTGGTCCCACAGTAAAAATTGACTTATTTATCTAAAATTTTAAATGAAGCGCTACCACAGCGCCCAGTATAATCGCTGAGTTTCGGCAATCATGTCAAACTAAGAAGAATGTTATTTCTTGGAATCCAATTGTCTCACTTATAACATTTATAAGGTCACAGTCCAAAATCAGTTCAATTAAGTGCCACAGTCAATCGTTTCACTGTTAAATGCAATGCAGCCTAGTAATGTGAGAAAAATATCGCTAAATACATGTTGGCACGAATATGTGACGCAACCGTTGTAACTGAAGCGGATTAATACCGTTAGAAAGTCAATGAAATATAGTTTTTGAACCTGTCACAATTTCTTCACCGCGCAATAACGGCTAGGATTGGTCCCACAGTAAAAATGACTTATTAATCTAAATTTTTAAATGAAGCGCTACCACAGCGCCCAGTGTAATCGCTGAGTTCCGGCAATCATGTCAAATTAAGAAGAATGTTATTTCTTGGAGTCCAATGGTCTCATTTATCACATTTATCAGGTCACAGTCCAAAGTTAGTTCAATTAAGTCCCACAGTCAATCGTTGCATAGTTAAAAGCGATGAAATCTAGTAACATCAGAGAAATATCGCTAAATACATGTTGGTACAAATATGTGACCCAACCATTGTAACTCAAACGGACTGACACTGTTAGAAAGTCAGTGAAATGTAGCATTTGAAACTGTCTCTATTTCTTCAGCGCACGCTAACGGCTAGGATTCCTCCAACAGTTAAAAAGTGACTTTTTCATCTTAATTTTCAAATGAAGCGCTACCACATCGCCCATTGTAATCGCTGAGTTGCGGCAATCATGTCAAACTAAGAAGAATGTTATTTCTTGGAGTCCAATTGTCTCACTTATCACATTTATAAGGTCATAGTCCAAAATCAGTTCAATTAAGTCCCACAGTCTATCGTTTCACTGTTAAAAGCGATACAACTTAGTAATCTCGGAAAAAATCACTAAATACATGTTGGTGCGAATATGTGACGCAACTGTTGTAGTTGAAACGGACTGATACCGTTAGAAAGTCAATAAAATGTAGTATGTGAAACTGTCTCTATTTTTTCAGCGCGCTCTAAGGGCTAGGATTGGTCCCACAGTAAAAATTGACTTATTTATCTAAATTTTTAAATGAAGCGCTACCACAGCGCCCAGTATTATCGCTGAGTGTCGTTAATCATGTCAAATTAAGAAGAATGTTATTTCTTGGAAACCAATTGTCTCACTTATAACATTTATAAGGTCACAGTCCAAAGGATTGGTCCCAAAGTAAAAATGACTTATTTATCTAAATTTTTAAATGAAGCGCTACCACAGCGCCCAGTGTAATCGCTGAGTTCCGGCAATCACGTCAAATTAAGAAGAATGTTATTTCTTGGAGCCCAATTGTCTCACTTATCACATTTATAAGGTCATAGTCCAAAATCAGTTCAATTAAGTCCCACAGTCAATCGTTTCACTTTTAAAAGCGATACAACTTAGTAATATCGGAAAAAATCCCTAAATACATGTTGGTACGAATGTGTGACGCAACTGTTGTAGTTGAAACGGACTGACACCGTTAGAAAGTCAATAAAATGTAGTATTTGAAACTGTCTTGATTTCTTCAGCGCGCGCTAAGGGCTAGGATTGGTCCCACAGTAAAAATGACTTATTTATCAAAATTTTTAAATGAAGCGCTACCACAGCATCCAGTGTAATCGCTAAGTTTCGGCAATCATGTCAAACTAAGAAGAATGTTATTTCTTAGAGTCCAATTGTCTCACTTATAACATTTTTTAACGTCACAGTCCAAAATCAGTTCAATTATGTGCCACAATCAATCGTTTCACTGGTAAAAGCGATGCAACCTAGTAATATGAGAAAAATATCGCTAAATACATGATGGCACAAATATGTGACGCAACCGTTGTAACTGAAGCGGATTAATACCGTTAGAAAGTCAATGAAATATAGTTTTTGAACCTGTCACAATTTCTTCACCGCGCAATAACGGCTAGGATTGGTCCCACAGTAAAAATGACTTATTAATCTAAATTTTTAAATGAAGCGCTACCACAGCGCCCAGTGTAATCGCTGAGTTCCGGCAATCATGTCAAATTAAGAAGAATGTTATTTCTTGGAGTCCAATGGTCTCATTTATCACATTTATCAGGTCACAGTTCAAAGTTAGTTCAATTAAGTCCCACAGTCAATCGTTGCATAGTTAAAAGCGATGAAATCTAGTAACATCAGAGAAATATCGCTAAATACATGTTGGTACAAATATGTGACCCAACCATTGTAACTCAAACGGACTGACACTGTTAGAAAGTCAGTGAAATGTAGCATTTGAAACTGTCTCTATTTCTTCAGCGCACGCTAACGGCTAGGATTCCTCAAACAGTTAAAAAGTGACTTTTTCATCTTAATTTTCAAATGAAGCGCTACCACATCGCCCATTGTAATCGCTGAGTTGCGGCAATCATGTCAAACTAAGAAGAATGTTATTTCTTGGAGTCCAATTGTCTCACTTATCACATTTATAAGGTCATAGTCCAAAATCAGTTCAATTAAGTCCCACAGTCTATCGTTTCACTGTTAAAAGCGATACAACTTAGTAATCTCGGAAAAAATCACTAAATACATGTTGGTGGGAATATGTGACGCAACTGTTGTAGTTGAAACGGACTGATACCGTTAGAAAGTCAATAAAATGTAGTATGTGAAACTGTCTCTATTTTTTCAGCGCGCTCTAAGGGCTAGGATTGGTCCCACAGTAAAAATTGACTTATTTATCTAAATTTTTAAATGAAGCGCTACCACAGCGCCCAGTATTATCGCTGAGTGTCGTTAATCATGTCTAATTAAGAAGAATGTTATTTCTTGGAAACCAATTGTCTCACTTATAACATTTAAGGTCACAGTCCAAAGGATTGGTCCCAAAGTAAAAATGACTTATTTATCTAAATTTTTAAATGAAGCGCTACCACAGCGCCCAGTGTAATCGCTGAGTTCCGGCAATCACGTCAAATTAAGAAGAATGTTATTTCTTGGAGCCCAATTGTCTCACTTATCACATTTATAAGGTCATAGTCCAAAATCAGTTCAATTAAGTCCCACAGTCAATCGTTTTACTTTTAAAAGCGATACAACTTAGTAATATCGGAAAAAATCCCTAAATACATGTTGGTACGAATGTGTGACGCAACTGTTGTAGTTGAAACGGACTGACACCGTTAGAAAGTCAATAAAATGTAGTATTTGAAACTGTCTTGATTTCTTCAGCGCGCGCTAAGGGCTAGGATTGGTCCCACAGTAAAAATGACTTATTTATCTGAATTTTTAAATGAAGCGCTACCACAGCATCCAGTGTAATCGCTAAGTTCCGGCAATCATGTCAAATTAAGAAGAATGTTATTTCTTGGAGTCCAATGGTCTCATTTATCACATTTATCAGGTCACAGTCCAAAGTTAGTTCAATTAAGTCCCACAGTCAATCGTTGCATAGTTAAAAGCGATGAAATCTAGTAACATCAGAGAAATATCGCTAAATACATGTTGGTACGAATATGTGACCCAACCATTGTAACTCAAACGGACTGACACTGTTAGAAAGTCAGTGAAATGTAGCATTTGAAACTGTCTCTATTTCTTCAGCGCACGCTAACGGCTAGGATTCCTCCAACAGTTAAAAAGTGACTTTTTCATCTTAATTTTCAAATGAAGCGCTACCACATCGCCCATTGTAATCGCTGAGTTGCGGCAATCATGTCAAATTAAGAGGAATGTTATTTGTTGGAGTCCAATTGTCTCACTTATAACATTTTTTAACGTCACAGTCCAAAATCAGTTCAATTATGTGCCACAATCAATCGTTTCACTGGTAAAAGCGATGCAACCTAGTAATATGAGAAAAATATCGCTAAATACATGATGGTACGAATATGTGACGCAACCGTTGTAACTGAAGCGAATTGATACCTTTAGAAAGTCAATGAAATGTAGTTTTTGAATCTCTCTCTATTTCTTCTGCGCGTCCTAACGCCTACGATTGGTCCCACAGCACAAAATGACTCACTTGTCTACATTTTGAATAAAGCGCTACCCCAGCGCCCAGTGTAATCGCTGAGTTCTGGCAATCATGTCAAATTAAGAAGAATGTTATTTCTTGGAGTCCAATTGTCTCACTTATCACATTTATCAGGTCACAGTCCAAAGTTAGTTCAATTAAGTCCCACAGTCAATCGTTGCATAGTTAAAAGCGATGAAATCTAGTAACATCAGAGAAATATCGCTAAATACATGTTGGTACGAATATGTGACCCAACCATTGTAACTCAAACGGACTGACACTGTTAGAAAGTCAGTGAAATGTAGCATTTGAAACTGTCTCTATTTCTTCAGCGCACGCTAACGGCTAGGATTCCTCCAACAGTTAAAAAGTGACTTTTTCATCTTAATTTTCAAATGAAGCGCTACCACATCGCCCATTGTAATCGCTGAGTTGCGGCAATCATGTCAAATTAAGAGGAATGTTATTTGTTGGAGTCCAATTGTCTCACTTATAACATTTTTTAACGTCACAGTCCAAAATCAGTTCAATTATGTGCCACAATCAATCGTTTCACTGGTAAAAGCGATGCAACCTAGTAATATGAGAAAAATATCGCTAAATACATGATGGTACGAATATGTGACGCAACCGTTGTAACTGAAGCGAATTGATACCTTTAGAAAGTCAATGAAATGTAGTTTTTGAATCTCTCTCTATTTCTTCTGCGCGTCCTAACGCCTACGATTGGTCCCACAGCACAAAATGACTCACTTGTCTACATTTTGAATAAAGCGCTACCCCAGCGCCCAGTGTAATCGCTGAGTTCTGGCAATCATGTCAAATTAAGAAGAATGTTATTTCTTGGAGTCCAATTGTCTCACTTATCACATTTATAAGGTCATAGTCCAAAATCAGTTCAATTAAGTCCCACAGTCTATCGTTTCACTGTTAAAAGCGATACAACTTAGTAATCTCGGAAAAAATCACTAAATACATGTTGGTACGAATATGTGACGCAACTGTTGTAGTTGAAACGGACTGATACCGTTAGAAAGTCAATAAAATGTAGTATTTGAAACTGTCGCTATTTCTTCAGCGCGCGCTAAGGGCTAGGATTGGTCCCACAGTAAAAATTGACTTATTTATCTAAGTTTTTAAATGAAGCGCTACCACAGCGCCCAGTATTATCGCTGAGTGTTGTTAATCATGTCAAATTAAGAAGAATGTTATTTCTTGGAAACCAATTGTCTCACTTATAACATTTATAAGGTCACAGTCCAAAGGATTGGTCCCAAAGTAAAAATGACTTATTTATCTAAATTTTTAAATGAAGCGCTACCACAGCGCCCAGTGTAATCGCTGAGTTCCGGCAATCACGTCAAATTAAGAAGAATGTTATTTCTTGGAGCCCAATTGTCTCACTTATCACATTTATAAGGTCATAGTCCAAAATCAGTTCAATTAAGTACCAAAGTCAATCGTTCCACTGTTGAAAGCGATACAACTTAGTAATATCGGAAAAAATCCCTAAATACATGTTGGTACGAATGTGTGACGCAACTGTTGTAGTTGAAACGGACTGATACCGTTAGAAAGTCAATAAAATGTAGTTTTTGAAACTGTCTTGATTTCTTCAGCGCGAGCTAAGGGCTAGGATTGGTCCCACAGTAAAAATTGACTTATTTATCTAAATTTTTAAATGAAGCGCTACCACAGCGCCCAGTATAATCGCTGAGTTTCGGCAATCATGTCAAACTAAGAAGAATGTTATTTCTTGAAATCCAATTGTCTCACTTATAACATTTATAATGTCAAAGTCCAAAATCAGTTCAAATAAGTGCCACAATCAATCGTTTTACTGGTAAAAGCGATGCAACCTAGTAATATGAGAAAAATATCGCTAAATACATGTTGGTACGAATATGTGACACAACCGTTGTAACTGAAGCTGATTGATACCCTTAGAAAGTCAATGAAATGTAGTTTTTGAATCTGTCTCTATTTCTTCTGCGCGTCCTAACGCCTACGATTGGTCCCACAGCACAAAATGACTTACTTGTCTACATTTTTAAATAAAGCGCTACCCCAGCGCCCAGTGTAATCGCTGAGTTCCAGCAATCATGTCAAATTAAGAAGAATATTAATTCTTGTAGTCCAATTGTCTCACTTATCACATTTATAAGGTCATAGTCCAAAATCAGTTCAATTAAGTCCCACAATCTATCGTTTCACTGTTAAAAGCAATACAACTTAGTAATCTCGGAAAAAATCACTAAATACATATTGGTACGAATATGTGACGCAACTGTTGCAGTTGAAACGGACTGATACCGTTAGAAAGTCAATAAAATGTAGTATTTGAAACTGTCTCTATTTCTTCAGCGCGCGCTAAGGGTTAGGATTGGTCCCACAGTAAAAATTGACTTACTTATCTACATTTTTAAATGAAGCGCTACCACAGCGCCCAGTATTATCGCTGAGTGTCGGCAATCATGTCAAATTAAGAAGAATGTTATTTCTTGGAATCCAATTGTCTCACTTATAACATTTATAAGGTCACAGTCCAAAATCAGTTCAATTAAGTGCCACAGTCAATTGTTTCACTGTTAAATGCGATGCAACCTAGTAATGTGAGAAAAATATCGCTAAATACATGTTGGTACGAACATGTGACGCAACCGTTGTAACTGAAACGGATTAATACCGTTAGAAAGTCAATGAAATATAGTTTTTGAAACTGTCGCAATTTCTTCACCGCGCGATAACTGCTAGGATTGGTCCCACAGTAAAAATGACTTATTTATCTAAATTTTTAAATGAAGCGCTACCAAAGCGCCCATTGTAATCGCTGAGTTCCGGCAATCACGTCAAATTAAGAAGAATGTTATTTCTTGGAGTCCAATGGTCTCATTTATCACATTTATCAGGTCACAGTCCAAAGTTAGTTCAATTAAGTGCCACAGTCAATCGTTTCACTGTTAAAAGCGATGCAACCTAGTAATAACAGATAAATATCGCTAAATACATGTTGGTAGGAATATGTGACGCAACCGTTGTAACTGAAGCGGATTGATACCGTCACAAAGTCAATGAAATGTAGTTCTTAAAAGTGTCGCTATTTCTTCGGCGCGCGATAACGGCTAGGATTGGTCCCACAGTAAAAATGACTTATTTATCTACATTTTTAAATGAAGTGCTACCACAGCGCCCAGTGTAATCGCTGAGTTCCGGCAATCACGTCAAATAAAGAAGAATGTTATTTCTTGGAGTCCAATTGTCTCATTTCCCACATTTATCAGGTCACAGTCCAAAGTTAGTTCAATTAAGTCCCACAGTCAATCGTTGCATAGTTAAAAGCGATGAAATCTAGTAACATCAGAAAAATATCGCTAAATACATGTTGGTACGAATATGTGACCCAACCATTGTAACTCAAACGGACTGACACTGTTAGAAAGTCAGTGAAATGTAGCATTTGAAACTGTCTCTATTTCTTCAGCGCGCGCTAACGGCTAGGATTCCTTCAACAGTTAAAAAGTGACTTTTTCATCTTAATTTTCAAATGAAGCGCTACCACATCGCCCATTGCAATCGCTGAGTTGCGGCAATCGTGTCAAATTAAAAAGAATGTTATTTCTTGCACCCCAATTGTGTCACCTTTACATTTATCAGGTCACAGCCCAAAATCAGTTCAATTAAGTCCCACAGTCAATCGTTTCACTGTTAAAAGTGATACAACCTAGTAATACCGGAAAGATATCACCAAATACATGTTGGTACAAATATGTGACTCACCTGTTGTAACACAAACGGATTTATACTGCTAGAAAGTCAATGAAATTTAGTTTTTGAATCTGTTGCTATTTCTTCAGCGCGCGATAACGGCTACGATTGCTCCAAAAGCACAAAATGACTAATTTGTCTACATTTTTGAATAAATCGCTACCCAGAGCCCAGTGTAATCGCTGAGTTCCGGCAATCATGTCAAATTAAGTAGAATGTTAATTCTTGGAGTCCAATTGTCTCACTTATAACATTTATCAGGTCACAGTCCAAAGTTAGTTCAATTAAGTGCCACAGTCAATCGTTTCACTGTTAAAAGCGATGAAATCTAGTAACATCAGAAAAATATCGCTAAATACATGTTGGTACGAATATGTGACCCAACCATTGTAACTCAAACGGACTGACACTGTTAGAAAGTCAGTGAAATGTAGCATTTGAAACTGTCTCTATTTCTTCAGCGCACGCTAACGGCTAGGATTCCTCCAACAGTTAAAAAGTGACTTTTTCATTTTAATTTTCAAATGAAGCGCTACCACATCGCCCATTGCAATCGCTGAGTTGCGGAAATCGTGTCAAATTAAAAGGAATGTTATTTCTTGCACCCCAATTGTGTCACCTTTACATTTATCAGGTCACAGCCCAAAATCAGTTCAATTAAGTCCCACAGTCAATCGTTTCACTGTTAAAAGTGATACAACCTAGTAATACCGGAAAGATATCACCAAATACATGTTGGTACGAATATGTGACTCACCTGTTGTAACACAAACAGATTTATACTGTTAGAAAGTCAATGAAATTTAGTTTTTGAATCTGTTGCTATTTCTTCAGCGCGCGATAACGGCTACGATTGCTCCAACAGCACAAAATGACTAAATTGTCTACATTTTTGAATAAATCGCTACCCAGAGCCCAGTGTAATCGCTGAGTTCCGGCAATCATGTTAAATTAAGTAGAATGTTATTTCTTGGAGTCCAATTGTCTCACTTATAACATTTATAACGTCACAGTCCAAAATCAGTTCAATTATGTGCCACAATCAATCGTTTCACTGGTAAAAGCGATGCAACCTAGTAATATGAGAAAAATATCGCTAAATACATGTTGGTACGAATATGTGACACAACCGTTGTAACTGAAGCGGATTGATACCTGTAGAAATTCAATGAAATGTAGTTTTTGAATCTGTCTCTATTTCTTCTGCGCGTCCTAACGCCTACGATTGGTCCCACAGCACAAAATGACTTACTTGTCTACATTTTTGAATAAAGCGCTACCCCAGCGCCCAGTGTAATCGCTGAGTTCCGGCAATCATGTCAAATTAAGAAGAATGTTATTTCTTGGAGTCCAATTGTCTCACTTATCACATTTATAAGGTCATAGTCCAAAATCAGTTCAATTAAGTCCCACAGTCTATCGTTTTACTGTTAAAAGCGATACAACTTAGTAATCTCGGAAAAAAATCACTAAATACATGTTGGTACGAATATGTGATGCAACTGTTGTAGTTGAAACGGACTGATACCGTAAGAAAGTCAATAAAATGTAGTATTTGAAACTGTCTCTATTTCTTCAGCGCGCCCTAAGGGCTAGGATTGGTCCCATAGTAAAAATTGACTTATTTATCTAAATTTTTAAATGAAGCGCTACCACAGCGCCCAGTATTATCGCTGAGTGTCGGCAATCATGTCAAATTAAGAAGAATGTTATTTCTTGGAGTCCAATTTTCTCTCTTATCACATTTACAAGGTCATAGTCCAAAATCAGTTCAATTAAGTCCCACAGTCAATCGTTTCACTGTTAAAAGCGATACAACTTAGTAATATCGGAAAAAATCCCTAATTACATGTTGGTACGAATGTGTGACGCAACTGTTGTAGTTGAAACGGACTGACACCGTTAGAAAGTCAATAAAATGTAGTATTTGAAACTGTCTTGATTTCTTCAGCGCGCGCTAAGGGCTAGGATTGGTCCCACAGTAAAAATTGACTTATTTATCTAAATTTTTAAATGAAGCGCTACCACAGCGTCCAGTGGTAATGCTCTGTTCCAGCAATCATGCCAAATTAAGAAGAATGTTATTTCTTGGAGTCCAATTGTCTCATTTATCACATTTATAAGTTCAAAGTCCAAAATCAGTTCAATTAATTCCCACAGTCAATCGTTGCATAGTTAAAGGCGATGCATCCTAGTAATATCAGAAAAATATCGCTAAATACATGTTGGTACGAATATGTGGCCCAATCGTTGTAACTCAAACGGACTGACACCCTTAGAAAGTCAATGAAATGTACTTTTTGAAACTGTCGCTAATTCTTCAGCGCGTAATAACGGCTAGGATTGGTCCCACAGTAAAAAATGACTTAATAATCTAAATTTTTAAATGAAGTTCTACCCCAGCGCCCAGTGTAATCACTGAGTTCCGGCAATCATGTCAAATTAAGAAGAATGTTATTTCTTGGAGTCCAATTGTCTCACTTATCACATTTATAAGGTCATAGTCCAAAATCAGTTCAATTAAGTCCCACAGTCAATCGTTTCACTGTTAAAAGCTATGCAACCTAGTAATAACAGATAAATATCGCTAAATACATGTTGGTACGAATATGTGACGCAATCGTTGTAACTGAAGCGGATTGATACCGTTACAAAGTCAATGAAATGTAGTTCCTAAAAGTGTCGCTATTTCTTCGGCGCACGATAACGGCTAAGATTGGTCCCACAGTAAAAATGACTTATTTATCTACATTTTTAAATGAAGCGCTACCACAGCACCCAGTGTAATCGCTGAGTTCCGGCAATCACGTCAAATTAAGAAGAATGTTATTTCTTGGAGTCCAATTGTCTCATTTCTCACATTTATCAGGTCACAGTCCAAAGTTAGTTCAATTAAGTCCCACAGTCAATCGTTTCACTGTTAAAAGCGATACAACCTAGTAATACCGGAAAGATATCACCAAATACATGTTGGTACGAATATGTGACTCACCTGTTGTAACGCAAACGGATTTATACTGTTAGAAAGTCAATGAAATTTAGTTTTTGAATCTGTTGCTATTTCTTCAGCGCGCGATAACGGCTACGATTGGTCCAACAGCACAAAATGACTTATTTGTCTACATTTTTGAATAAATCGCTACCCCAGAGCCCAGTGTAATCGCCGAGTTCCAGCAATCATGTCAAATTAAGAAGAATGTTATATCTTGGAGTCCAATTGTCTCACTTATAACATTTATAACGTCACAGTCCAAAATAAGTTCAATTATGTGCCACAATCAATCGCTTTACTGGTGAAAGCGATGCAACCTAGTAATATGAGAAAAATATCGCTAAATACATGTTGGTACGAATGTGTGACGCAACCGTTGTAACTGAAGCGGATTGATAACCTTAGAAAGTCAATGAAATGTAGTTTTTGAATCTGGCTCTATTTCTTCTGCGCGTCCTAACGCCTATGATTGGTCCCACAGCACAAAATGACTTACTTGTCTACATTTTTGAATAAAGCGCTACCCCAGCGCCCAGTGTAATCGCTGAGTTCCGGCAATCATGTCAAATTAAGAAGAATGTTATTTCTTGGAGTCCAATTGTCTCACTTATCACATTTATAAGGTCATAGTCCAAAATCAGTTCAATTAAGTCCCACAGTCAATCGTTTCACTGTTAAAAGCGATACAACTTAGTAATCTCGGAAAAAATCACTAAATACACGTTGGTACGAATATGTGACGCAACTGTTGTGGTTGAAACGGACTGATACCGTTAGAAAGTGAATAAAATGTAGTATTTGAAACTGTCTCTATTTCTTCAGCGCGCGCTAAGGGCTAGAATTGGTCCCACAGTAAAAATTGATTTATTTATCTAAATTTTTAAATGAAGCGCTACCACAGCGCCCAGTATTATCGCTGAGTGTCAGCAATCATGTCAAATTAAGAAGAATGTCATTTCTTGGAATCCAATTGTCTCACTTATAACATTTATAAGGTCACAGTTCAAAGGATTGGTACCAAAGTAAAAATGACTTATTTATCTAAAATTATAAACAAAGCGCTACCACAGCGCCCAGTGTAATCGCTGAGTTCCGGCAATCACGTCAAATTAAGAAGAATGTTATTTCTTGGAGCCCAATTGTCTCACTTATCACAGTTATAAGGTCATAGTCCAAAATCAGTTTAATTAATTCCCACAGTCAATCGTTTCACTTTCAAAAGCGATACAACTTAGTAATATCGGAAAAAATCCCTAAATACATGTTGGTACGAATGTGTGACGCAACTGTTGTAGTTGAAACGGACTAACACCGTTAGAAAGTCAATGAAATATAGTTTTTGAAACTGTCGCAATTTCTTCACCGCGCGATAACGGCTAGGATTGGTCCCACAGTAAAAATGACTTATTTAACTAAATTTTTAAATGAAGCGCTACCACAGCGCCCAGTGTAATCGCTGAGTTCCGGCAATCACGTCAAATTAAGAAGAATGTTATTTCTTGGAGTCCAATGGTCTCATTTATCACATTTATCAGGTCACAGTCCAAAGTTAGTTCAATTAAGGCCCACAGTCCATCGTTTCCTTGTTAAAAGCGATGCAACCTAGTAATATCAGAAAAATATCGCTAAATACATGTTGGTACGAATATGTGACACAATCGTTGTAACTCAAACAGACTGACACCCTTAGAAAGTCAATGAAATGTACTTTTTGAAACTGTCGCTAATTCTTCAGCGCGTGATAACGGCTAGGATTGGTCCCACAGTAAAAAATGACTTATTAATCTAAATTTTTAAATGAAGCGCTACCACAGAGCCCAGTGTAATCGCTGAGTTCCGGCAATCACGTCAAATTAAAAAGAAAGTTAATTCTTGGAGTCCAATTGTCTCATTTCTCACATTTATCAGGTCACAGTCCAAAGTTAGTTCAATTAAGTCCCACAGTCAATCGTTTCACTGTCAAAAGCGATACAACCTAGTAATACCGGAAAGATATCACCAAATACATGTTGGTACGAATATGTGACACACCTGTTGTAACACAAACGGATTTATACTGTTAGAAAGTCAAAGAAATTTAGTTTTTGAATCTGTTGCTATTTCTTCAGCGCGCGATAACGGCTACGATTGGTCCAACAGCACAAAATGACTTATTTGTCTACATTTTTGAATAAATCGCTACCCCAGAGCCCAGTGTAATCGCTGAGTTCCGGCAATCATGTCAAATTAAGAAGAACGTTACTTCTTGGAATCCAATTGTCTCACTTATAACATTTATAAGGTCACAGTCCAAAATCAGTTTAATTAAGTGCCACAGTTAATCGTTTCACTGTTAAAAGCGATGCAACCTAGTAATAAGAGAAAAATATCGCTAAATACATGTTGGTACGAATATGTGACGCAACCGTTGTAACTGAAGCGGATTATTACCGTTAGAAAGTCAATGAAATGTAGTTTTTGAAACTGTTGCAACTTCTTCAGCGCGCGATAACGGCTAGGATTGGTCCGCCAGTACAAAATGACTTATTTATCTAAATTTTTAAATGAAGCGCTACCACAGCGCCCAGTGAAATCGCTGAGATCCGGCAATCACGTCAAATTAAGAAGAATGTTATTTCTTGGAGCCCAATAGTCTCACTTATCACATTTATAAGGTAGTAGTCCAAAATCAGTTCAATTAAGTTCCACAGTCAATCGTTTCACTGTTAAAAGCGAAGCAACCTAGTAATAACAGATAAATATCGCTAAATACATGTTGGTACGAATATGTGACGCAACCGTTGTAACTGAAGCGGATTAATACCGTTACAAAGTCAATGAAATGTAGTTCTTAAAAGTGTCGCTATTTCTTCGGCGCGGCATAATGGCTAGGATTGGTCCCACATTAAAAATGACTTATTTATCTACATTTTTAAATGAAGCGCAACCACAGCGCCCAGTGTAATCGCTGAGTTCCGGCAATCACATCAAATTAAGAAGAATGTTATTTCTTGGAGTCCAAATGTCTCATTTATCACATTTATCTGGTCACAGTCCAAAGTTAGTTCAATTAAGTCCCACAGTCCATCGTTTCATTGTTAAAAGCGATGCAACTTAGTAATATCAGAAAAATATCGCTAAATACATGTTGGTACAAATATGTGATCCAACCATTGTAACTCAAACGGACTGACACTGTTAGAAAGTCAGTGAAATGTAGCATTTGAAACTGTCTCTATTTCTTCAGCGCGCGCTAACGGCTAGGATTCCTCCAACAGTTAAAAAGTGACTTTTTCATCTTAATTTTCAAATGAAGCGCTACCACATCGCCCATTGTAATCGCTGAGTTGCGGCAATCGTGTCAAATTAAGAAGCATGTTATTTCTTGCAGCCCAATTGTGTCACCTTTACATTTATCAGGTCATAGCCCAAAATCAGTTCAATTAAGTAACACAGTCAATCGTTTCACTGTTAAAAGCGATACAACCTAGTAATACCGGAAAAATGTCACCAAATACATGTTGGTACGAATATGTGACTCACCTGTTGTAACACAAACAGATTTATACTGTTAGAAAGTCAATGAAATTTAGTTTTTGAATCTGTTGCTATTTCTTCAGCGCGCGATAACGGCTACGATTGGTCCAACAGCACAAAATGACTTATTTGTCTACATTTTTGAATAAATCGCTACCCCAGAGCCCAGTGTAATCGCTGAGTTCCGGCAATCAAGTCAAATTAAGAAGAATGTTATTTCTTGGAGTCTAATTTTCTCACTTATAACATTTATAACGTCACAGTCCAAAATCAGTTCAATTACGTGCCACAGTCAATCGTTTCACTGTTAAAAGCGATACAACTTAGTAATCTCGGAAAAAATCACTAAATACATGTTGGTACGAATATGTGACGCAACTGTTGTGGTTAAAACGGACTGATACCGTTAGAAAGTCATTAAAATGTACTATTTGAAACTGTCTCTATTTCTTCAGCGCGCGCTAAGTGCTAGGATTGGTCCCACAGTAAAAATTGACTTATTTATCTAAATTTTGCTACCACAGCGCCCCGTATTATCGCTGAGTGTCGTCAATCATGTCAAATTAAGAAGAATGTTATTTCTTGGAATCCAATTGTATAACTTATACCATTTATAAGGTCACAGTCCAAAATCAGTTCAATTAAGTGCCACAGTCAATCGTTTTAATGTTAAATGCGATGCAACCTAGTAATGTGAGAAAAATATCGCTAAATACATGTTGGTACGAATATGTAACGCAGCCGTTGAAACTGAAGTGGATTAATACCGTTAGAAAGTCAATGAAATTTAGTTTTGAAACTGTCGCAATTTCTTCAGCGCCCGATAACGGCTAGGATTGGTCCCACAGTAAAAATGACTTATTTGTCTAAATTTTTAAATAAAGCGCTACCACAGCGCCCAGTGTAATCGCTGAGTTGCGGCAATCATGTCAAATTAAGAAGAATCTTATTTCTTGCAGCCCAATTGTGTCACCTTTACATTTATCAGGTCACAGCCTAAAATCAGTTCAATTAAGTCCCACAGTCAATCGTTTCACTGTTAAAAGCGATACAACCTAGTAATACCGGAAAGATATCACGAAATACATTTGGGTACAAATATGTGACTCACTTGTTGTAACAGAAACAGATTTATACTGTTAGAAATTCAATGAAATTTAGTTTTTGAATCTGTTGCTATTTCTTCAGCGCGCTATAACGGCTACGATTGGTCCAACAGCAAAAAATGACTTATTTGTCTACATTTTTGAATAAAGCGCTACCCCAGCGCCCAGTGTCATCGCTGAGTTCCGGCAATCATGTCAAGTTAAGAAGAATGTTATTTCTTGGAGTGCGATTGTCTCACTTATCACATTTATAAGGTCATAGTCCAAAATCAGCTCAATTAAGTCCCACATACAATCGTTTTACTGTTAAAAGCGATACAACTTAGTAATCTCGGAAAAAATCACTAAATGCATGTTGGTACGAATATGTGACGCAACTGTTGTAGTTGAAACGGACTGATACCGTCAGAAAGTCAATGAAATGTAGTATTTGAAACTGTCTCTAATTCTTCAGCGCGCGCTAAGGGCTAGGATTGGTACCACAGTAAAAATTGACTTATTTATCTAAATTTTTTAATGAAGCGCTACCCCAGGGCCCAGTGTAATCGCTGAGTTCCGGCAATCATGTCAAGTTATGAAGAATGTTATTCTTTGGAGTGCGATTGTCTCACTTATCACATTTATAAGGTCATAGTCCAAAGTTAGTTCAATTAAGTCCCACAGTCAATTCTTTCATTGTTAAAAGCGATGCAACCAAGTAGTACCAGAAAAATATCGCTAAATACATGTTGGTACGAGCATGTGACCCAACCGTTGTAACTCAAACAAACTGACACCGTTAGAAAGTCAATGAAATGTACTTTTTGAAACTGTCGCTAATTCTTCAGCGCGCAATAGCGGCTAGGATTGGTCCCACACCACAAAATTACTTATTTGTCTACATTTTTGAATAAATCGCTACCCCAGCACCCAGTGTAATCGCTGAGTTCCGACAATCATGTCAAATTAAAAAGAATGTTTTTTCTTGGAGACCAATTATCTCACTTATAAAATGTATAACCTCACAGTCCAAAATCAGTTCAATTATGTGCCACAGTCAATCGTTTCACTGGAAAAAGCGATGCAACCTAGTAATATGAGAAACATATCGCTAAATACATGTTGGTACGAATATGTGACGCAACCGTTGTAACTGAAGCGGATTGATACCCTTAGAAAGTCAATGATTTGTAGTTTTTGAATCTGTCTCTATTTCTTCTGCGCGTTCTAACGGCTACGATTGGTCCCACAGGACAAAATGACTACTTTGTCTACATTTTTGAATAAAGCGCTACCCCAGCGCCCAGTGTAATCGCTGAGTTCCGGCAATCATGTCAAATTAAGAAGAATGTTATTTCTTCGAGTCCAATTGTCTCACTTATCACATTTATAAGGTCATAGTCCAAAATCAGCTCAATTAAGTCCCACAGTCAATTCTTTTATTGTTAAAACCGATGCAACCAAGTAATACCAGAAAAAATATCGCTAAATACATGTTGGCACGAGCATGTGACCCGACCGTTGTAACTCAAACAAACTGACACCGTTAGAAAGTCAATAAAATGTACTTTTTGAAACTGTCGCTAATTCTTCAGCGCGCAATAGCGGCTAGGATTGGTCCCACACCACAAAATGACTTATTTGTCTACATTTTTGAATAAATCGCTACCCCAGCACCCAGTGTAATCCCTGAGTTCCGGCAATCATGTCAAATTAAGAAGAATGTTATTTCTTGGAGACCAATTGTCTCACTTATACCATTTATAACCTCACAGTCCAAAATCAGTTCAATTATGTGCCACAGTCAATCGTTTCACTGGAAAAAGCGATGCAACCTAGTAGTATGAGAAACATATCACTAAATACATGTTGGTAAGAATATGTGACGCAACCGTTGTAACTGAACCGGATTGATACCCTTAGAAATTCAATGAAATGTAGTTTCTGAATCTGTCTCTATTTCTTCTGCGCGTCCTAACGGCTACGATTGGTCCCACAGCACAAAATTACTTATTTGTCTACATTTTTGAATAAAGCGCTACCCCAGCGCCCAGTGTAATCGCTGAGTTCCGGCAATCAGGTCAAATTAAGAAGAATGTTATTTCTTCGAGTCCAATTGTCTCACTTATCACATTTATAAGGTCATAGCCCAAAATCAGCTCAATTAAGTCCCACAGTCAATCGTTTTACTGTTAAAAGCGATACAACTTAGTAATCTCGGAAAATAACACTAAATGCATGTTGGTACGAATATGTGACGCAACTGTTGTAGTTGAAACGGACTGATACCGTCAGAAAGTCAATGAAATGTAGTATTTGAAACTGTCTCTAATTCTTCAGCGCGCGCTAAGGGCTAGGATTGGTTCCACAGTAAAAATTGACTTATTTATCTAAATTTTTTAATGAAGCGCTACCACAGCGCGCAGTATTATCGCTGAGTGTCGGCAATCATGTCAAATTAAGAAGAATGTTGTTTCTTGGAATCCAATTGTCTCACTTATAACATTTATAAGGTCACAGTCCAAAATCAGTTCAATTAAGTGCCACAGTCAATCTTTTCACTGTTAAAAGCGATGCAACCTAGTAATATGAGAAAAATATCGCTAAATACATGTTGGTACGAATATGTGACGCAACCGTTGTAACTGAAGCGGATTAATACCGTTAGAAAGTCAATGAAATGTAGTTTTTGAAACTGTCGCAACTTCTTCAGCGCCCGATAACGGCTAGGAGTGGTCCCACAGTAAAAATGACTTATTTGTCTAAATTTTTAAATAAAGCGCTACCACAGCGCCCAGTGTAATCGCTGAGTTGCGGCAATCATGTCAAATTAAGAAGAATCTTATTTCTTGCAGCCCAATTGTGTCACCTTTACATTTATCAGGTCACAGCCTAAAATCAGTTCAATTAAGTCCCACAGTCAATCGTTTCACTGTTAAAAGCGATACAACCTAGTAATACCGGAAAGATATCACGAAATACATTTGGGTACAAATATGTGACTCACTTTTTGTAACAGAAACAGATTTATACTGTTAGAAATTCAATGAAATTTAGTTTTTGAATCTGTTGCTATTTCTTCAGCGCGCGATAACGGCTACGATTGGTCCAACAGCAAAAAATGACTTATTTGTCTACATTTTTGAATAAAGCGCTACCCCAGCGCCCAGTGTAATCGCTGAGTTCCGGCAATCATGTCAAGTTAAGAAGAATGTTATTTCATGGAGTGCGATTGTCTCACTTATCACATTTATAAGGTCATAGTCCAAAATCAGCTCAATTAAGTCCCACAGTCAATCGTTTTACTGTTAAAAGCGATACAACTTAGTAATCTCGGAAAAAATCACTAAATGCATGTTGGTACGAATATGTGACGCAACTGTTGTAGTTGAAACGGACTGATACCGTCAGAAAGTCAATGAAATGTAGTATTTGAAACTGTCTCTAATTCTTCAGCGCGCGCTAAGGGCTAGGATTGGTACCACAGTAAAAATTGACTTATTTATCTAAATTTTTTAATGAAGCGCTACCCCAGGGCCCAGTGTAATCGCTGAGTTCCGGCAATCATGTCAAGTTATGAAGAATGTTATTCTTTGGAGTGCGATTGTCTCACTTATCACATTTATAAGGTCATAGTCCAAAGTTAGTTCAATTAAGTCCCACAGTCAATTCTTTCATTGTTAAAAGCGATGCAACCAAG